>NC_091940.1:32677215-32990340 GCF_041260155.1 Ptychodera flava
TGACGTTTCCTGTGTAAGTAATGGAAATCAAACGTGTTTTACCCGCTGTGTGCAGTTTTTAGCTAAAGGTTATCTTGTAATGCATGATTTTCACAAGCTTTTGTCCCTTTTTTTTCTATTTTGACCAAATTTTAGAATATCTAACAAAATATGACAGCACTTGTGACCCAGCCTTCACTTGCCCCTGACAGCTTTGTGAGCTCATACAAAGCGGTTTATTGTTTCACGGTAGCTACCGGTGAAATAAATTTATTCTAAGTGCCGCCTATAAAAGCCTCCGGTTCACAAATCTGGTTTAGCTCCCGAAGGCGTACTCGATCCCGAATAATACATTTAGGCATTACACCCACAGGTCGATTAGGCATTATTTGTGATGATTTTTCCTATTATTATCATAAAAAATGATTATTAATATTAATAAATTATTAATATGAATGTTACAGAATATTGAAACTTTTACAAACAATGTCATCTACTTTGTGTAAAAACCGTCTGAAAAGCCCACAGTGTATAGCTGTGTAGTAACTCTCGCTGTAGACTGAACCTGGGCAATGGTTTCACTTGTATATTTTAGCATAAATTGTGAAGTTATATAAGGGTTTCCAGAGGGTTGTTCACATAAGCAGATTACAATGTGTAAAATATGATTTTATTAATCATAATCGTAATTTATTAATAATCATAATTATCACAACAATGGGGTTTCCAGACGGTATTTACACAAAGTAGACGACATCGTTTGTGAAAAAAGTTTTAATATTCTGTAACATTCATATTAATAATTTATTAATATTCATAATCATTTTTTATGATAATAATAGGAAAAATCATCACAAATAATGCCTAATCGACCTGTGTTACACCATAATGGTCTGAAGATTAGCAAGTCATCACAAGGCGTTTCGCTCTGGACAACAATTTTGTCTGCGGGGGTGGGTGGTGCAGAATGTCCCTTTGAAATTTGGAGAAGTAGTCGAGAGGTGGTTTATTTTGTAGTTTCTTTACAAAATAGATATGGCTGTTGTTTTCGAGTGAATATTTTCGTTCTATTGAAATTTCTACCTTGTTATGGTCCTGAGCAATTTAAACATCCCATATTTTATGAAATGTGTCATTTTCGATCATAGTGTCTCAGTGTATGAAAGCCCACCCAGTATACAAGAATCCTCACCATTTTACACAAATCTTTGTCAACCTTTTTCAGACATTGGATACCTTCAATCATGATGTTCGAGATTCCGTTCTGTTTTTGCAGGAAGAGGTGAATATACGTCGTGGGCCATTCCACCCTGTGAACTCTCGTTACCCGTGCCCACTTAGGTCCTGCAACACAAAGAGAGTATTAACTCAAATTCCAGTTCCGACAATAACTCTTTGTACTTCGCGTCTTGGTTTAGTATTTTAGGATACGCCTTTTGTGATTTTTAATCTTAAATCATCCAAGCAAGTCACCGGGGATTTTTTTGTGTTTTGGGACTTCTTTTTGTTCGTCTGCAGAACAAAAAAAAATGACATTTGCGCGTTGATTTTTATTCTTTGACTTCCTATCGAGCACAAAACGCTTCACTCAGTCAACTGCTTGCAACAGACGTAATTTTTGTAGCACCAGGCATAGGCACGAAGTTGGCTATAAACGTTTGCTTGCACTGCGCATGCGTGGCCCCCTCGCCTCATGCTTTCTCGTTCGTTCACTTTCCTGAAAGAAGTTCACTGAACCTCGCTTTTTACCGAGGCATGTTTAGGCAACAATGGTATCGTCTACAAAATATAAACAACTCATCTCAAGCACCAATACCCCACTCCAACATTTACATGTAGAGAGTTCGCACTGTAAATAGATCTATTGTTCTGTGAACAAAAATCCCAAATCTTGCCAAATGGGAAGCAGGGTGACCCCGTCACAGGGTTTGATTCCCCGGAGTCGATCGCAGAACGTTGCTTAGAATAGAAACAACCAGTATGAAGAGTTTTCAACTTTTTTATAATTTAGTTATAAACTATAATGGCATAAAAATCATCCCTTTTTGAGCGTTTTTCCTAATCTCTGTTCGTTTTCGTTTGTTTTAATTTGTTGAGGAGGTACACAAAGTCATCGATTTTTTTTATTTTATTTATTTTTTGCCCGATCTAACTTAACGCAGTTTAAATACAGGTAAGTACAGTAATTGAGACTGAACATTGACATGGATAATTTTTCATAGGTAATATTGTCTGGTTCATGCAAAGTTCCTTAGAAGAAAACGATAACACACAGGCTTGCAAAATAATAGGTTACGATTTTACAATGTGCCAGATTTCACTCAAAGGTAACTAACTATGAGACTAGCGACTCTTGACCCCGAAGACCTGACCCCTCTGTGAGTCGTCTTACACATCCCAGAGCGGTGAAACTTGTTTTTAATGCGCTTTTTAATCCTCCCGTGGATCGAATTTGTTATTCAAGTCACTTTTACGTGAAAGAATGCACATAGCGGCACAATGCAATGCAATGCAATGTGCGCCGAAAGGTCAGACAGACCCATGGCATTTTATCAACGATGAATGCGACTGCCTTGCGGATACACGTTCCGCTGTTCGAAGCTGCGGTGACGTGATTGATATTGCGATGTACAATTAGATCTTGGATGAATGCGACTCTGTCCATGCTTCAGATACCAGACAGTTATACTCTGTTTACAAAGTTGCTAGTGCGGAACACGAAGTTTTCGGGTCAAAACTTTAAAAGTCCCCGGCCAACCTGGATGGGTCTTTTCGCCCGATAGTTGAAGAAAGTACATCGCAAAGGATGCGTATAATTGAAACCCCGGGGCTGATGCAGAGACCAGTAAAAACAAGCCACGTTTAAAATGACATATTCAAATAATGTAATCAAGTCGATTGAAACGTTTTAGCGGAATGAGAATCACATTTAAATTTTCTTTGAATCTGATCGGTTCATTCAGAAAAGTGACTGTGACTGTATATGATAGCAACTGTACCACACATATATGGCATGCCATATACTCTTCAAGCTCAACCTACATGTACACGCCCACCTGCACGAACGTTAAAATCGATGTATGCCTACACTGATGTAGCCCTGCGTACGATGCTGTGTGTTCCGCTACAGCTAATCGCCCCGCTGTGGTGAGCGGGGCGATTAGCTGTAGCGGAGCATCGTACGCAGGGCTAACACTGATGTATTACATCAGTGTTAGCCCTGCGTACGATGCTCCGCTACAGCTAATCGCCCCGCTCACCACAGCGGGGCGATTAGCTTAAAACGCCGGACAGTGCACTACACTATTTCCGAAGTGAAGAGCTATGCATGGCCGGACAACTTAGCTCGTCACGCCCGATGTCGACTTGTACCAACACCTCCATGTTTTTCCTTTCGTGTTGTACTGTCATGGTACACACCTATACCATTAACACTTTCACTGTACGTGCCCATTCTCTTATTTCATTTCGGTACGTGCGGTTGTTCGGCAAAGTACCTTGTTGCCTAGCTCTGTGGTGGAGGCCGTATAACGCCGGGAACACACAGACCTGTACGCAGGGCTACTTGTTGCCATGAACTGGCACTATGCACCAGCACCCCGTGTTATCGTCTAGTCGACTAAAGATGAATTCCCTCCTAACTTTATCGCCTTTGACGTATTTTATCATGGACCTTTGAGTGCTTTAAGGTTCAAGCTCCGTTACCTTCCAACTTTTGATGCATTTTCCAAGGTGTTCTTTTCGTGAAATAAACTTTGTTGTTTTACTCCTAGATCTTGTAGAATTGCCCAGTGTTAAGCTTGTCGACACAGCCTGTGTATTTGTAGAATATTTATTAGTAATGTAATTGTTGAGAACTGAATTTTTGTCCGGACGAGAATTCAACCGTCAACAATATTACGTCATGTACACAAGTCCTTCACACTACGTTCTAAATATGCCATTTCAAATGAAAAAAAAAATTATATGTTCCTTAGCCGGAAAACATACCCTGGTTTACGTAACAGCAATACCAACAACGACGACAGCAAATCGAAATGATATCGAAGAGCAGAACACACACACACACATAAAATCTCTCATGATCGTTGACGTTCGAAATTAGGTGCATGCAAGCTGTAAGTTATTACACATTCGTGTGAAAATTGTATGAGTTATTGCATACTTTTAATTAATGGTCATTTTTTGAACCTCATGGGCTTTGAGATCTAAAATTATAAGCGTGTGATTTGCTCTCCAGATCGACAGATTTCGAGAAGTGGCGCCAAATAACGTCGCTCAGAAATCGTGCCGAAGATACCGAAGCGTGCCTATGATAAGGTTATCCTTATATTTTTATGAAGAAAACGTACAGTTGAGGGTGTGGTCTGAAAAGCTATCATGAACATTTAGCTTTTATATGTATTTTCAACAAGTGAGACTGTCAACATGAAATTATCATGTTTCTAGATATCCGCTTGCACGAAACATTCGATGTATGCTTGAAATTAGACTTGGATCAAATCTGTGATTGTGAATGTTTGAGTAGGGTGAACGCGATGATTTTGTGTTCTGTTTTCATGCGAAACGCGTGAGTGGGGTGAACGCGATTAGTGGGTTTGCTCACGGTCCCTCTATCACGATAGAGGGACCGTGGTTTGCTATACAGGGGAGTTTCTCCCGGTACTGTGCAAGAAGTCCAAGTTGATGAATCCGCGCGGCAGAATCTAACTCACCACTGCGCAGACTCAAAGGTAACGCGTTCAATCTCAAGGAAAACCTGGCCTGCCGAATTCTAAATAGGTTTGTATGCAATAGGAGAGACACAAGAGAAACTAGTAAAAATGGTTTTATTTTCTAGAAATTCACCGACTTGAACCAAGTTTAGCTTGCAATTTACATTTAAACTCTTGTTTCATTTTCAGTGTGACATCTTCTGCACACCCCCTTTCCTTACATCTGTATCATGTACGCAAAGTATGGCCTCAGTTCAGCGTTTCATAATCGGAAGGGTTGCTGCAAAAATCAGCCGACACTCTGCTATTTCACCTACCACGAACCGGGAACAATGTTCTGTAAAATGGTTATTCACTGAATGCGACACGATGTGGGCGTAGACGATTTATGGCGAGATGTGGCATGTGGCTGTTGTTCTGAAAAGCAGGCAAGACTTTCTGGTCGTGTGAACGGCTCTGATAAACGTTTTGTAAAGGCACCGGACGCAGTCGACAAGAACCGTTCAATTGATATACAAGTTGAATGTTTTGTACTGCTGTGCCTCGGAGTCCGCTAGAAAATATCTTACCAGAATTGAACAGAGGTCAACAACTTCAATTACCGCTGTGTGGTTGCTAATAAAGTAATGAATCAGACCATACAAAAAATGCGTGAACATAAACACCTGCAATATGGTGTTACGTGCAGAGAAAACGAACAAAAGGGTGAACTCAGCAGTTAACGTTTAAACAAAATTTATTACGAAAATAAAACTAATTGCTAAGTCAGGGATAGAGTACAAGCTTTAAAGTGTACAGACTACTTATCTCAGCTGGGACGGCAAAGCTCCAGTCTCAGAGTTGTAACAGTCAGTTGGATGAATGAACAGTCCTTTGGCTTGCAGGCTTGAAGTTGCACAAAGTCCACAGTATAAATCCAGCGTTGGCAGAGAAGGTCTTGAAAAGTCTTGAGAATGACTACTGCTGGAGTTTAGTAACACACAAGAGACACGATCCCAAAAGTCTGACTGGAAGCTGAGCACGTCCCTTTTATAAAGGCATATAAGAACAATCTAGAACTTTTATTGACATGCTAATTACTGTTCTAAAATTATCTCCCTTACACAACTAATCAACTTTCCAGAACATTCCAAACATGACTAATTGAATTCAAGGTTGTGAGGTCATCAAGGGCAGTGACCTTGAGAATGTTCTAGACTAATTGAACTCAGGTCATGATGAGTATGGGGAAAATGACCTACATAACACACCCCCTCTTCAAAAAAAAAATTTTTCAAAGAAAATCTTTCTTTTACAAATGTAATCTTGAAAAGGATTTAAGTACTCAAATTTTGTTTTACTCTAAAGTAAAATTTCTTGAAAGTGAACAAAATAAAATTTCTTGAAAGTGAACAACAATAATTTCTAAATACGAGAGAGACAGTCTGCAATTAAATTGTCTCTGCCTTTGATATGTCTAATGTCAAGATTAAACTCCTGTAACATTAAACTCCATCTTAGCAATCTCTGATTTTTGCCTTTAAATTTCTGCAGAAAAACAAGAGGGTTGTGATCAATATAAACCACTATTGGCTGATTTGAAGAAGTAACATAAACTTCAAAATGCTGTAAAGCTAATATCAAAGATAAACACTCTTTTTCAATTGTAGAGTAGTTTCTCTGGGAGTTTGTTAAATTTGCGTGAAAAATAGCAAACAGGATGATCTACACCATGACTATCCTCTTGCAATAAAACAGCACCAGCAGCCGTATCACTAGCATCTACAGCTAATTTGAATGGCAAAGTGAAATCTGGTGCAGACAACACTGGGCACTTTGCAGTATGGCTTTAAGTGTATCAAATGCCTGTTGGCATTGCTCTGACCAAACGAACTTTACTTTCTTTTTAAGTAAGTTAGTCAAAGGCTCAGTAATTGTGGAGAAATTTGGACAGAATTTTCTGTAGTAACCAGCCATACCGAGAAAGCGCATCAGTTGTCGTTTGCAGTTTGGTATGGGAAAACTTGAAATGGCACTGATTTTGGCATCAACAGGTTTTACCTCACCCTGTCCTACAGTATGTCCGAGGTAAGTCACCCTCGCCCAACCAAACTCAGATTTGGCAAGGTTGACAGTCAACATTGCTTTACTCAGTCTCTCAAAGAACTTCCGCATGAGCTTGATGTGTTCCTCCCAGGTGTCACTATACAGGACGACGTCGTCAACGTAGGCTGCACACCCATCTAGCCCGGATATGACGTCGTTGATCATCCGTTGGAACGTTGCCGGAGAGTTCTTCATTCCGAATGGCATCACCTTGTACTGGAACAATCCGTCTGGTGTAACAAAGGCGGATATTTCACGAGCACGATCCGTCAGAGGGACTTGCCAAAATCCCTTCAGTAGGTCAAATTTTGTCACATACTTGGCTTTTCCCACTCGGTCGATGCAGTCATCAATCCTCGGGATTGGGAAGTGTCTGTCTTTGTTAAAGTGTTGACCTTCCTAAAGTCCGTGCACATACGATAACTGTGGTCTGATTTGGGAACAAGTATGCACGGCGAACTCCAGTTACTTTTACTGGGTTCAATAAAGTCATTGTCCAGCAGGTATTTGACTTCTTCCTGGAGATATTTCGCTTTTGTTGGATTCAGTCTGTATGGATGTTGTTTTACAGGCTTACTGTCCCCAACATCAACGTCGTGATAGATGACGTTTGTCCTCGTTGGAACATCTTGAAACAGGTGTTTATATTCGTGGAGCAGTTCTTTTCACCTGTTGTTGTTGTTCTGGCTGGAGGTGTGCCAACTTTGTAGACTCCAGCTTCTCCAGGATTTCTGAGTTCTGAAGCTTGACCGAGCCCAGCTTTGAGTTTAGAGTATTTTCACTCAAGTCAGTTTCAGTATCACTATCTTCATAATGGTTTGAACTGACTGCACTGACAGGCTGAGTTATAGTAGGATTATCCCTATCAAAATATGGCTTAAGCATATTTATGTGACATAGCTGTTTTTGTTTTCGCCTGTCAGGTGTTGTTATGATGTAATTTAAATCACTCAATTTCTTATCAATTAGATATGGCCCAAAGTAACGAGCATGGAGTGGTTTGCCAGGAACCGGAAGTAGAACAAGAACTTTTTGACCTGGTTCAAACTTCCGTTTTGAGGTGCTTTTATCATATTTGGTTTTCATTGACTGCTGAGATGACTCAAGATTTTCTCTGGCTAATTCACATGCTTTAGAGAGTTTTGTACGAAAATCTGACACATATTGCAAAATATTCAGACAATCATCATCGTCTGATAGGAATTTCTCTTTAACGAGCTTAAGTGGGCCACGGACTGTATGTCCAAATACAAGCTCAAATGGGCTAAAACCAAGAGACTCTTGAATTGACTCCTCTCACAGCAAAGAGCAGAAAATGAATTCCTTCATCCCACTGCTTCTCAGTGTCAAAACAGTAGGTCCTAATCATGTTTTTCAAAGTTTGATGAAATCGCTCAAGAGCACCCTGACTTTCTGGATGATAGGCGGATGACCTATACTGTTTAATGCCTAGCTGATCCATTACTTGTTGAAAAATACCAGACATAAGTTGGAGCCTTGATCGGACTGGACACATTTAGGGAGGCCAAATAAAGTGAAAAATTTGACTAAAGCTCTCACTATAGTCTTTGTCTTTATGTTTCTCAGTGGTATGGCTTCGGGGAACCGAGTTGATGTACACATTATTGTCAGCATGTACTCATTTCCTGATCTTGTTTTTGGTAGGGGCCCAACACAGTCTATTAGTATCCTACTAAATGGTTCTTGAAATGCAGGAATTGGCTGTAAAGGGGCCTTTGGAATGGTCTGATTCGGCTTTCCTACTATCTGACATGTGTGACAAGTTTTACAGAAATGTGTTACATCCTGCCTGAGATTAGGCCAATAAAAGTGACTGAGAATTTTATGATAAGTTTTCCTTACTCCTAAGTGACCAGCCCAGGGGTTTCATGGGCCAGGCGCAATATTTCAGCACGATAGGGCTTTGGAACCACAATTTGATGTTTTATAGCCCAATCGTCATCAACCAAAACATCTGGAGGTCTCCATTTACGCATGAGAATACCAGATTTTGTATAGTAGGAAACAGAGCTATCTGAAGTTTTACCTTCATCATCTACCCTGTCAAACAAAGACAAAATATCTGGGTCTTTGTGTTGTTCTGCAATGAGATTTGATCTAGAAAATGTCTGACTTTGGTCAGCAGAAGTTTTACTGGAAGTTTCAAATCCACGAGGGATAACGGAATGATCCGTGTCAAACACCTGACTGAGAAAGGTGTCATTTAAGTCAACATCTGTGACATTATTTTTGAGAGTATTTTGATTCTCGGAAGTTTTCTTTGACATGGCTCGAATAATGGCACATGAAGGAAATAAATCGGGTATCTCTTGTTCAATTGGCTCTGGATCCTGATCTAAAGTAGGATTATCAGTCACAAGTGGATTAGTAATGACCTTGTCCCCAGCAAGGTCGTTTCCAAGAAGAAGGTGAATCCCTTCAAAAGGCAAAAAAGGCCTAATACCTAAAGTCACAGGTCCAGAAACAAAGTCCGAAGACAAATAGACATTATGGAGAGGAACAGGAATGAAGTCATTGCAATCTACCCCCTTAATAAGAACTTTAGAACCTGAAAATGACTTTTCAGAAAAGGCAGGGTATCTGCCAACAAAAGAGACTGGGAAGCCCCGGTATCTCTTAAAATTTTGACAGGGGTAGCGGAAGAAAAATCACTAGAAAGTGATATAAAACCATCATGAATAAATGGTTCGAAAATACCCATAATGCTATCTTGAGAAGAATTGACCTTGACCTCATTAATTGGGGATAAGAGGGGTTTAACCTCAGAAAATGTGTTGCACACATTATTAGACTCTAATTGAGTTGATGAAGAAATAAAGCCGGTTGGCTTAGATCCACTTTGACCACTTTGACCTTCACGTTTTCTTTTCAATTTGAAACACTCTGACATTAAATGGCCATCTTTCTTACAATAATTACAAGAAAGTGTACCGAACTGTTTGTCAGAAGGAGATTGAGACTTGGGATCTGATGATGTGGGAGTGTTACTTGAACTGTGTGAACTGCTGTCATTTGATTTCCTACTCTCCTTTGAGAAATTCTTGGATGAAAAGGAGGAGTTAAATTTACCTGCATTGTTTCTGTATGAAAAGGACTGGGATGGTTTCTGAGAAATGAAGATTTGTGGGTCAATGAATAATCATCGGCCAAACGTGCAGCAACCTCCAATGTATCTGCCTTTTGTTCATTGATAAACGTCTTGATGTCACTCCGAATGCACCTCTTAAATTCTTCAATCAAACAAGCTGTCGTAATTTGTCATAATTCTGACTGACCTTTTCAGAAGAGCACCAACGGTCAAACAGTTGTTCTTTTGTTCGAGCAAATTCAACATAAGTTTGATCCTTCACCTTCTCACAATCCCTAAATTTCTGACGGTAAGCTTCAGGCACCAACTCATAGCCCTTGAGAATTAATTCCTTCACAGAATCATAATCTGAAGCCTGCTCTACTGACAACTGAATGTAAATTTCTCTGGCTTTACCCACCAAAGCACTCTGCAAAAGCATAGACCAGGACTCCTTAGGCCAATCCAGACTCTGAGCAATTTTCTCAAAATGAAGGAAATATTTATCAACATCCTTTTCTTGGAAAGGGGAACTAACCTGAAATGCTTAGTGATGTCAAACTGTCTGAAGGGAAGAATTTTCCTGACTTTCTAAGCTCTAAACGTCTCATTTCTAACTGCAGTCGGTGTTCTGCTAATTCTCTTTCCTTTTCTTTTTCCTCTCTTTCTTTCTCCCTTTGTCTTTCTTCCATTTGTAATTCTTTTTCTTTCATTTCCAATTCCCTCTCTTTCTGTCTTTCTTCCATTTCTAATCTTTCCTGCCTATCTTTCTCTCTCTGTCTTTCTTCCATTTGTAATTGCATTTGTATTTTTCTTTTTCTAATGCCTGTCTCTCTTTTTCCATTTGTAATTCTAGTTTCTTGATCTCCAAATTTGTCTGCATTTCTAATTCTAATTTTCTTAGTTCAAAGGTAGACTCGGGCTCATAATCTTTCAAGGTGGATTCCTCAAATTGGCCTAAATTAACTAAATGTTTTGCAATGTGGTACTGTATTTCCCGCTTGCGCATAGATCTTTTGACATCTACTTTAAGGAAATTGGCCAGTGCAATGAGGTTGTCTTTTTTGAGGGAATCAAATGCGTCCTGATCAAGGTCATCCATAAATTCGTCTGGCTTGAATTCCGCCATGATTGAATTTTGCTGAGTTCACAGTATACAGTAGTTTTGAAAAGGCAGGCAAAATGTTGTCAAACGGCTCAAAATATTCGTATCCCGGACAAGCCCCCAATTTTGTTACGTGCAGAGAAAACGAACAAAAGGGTGAACTCAGCAGTTAACGTTTAAACAAATTTATTACGAAAATAAAACTAATTGCTAAGTCAGGGATAGAGTACAAGCTTTAAAAGTGTACAGACTACTTATCTCAGCTGGGACGGCAAAGCTCCAGTCTCAGAGTTGTAACAGTCAGTTGGATGAATGAACAGTCCTTTGGCTTGCAGGCTTGAAGTTGCACAAAGTCCACAGTATAAATCCAGCGTTGGCAGAGAAGGTCTTGAAAAGTCTTGAGAATGACTACTGCTGGAGTTTAGTAACACACAAGAGACACGATCCCAAAAGTCTGACTGGAAGCTGAGCACGTCCCTTTTATAAAGGCATATAAGAACAATCTAGAACTTTTATTGACATGCTAATTACTGTTCTAAAATTATCTCCCTTACACAACTAATCAACTTTCCAGAACATTCCAAACATGACTAATTGAATTCAAGGTTGTGAGGTCATCAAGGGCAGTGACCTTGAGAATGTTCTAGACTAATTGAACTCAGGTCATGATGAGTATGGGGAAAATGACCTACATAACAATATGGACAGAACAAGCCCGTAAACATCATAACATTTGTCATGCATATAGTGTGGACGTTATCAGCGCCTAAAGCATTAAGGTAGTATGCACCTCGAAAGTGAAAGACTTAAAACTTTTTCTCAAACTTTCTTCAAAGAATATTTCAATCATTCTCTTTCAAAATCAAGAATAAAAATCGGGGACAATCGTGCAACTTTTGTAACCAGAGAAACAAATTACTCAAGATTTACCGATATTTGACATTCAAAATGGCCGCCATCCCTTTGTTAACTCTATGGAGAAAAAACGAAATTTTCGATTTTCGAAAACTTAAATGTTTAAACGTTTTCTTAAACCAAGAGCTTTAAAATGAACCCCCAAAAGCGGTAGATCAGAAAAGAATTGAAAAGGTTTGACAGTCCGAATATCTGTCCCGGAGGCGCGTTCTACATTAATATTACCTTTATTTATTACATTGAAAAAATTGCCGAACACGTGTCATGTAATGATATGCACCTCAATAATATGGACATCTTGTGATACACCTGATGCATAAACCACAGGGAGCCTAGTAATCTGGTTGTTATTGTTGTTTGTATTGCGCTTTATGTTTAGTTGTTGTTGTTGTTGTTGTTGTTGTTGTTGACCAATAAAATTCAACGAACATAACTATTGTGTTGCTGTTGTTTCAAACGTAACGTAGAGGTCACAAGAAACACTCCGAGGACACTATCATTTATATTTGACCCAATACAACTCTTTGCCAACGTACACTAAGGTTAGCAAGAGAATTTTATTGGTCAACAACAACAGCAACACGACTAATGTAAACATAAATAATAATACAAACAACAACAACATTAATAACAACAACAGAAACAAGATTACAGGGCCCCTGTGCATAACGCGTCACGTTAATGCGAGCAGCGCTACTCTAACGGAGAAATCCCTTATACGCATATGTTGCATATCATGGACTTGCTGCAAGTCTGTGGGCATATAAGTATCAAAACATATCATAAATTGAAGGACTAAACATCAGCAGACCGACGCGCTAATGGAAAAGTGTTACGTAGATCGTGGGGTGAACGCCTTGGCCAGCTAGTAACTCAGCTGCCGAGAAAAACCAGGCGAGTGGGGGCCAGTCTACGCATATCACTAAAAGTAAACATCCATCTATTTACAAACGACCGTGATGTTAATACACCATATGACACATACAACTGCGCACGGTCCCTAGTGGAGGGACCGTGAACTGTGGAACGTTAACTGAACTACTCGCAGACAGTATTGTTATTCACTTAAACTCTCTCTCGAGGGAATAGTTTCGGTTTACTTTTAGTGCCCCATTTTCCAATGTGTATGGTATGTTTTTAGCTAAAGTAACTGGAATACGGCCAATTTGAGAACAGCCTGTCAGTTGTGAGGGTCCAACCAGATATATAAGACCGATGAATATACTATTTCTGCATACGCACGTTAAAATGTCACTTTTACGTAGGAAAATGATTATCATACATAGGTAACTTTTACGCACTAAGATTTCAGCACAGTCCCTCCACCGCCCTATTAAAGGTAATTAGGTGTGTTATCAGTGTGATATGTTAATTGCGAATAATTTGTATAACAGTCGTGGTAACCCTTGGGAAGAAGCCTGCCTTTCTTGAGCATACCAGTCTATGTCTAACACAAGTCAGTTACGTGTGTTTAAAAATTCAGCGAAATACACGGACCCAACAGTCCTACTCTCATGAGGGAGCACAGTGTTTTGTTAAAACAAACAGTTTCCTAATTTCCGTTTATATTGTTATTTACATTGAGTTCCATATATGTAAATAAACAAGGTTGTGCTGTACCTATGAGACAAAAAAGATTTTAGTACGATAAACGATCAACTGTCGACGCTATCCCTTCATCTGAGACAGAAAAGTTAATATGGTACGAACTTATGTATGTATGTATGTATATATGTATGTATGTATGTATGTATGTATGTATGTATGTATGTACGTACGTACGTATGTATGTATGTATGTATGTATGTATGTATGTATGTATGTATGTATTATGTATGTATTATACAATGCAAGATCGAGGTACATGAATATTCCACATTGATTAAGGGTCATTAGCATAGAATTTAAATACCGAAACAATGCTCATTGATGTGATCTGCATATTTGAATATCATTATACCTCGCATCTCGCTCTAATATGTATGTATGTATGTATGTATGTATGTATGTATGTATGTATGTATGTATGTATGTATGTATGTATTATGTATCAATTATGTATCTATTATGTATGCAGTCTGGTGTACGTGTATATATTTTTATACAATCATAGGAATTATTTCCATGACGACATCTTTCTCAAGAGTGTACGCATACAGTAACACTACAGGTCGGATTCCCGTCATGCAAACAAGTTTTCACAAAAAAACTCACAAGTGAAAGTAAAGAGCAGCAAAGAGGAGAGTGCCACACTGTCAAAGTTGCCGCTTAAGGCAGAATGCGCCCCGGAGACAGATAATCGGATTCTCGTAATTGTTATAGTAGTTTGCTGGCCTTGTGTTCGCGTGGACTCATTTGAAAGCCTGTTACGTTTTCATCATATTTTTTATGTGACAACCAAGATTGAATTTCTCCATAGAATTATTTAGGGATAGCAGCCATTTTGAATTGCAAACATTGGGATAGTTTGTTTTGATAATTCGTTTTTCTAGCACCAAAATTTGCAAAGTTTTTATTCTTCATTACGAAAAAGAATGTTTTTTAGATTTTTGTTGTTTTTTCAGAGAGGGATTTTGAGTAAAGATTTATTATTTGAATTCAGAGGCGCCCACTACCTTAATAAAGCGGTTACGAAAATTGTAGGATGTGTTTTTCATGACCATCTAACAGGCGATTTTGACATCAAACAAAACTGAAGAAATGGTCCCGAGCTACTACGGTAATATGGGTCCAAAGGAGACAATACTTGTTCAGATAATAACACTTTGGTCTCTGACACAATCGATCCATTCTAGAAAGTACAGTTTCCTTACAGAACTATACTTCTCTCTGGTTTTTTTAAGCGACAGTTTTTTTTGGTTCGTTTCTGTGTCGGAAAAAAATTCATAAAGCGGGTAAAATGATCTGAGACTGTGCACCGTTAGCGTGAGTAATCAACTGTGGCCTTTATTATAGCTGCCACGGTCCCCACTGAGGGTCACCATGGTAACCACTCAATCAGCCTTGGACATTCGGCTTGATTTTTTTTGTTTTTTATTTTTTTTCGGGGTTTTTATAAATTTGACAGGATGTGAGATGAAATTATTTTGATGTCACAAGAAACACTCATGTTGGTTGCAGACATCCATTGACGATATACGCAAAAAAAGAGAACTACCAGGCACATGTTACTAAGTGACTTCAAAAGAAAACCTGAAAGAAACTGTAACATATTGAAAGTTTCACTTCCTTGTTATTTCTCAAACTTTGACGTGAAAAATCCCTTGTCAATATTTATGTGCTGTACTCTGTGTGTTGCCATGGCTCCATTCAAATGACAGTAACCGACACTCTCTATCGGAGATTTTCTTTGTACTTGCAACATTTCCACAGACTACCACGCTGAATCAAAATGGCGCTGGACTTCTCTTCATCAGTTGCCTGGGTCTAGTAGGCGGATTATTTTGCGTCGCCGGAGCAACAGCGACCGTGGAAATTCCTTTTCCAAGTCATCTGGGGGTTATTTTTGCGATTTTTGAAGTTCACAGGTGATGTTCTCCTCTGCACTGAGAGTCTCTCACAAATCATCCATAAAAGATGACATCTGACGGGAGACCAAACTCGCATGCAGCGCCAAGTCTCCCAGCCTCACTCTTCTGGGACGCGTTTTGGATGCTTGAAAGATAACAAATTGTTTTCAGCACTCTCGCAACTCAAATTGAATTATTGTGACAGTCATCGTCTATGCGGCATTTAACGCCTTTTCGCTCTTGATTTAGCTCTGCATTGTTTTCCGCAAAATCGTTTTCATCGATGCCAAATTTATGTCCCGTCTTTTTTATGGCGATAAAGCCTACTTTAATTATTATGGCGTTATGCCCCTTTAAAAGGTACTTAATGTGCCTAAACTGGTTGTTGTTTTTTTCGCATTTTTCGCTCTTGATTTAGCTCTGCATTGTTTGCCGCAAAATCGTTTTCATCGATGCCAAATCGATGTCCCGTCATTTTTCATATCTCATTTTTTATGTGTAGCCTTACTCTAACTATTATAACGAGGTGCCCCTTTCACGTTTTCTTCAACAATTATAAAGGGTACTTAAATTTGCCAATACGAGTTGTATTTTCGCATTTTATCGAGTAAATTTAAAGAAGGTGATTTGCATCCCTTTGCATTTGTTAATCTGACTGCATACACTTTACGCTTTTATGATGAAAATTTCATCGTTCTAATCGTGTAACAGGTTGCGGGCATTTCCATTTAACACCCTCGGATTTTCACGATGTGGCTTGTTCTCGGCAATTTGTACTACCGACTCCGTGAATGGTATATTATATTACCAGTGTAATGAGGTGATAGCTGCGGGTCCATTGCTGCGGTGTTTGCGGACGGGATTTCTGCCAATTACGGACTGGTTTTGACTTCTACCCCGCCACCACAACGTAATAGTCAAAACCAGCTCGTAAAAGGCAGAAATACCGTACGAAAACACCTCAGCTATGGACCCAAAGCTAACGAGGTGAAAGCTTCGGACAGCACAAGCTGTGGATGACCAACAGACAGACGATGAATGTACCTAATTAAAATAATGGCAATTCTTTCACCGATTCTACGTATATTAACACTTGGTTTACTTGAGGGCGAGTTGGAGACGCAATGACATAATTATAACAGTGTATTCTTGTGACCCATACGCTATCTTTTGTAATGAAATTACAGTTCTTACCTTTAATACTTTGTTTTCATATCAAAAAATAAATGCCTTGTCAGTGTTTAAAGTGCTCGCTTACTTTTATGATTTCTCAATTCTGTAAGGCACCGTGGAAATTCCATCGAATTCCCTGAAGTCACTGAGCCCTATATCAATACACGTGATGTACGGGAGTTTCTGCTTTGGTAGCAAGCACTCTTTGGTCAGCGACGCGTTATATTGCTAAGGAGGACACGCTCGTGCATTCGGCTGGCCGGTCGAAAGGGAAAGTACTTTGCATTGCATTTTGATATGTTCGCATTCTCTCAGTATTAACACCAGTCACGGTGATATATGATGGCCTTGTCATGGATGTTGACATCAATGCCGTGTGACGGAAAACTATACTAGGAGGCAACGAGATCAAAAGGGTAATAGCATCTGTCACATGCAATGTCTCTAGGGTGATTTACAAACGAGTCAATGTGACCTCTCTCAGGGCTGCAACAGTGAACAGGCCAGTGAAGCTACGATTATGACAGGGAAGGAGAACGGTTTTTTATTCGCATTATCACTGAACAAAAAGAATAACTGTACACAATTTTCAAAGGAAAAGAAAGGATTATAATTATATATTACATCAAGCACGAATAAAAGCGCCGGGGATAGAGGACTGCCGTGTTAAAATACGGTCACTCAACAGGCTGCAAGGCCGTGAAGAAGCTCATTAGAGGTGTACGCCGGAATTTTCAATAGATTGGTTACAGGACAAGAAAACGCCGAATATCCGGGTGTTATGGATATTCTTTATCTGTTTATAGGAGACCGGCGTTTTGCTGATTCTGTAATATCGATTTAAAGTCTTCAAGTTGTTTGATCTCTCATTGCAAAAATTGATTTTCATTGTCAGTTCCAACTTCAAATATATTTTAGGAATGGTGCCTCTTTATTGACTGCGTTCGGCGGCTGAGGCAGTGATTTAGCGGACATCGACAACATCACAAATAGCGGGGCAAGCTCCACTGTAGGTCTGTGCATAGAGTATGTTTGTTTCATAGGTATGCCAGGAATTTGACGGGAGATGTTGCACTGCCACTCGACAGAGAATTTTTATTGCACGGGACAAATTATAACCTTTCTGGACGCGATCTTTGGAGAAATGTAGGACTTAAAATTGCAATTTGATTTAAACAGTTTCGTCGCTTAGATGTGTAAGAACGGTCGATTTAATCGCACTCGGTCACCACGTTCACAGCTGCATGCACTGGACACACATGAACGCGTGTGAAATCTGGTGAACGTTGAGTGGCACAAAGATTGCGCACGCTGTGTCTAGGCCTATGTACAGCGGCAAACTTGAACGAAAACAACCAAGTTCAACCACAGGCACTCAAAAGGGTATAGAACTTACGTAATCCCTACAAAGAGAAGAAAAAACTGTACAGAGTTAAATCTCCTTTAATAATGGAAATTAGAATGCCTACCCGATTCAATTCTTTTCTTGTGTACTCACATGTATACAGAGTATACTTCCGACCTTAGGAAGAAATGGCATTTAGACAAAGTGCTATTACTCATGCGTAATCGATATTTACTTCACAAACTGCCTATCGCGGTTTTGGCGTGTGTTTTTTCAAGAAATGCCACTTTGAAACGGCGGAGTTTGGATGTAGTGACATTCAAACTCGGTCGGCTGAAAGAATGAATAAATTAGTATAATTCAGTCTTCCAGGGTCACTTTCAGGCGTACCGCCCGTTTTACAACGCCTTAATGAATGTGTTCGCCTGTTGTTGGGTCTGTGAACCGCTGAAAGCGCCGTCAGCTCACCTTGGGTCGCTTAAGTTGATATACTTACTGTCAAAAGTAAAATTTCATTTACATGTAATAAATACATTTTCCCAGAGGTACGTATACGTTGCGGGGAAGACGCGGTGGACCCAGTCGGACTGTTCATATTAATTGTTAGAAATCTACTGGGGCGCGGAATGTACCATTAGAAGTGAAATGCAGCGCGTTATCACATCCTTTACCATCTATGGAATAGGCTTTTGATGACGTCACGACAGCCTTCCCAGAGTGCAGCGTTTACTGATGCTGATAATCATACCACTTTCTGCTACCCTGGTGCTGTCGGAGGGATAACAGACTGCGGTGTGGTTCACTCTAGAAATCGCTCCATCGTCGATATTTTCTTACAATCACTGCTCCGGTTAAACCCATCACAATGCCTAACGAGTTTTCCAACGGTCTTTGCAGTTGCTTCAACAACCTGGGTCTGTGTATCGTCACCTACTTCGCGCCGTGCTACACTCAGGGGAAAGTAGCTGAAACTGTGGGCGACGATTGCCTGTTATGCGGACTCTCGGTGTTCGTGCCGCTGCTCGATCTCTGGGCCCGCGCCTCGGTGAGAGGCAAAGTCAGAGAGCAGAAAGGCATCGAGGGAAGTTTCATCGGTGATTGTTGCCTTGGCTGTTGGTGTTACTTCTGCACGCTCATGCAAGAAGCCCAGGAAATGAACGTTCCTTCGCCGTTCGGTTCTGCGATCGCTCGCTCCTAGACGCTTAGGGTGCGGTCCGCACTGTAGTCGAAGGAAGATTAGATATACTCAAGTTACACTCACTTCACAAGGGTCACTTTTTATCCGTACACCGTCACCACAATTTTAGCCAGCTCTGTTCGGATGGACAATTGTTTTCTTTGCCACAAATATCGACTCGGACATTTTCTTATCACCTAACCGGGTAGGCTACCGTGCAAGCGGAACCATATTCAAGTCTCCTGGATGTTGCGGAAAAGGTCAGCTCAAGTTCAGCTTTATAATTTGTGATGCTGGATGGCCACAGCATGATCATCGCCCTTTCGCTGACTGCTGTGCTTTACATTTCTGCATCATCGATTGATTCTACGTCTAGATGGGAACAGGCCGACATCGGTCGAAGACTTGGTTGACATGATATCGGTTTTTGGTGTAATACACTTTCAAACTGAAAATACATTCTCAATATGTTAGGACTGTATAGCTCTGGGTTGTATCACACCGAATAGTGTTGATACGTTTTATCGTTATGTTATAGCGTCAACAGAAATCGCCTTGCCGTGCCGGTGCCACCGTTTTAACTTGTCTATGTACCTTGCAAGAGGGTGAATTAACTTTATCGCATATCAGTTAATGTTTTGTAGGATTGAAGTCAAAGGTTTGAGTAGAGCACTTTCTCAATTTATCGAGATTTTCGTGTGCGGGCGTAGCCATGAGTAGGACGCTCATTGAGGGAGTTGTCGACGACGTCATCTTCATTTTCAGCCAATCAGCGACGTGCTTTTCACCACCTTAATTATTTTTCTGCCAACACACTGGACCGTTTGTTCCTCGTCATGTACGTGTTTACGGTCATTTTTGCACGCCAGTGCGCTTCCAAAATGTTGGTCTTCATGCAGTTAATTATACGATGTCATTTTTTATGAATTTAAGCAGTACGAACACGCAGCTATCATCAACTGTAGGAAAGAAGACTTTTCAAACAAACATATCAATGCCACTCTGAAGAATCCAATAGCCTCATGTCTTCCTTGTCACTCATAATGCTCGCCAAAATTTGTGAAATTTCATCAGTCACTGTCAATTTAAGTTTTCTCAAAGATACATATATTATAGTGCTTCTGTCATATCTTTTTGTAAAACAACTGAAATAAATTCGACGAATCTTAAATATGATTTCGTCGTTCTCATTAACTTCATTACTGTGTCTCATGTAGTTATCATGTTGACTCATGGCTTGAACCTTGAGAAAAGACTGGTCTTTCACACAGTAAGAGCTTTTTGACAATCACTTAGACAGTAACAGCAATCATTCCTTGAAAAAGTCTCTCGTAAAACTGCATATGGACGTTCTATGTACACAAAGCGGCCCACCCGAATTTCCTTTCCATTCAAGTGGATGACCCAGTTACATGTAAATACTGACGAGGTAAACAGTTGGCGATCCCAAGGCAAGCCTTTGTGGTTAATATCGCACGGAATGTTATGTCAGAAACCACTGCCCTAACGCCATATGTTGTCGATTTGACTGAGCATTTCAAATGCACTGAATATTTTGGAGTATTTTTGGAATCTTGATGTCATAAAGACAATCGTACACATCGCAAAACGGAAGCAATGCACATTCAGTAATGCATACATATGTGGTGTTCACATGCATGCATACACACATGCATAATACACACATACATATATATATATATATATATATATATATATATATATATATATATATATATATATATATATATATATATACACACTTGCATAATCGTATCCCAAGTCCACATTCACTCATGAGTTTCACACTTGTTAGTTATTAGACAAGCCTGTATTTCGCACAAATATTATTAAAACCGTAATAAAATAGAGATGTTAATAAACTGATTATGCACGCAAGGATTAAACGATGCGTGTGACGTTGGTTTGCGCCATGCCTGGACTGAAGCGATGGAAGGTCAACGAACTATAGTGTGGCCTTATACACATGAAGTGCTCCCCAAGGAAGGTTGCAGATATTCATTCGCGAGGTCACAGTCGATCTTCAGAACATGCCTACCCTGGTCGAAGAAAATAATCCTTGACTAACACTCTCCCCGGGGAAAATGTCTTTAAACGTCAGTAAATTATCCAACCGATTGATGATTCAAGGGCGGGCTGAGTTATGCGCACACGCCTCTGCCGTACTTAATCAGACACACCTTTACTGGAGCATTTGCACTAAGATGCAGTTAGATGCAGACAATCTCAAATATTCAGCCTGAATGAGTCTGCGAGCGACCATGAATATTAAATAAAACTGTATGTGCATAAGGAATCCTTGAAAGTCTTGGATGACGCAAATTCCCGGGCAAGAGAATGTTTGTAACCATGCGCAGAATATGACACGATCTGCTTAGTACTACTGGGTATGGCAATGAAATTGTTTTATTATATGCTCGAATATCAGTTTCATCTCATCTCGGTCAATGAACCATCGAAATAAGGACACCGTAGCAAATAAAGCAAATGATATATTATCAACGGAGATCTTATGATTTCTTGCACTTTTTCAATTAGGATTGAGTGCTTTGTAAGGTAATTCCTGGTAATATTTCGCCAAATTGTAAACCGCGGACATTGCCAGTTAATATTCCAAGGTCAGGCATATGTCAGACCTATTTATCGGATGAGTCACGTTTTCGCATTTCTTCTCGCTTCAACGTTAGAGGGCGCTAGCACAACCGAAGCCGAGGAAAAATTTCAACTCTACGGGGAAGACCGGCTCTTTGATAAGAAGTTGCAACTCCCATGCGTCAGATTTGGTAAATATTGTTATTATTATATTATTGTACGACTGATTGTTTTTTGGTATAGATTTCAACAAGTGTGCGTTAGGTGGGGATCTACATTATCTACTGCATTTAATGTTTTAAACGGTGTTCGTCAAGGGGGCATTCTCTCGCCACTTTTCTTCAATGTTTACATTGATGAACTTAGCTATAGTTTATCCAGTTGTAATGTTGGCTGTCTTTTTTGTGGTAGAAGACTTAATCATATTTGTTACGCTGATGATTTAGTTATCTTTTGCCCGACAAGCAAGGGCCTGCAAAAACTTATTCGTATTTGTGAGGTTTACGGTGCTGAACATGATATCATTTATAATCAAAAGAAAACTGTATGTATGATTGTAATGCCCAATAGTTTTAAACTTATCAATATGCCTGAAATTTGTCTTAGTGGTATGAAGCTTTCTTTTGTCCACTCGTACAAGTATTTGGGTGTTTTTATAATTAGCTCTTTCAACGATGACGATGACATTAAAAGACAAATGCGGCTATTGTATATTCGTGGTAACTTTCTTTTCAGGAAGTTTGCTTA
Organism: Ptychodera flava; assembly: GCF_041260155.1. Lineage (NCBI taxonomy): Eukaryota > Metazoa > Hemichordata > Enteropneusta > Ptychoderidae > Ptychodera > Ptychodera flava. The sequence goes on from NC_091940.1 coordinate 32,699,667, forward strand.
CTGTTCTATACAGGTGAAAACCAGATTATTTAAATCATTTTGCTCAAATTTATACTGCTGCCAGCTTTGGTCCACCTTTACAAAGCGCTCTCTGACGAAAATTCGAGTGGCGTATAATAATTGTTTCAGACGACTTTTTAATCTGTCAAGACGTTGTAGTATTAGTACCATGTTTGTTGTCTATGATGTTTTGTCTTTTGGCGAGTTACTGCGTAAAAACATTTTTAACTTTATGAACAGAATTAAGAGATCTCAGAATTCTTATATTAAGACTACTTATGCTTGTACATATATTGACTCACTACAGTGCAGGCACTGGAGAACTATTTTATACTGAAGTTGTTTTTTCTTCTGTATAGATGATTGTTTGTGTGTATCTGTTATTTTTCTTTATTTTATGGTATTTTTCTATGGGCCTAGAGCCTGATTCAAATAAATAAATAAATAAAATAAATAAATTATTGTTATTATTATTATTATTATTATGACAAGTTTAAGGGCTATAAATATTATATAGAAATCTAATAACAGTTCATTGAAGCTGTGGGAATTCTGAAAAAAGAGGTGTTCGAATGCAGGCCCATCGTGGCAGTCGTGGGCGCGCACAAAACATAGGCACAGCGACTGTGGAGAGTCTATGCCAGTGTATCTGCTGCAAATATACCTTCACGCATGCGCACTCGTTTGCTAGTGTAGTCTGCTAATATGAGCATGCGCAATTGAGTTTACCTGCGCGTGAATGTGTAGTCTGTACACTACGTCTCGTGCTATAATCTTGTCGTTGAGCTTTGCATGTTGACAGAAACTGGAATTACTGCCGAGAATACTTTTCAGGGCATCACAAGTGAGTCCCTAAGGTAACAAGTAGGTCGTTTAGGAAATCCTTTCAGAAATTTCACGCCGCCTGTGGCCATTTTGTGGAGTATAAGCTTATACGTACCTGGAGCGACGGTATACAGTATTTCTACAGTTCATATTGCCAGATAATATGCGATGGAATTTTGCGTTTCACGTCGTTCAATCATTCAGATGGAAATGCCGGCCTTCTCCAAACTTTGAAAAAAATCAGGGTGACAGACTTTGGAATGCTAACTGTTGTATAACAATGATGTAATTTAATGAGAAGACATTTGTATTCGAGCTTGGCAACATTTTTTGATTTGAGAACTCTCATCATGGCAAATTCAATGAAACAGTGCGTATTCAACAACTTTTTCCTATGTCCATGTAGCGCTTTTTTTACCAAACTGAAAGGTTGAAAGATGCGTCCGTCACTTGGGGACGAGCTAGATACATGCAGTCAAACCCAACTGGGCATAGAAATTTGCCATAGCATGACTTTGTTCTGGAGACGACCGGCCGTGCGGTTGAACTTTGCAACAAAGTTTCCATATCTAAACTGACGTAGTTGAATGACAGGCACAGGAAACGATGGCCAATAAAAACGCATTCTCGTTGCATTTTGATAATAATGTATCAATAACAATGACACGGAAAATATGCCTCCTCCCAACAGAAGGGCCATGGTCTATTTTTAGCCCTGCTACAGTATGTCTCAGTACTGAAAAGGCCATATTGTTGTCATGTTGTCATGGCGACTTTTAAAATTTGCGTACAACTGTAAGAGTGAAACGGGTTGTTTATAGGTCACAAAACGTTTGAGTCCCACTGTCGTCCATTACACCTATTTCCTTGGGCATCAAAGGTGTGCAAGTATACACATCAAAAGACTAGAAAATTCACTTCATGGGCAGAACCTTGTAAAATAGTCCTTTCTTGTCTGGTTAACGTAAAAAGATACCACTGATCTAAAATACCAGTATGCATGGGCTACCAGCCAGTGTCACCGGGCTACCAACTTCAGAATATGGTTGCCCAAGTGGACTACCAGGGAAAAAAGTTAATTTTGAGCCCTGGGCAATATTAAACATAAAACATTTAACTTGTAATATTTCCCCTTGTCTTGGCCTGCTGGGTTTTAAAAAAATGTTTAAAGGTATACATGGACCATGTTCAAATTTAGCCATTGCTACCATGGAAAGGGGAGATCTAGCTAATCATCAGAATCATAGAGTTTATGGGGTCACGCCAGGTCACACAAAAAATAATGCACCACAACATGGCCATAATTTTAATTTAGTTAAACAATCAGAAATAATTTGTCTTCATTATTCTTCCTGGAATGAGGCAAAGAAATCAAAATAAATTACTATAAAATGAACATTATTATACGTCGTTAATTATAAATCCATAAAATAAATAAGTACCAGTGAATTATGTTTTAAATAAAACAAAAAAACTGTGCGCTACTGTTACTGCTTGTGATAAATATAATGGTACATTTGGTGATAAGGAGGATTGGGTTCGGATACTAGTCGAATTAATTTCAGCACTTAAAATTAATTTGAAGGCATAAACTTAATTCGATAAATGCATAATAAGTTAGTAATATACTATATAGCACTTATTTGGGATGACTACATGAAAGACAATTAAAAATGCTTGAAAAATTATTTCTGGTCTATGTAAAATTAATTCTAACACACTGAAATTAACGGAAAACATAATTTTGACCAAAATGGCCCCAATATACATTATCTTTATTATTCTTTCTAGAATGAAGGCAAAGAAATTACAATTATTACTATTATTATTATAGAACAAATGTTAAAAATTGTTACTTAGAAACCCATAGAATAAATAAAAAACAGTGAATTATGTTTTAACATAGCCCCTCTCGAGGGTATATGGTTTTAAATAAAAAAAACTGTGGTTACCGGAATGGTTACTATGGCAACATAAAACAAAAATGAACATGGAGTTCATGCTGTTATAAATACACTTAGGCGAGCATTTGCATAGTTACTGGGATTACTTTTAATTGACTAGGAAAACAATTGAAATTATAAAATGCAAATAGGTTACTATGGAAACACATGGCAGTAAAAATGGATATCATATTTTGTCTTTCTAGCCCAAAATAAGCCTTTGGTATAATATTTCTGTTGATTACTGGATTTTTACACTGGATATTTGGTCTTTCTGACCCAATATATCCCTTTGATATAACACATTCTGTTGATTCCTGGATTTTAGATGAAATCTTTGAAAAACTGGTAATTTTTACTCCTGAATGGTTGCCATGGAAACATCCCACATTAAAATGAGTGTGATTTTTTTTGGTGTGCTAACCAGAAAAAACCTTGTTATCATTTTTTGCATCAATAAATAGTTCTTTAATAGGAATTAGGGAATAGTAACATTTTCAATCCCAGAATAGTTACCATGGCAACTCAAAACATTAAAATAAGTCTGGTTTTTGTGTTCTCTGACCCGAACTCCCCCCACTATATAATTTTCATATCAATCAAAGTAACCTTTCATTGGATATTAGAAAAACTGAAATTTTCAACCCCTAAAATTGTTACCATGGAAACATGGGGCAGTGAAATTGATATCATATTTGGTCTTTTCGAACAAAAATACCCTTATGGTGAAATTTTCACGGAAATTGAACCTATTATTATTCGCGTTATTATTTCTATATAATACTTATATTAATTATTATTTCAAGTGACATTCTAGTGGACATTAAATTTGACTTTTTCAGCCTTAAATGCTCTTGTTCTTAAAATTTTGGAACACCCAATTCTCTTTTCGGCGGTGTTTATGCAATACTGATATTTCTGGCCATCAAATTATTGCCATGGAAATGGGCTGTATGAGTATAAAGATCACTTTTGTTCATAACAACCCAGTACAAGCACTCTTTTCGAAAGTATTGTCCCATTCTAAGCCATTTCAATGACATAAGATAAAAAAATATATTTTGAATCCTAAAATGGTTGCCATGGAAACAGGCTGCATGAGTATACAGATCACTTTTATTTATAAAAACCCATCAAAGAACTTTTTTCGAAAGTTTTCTTTCATTCTAAGCCATTTTCAATGGCATTTGACAAAAATTTATATTTTGAACCCCAAATTGTTGCCATGGAAACCGGCAACCGGCTGCATAAGCATAAAGATCATTTTTGTTTGTTACAATCCATTAAAAGAACGTTTTCGGGCGTTTTGTTGCATTCTAAGCCATTTTTAATGACGTTTGCGAAAACTTCATATTGTGAACACCGAAATGGTTGCCATGGAAACACAAGGCATCAAAACGTACATCATTTACGTTCGTTTCAAGCACAGGGACGCGTTATCTTTCGAATGACGAATGTTGGTACTTTGAGTACCCATTTTCGAAAATTATGACTCGATCTTTTACAACCAACATTTGTTTTCCGTGTTTGCTTGTTCACAATAGCATATCAATTATTAATGAATATTTATATTTCCGTCTGATTGTAAAAATAGTATTTTCAAGATTAAGTGCTTTGCCACTGTTCTTATATAAAACACCAAGGGTGGACACAAACCGGACACCTGAAAGAAAACTGCTCTGTACGTCAATCATTTCAAACGGAAACTGTCATTGGACAGGTGGCGCGTGGTTCGTCGGAACGCGTACGGTCTGTACGTTACCACGTACGACTCGCGCTCGAACCTTAGTAAAAATTACTGAAATATGAAAAAAATGACCCAAAAGATATTCCACACTTCGCATATTGTTAGACAGGCACTAGGTTTAATTAGTTGTACGCATATGTCTTACTTTAATACCGTGAAACAGTCGAAAACTGTGCGAGATCCACACTTCCGGGTTGAAACACTGGGACGTCGTTTGCAATGTTTGTATTTGCACATACTTACGTCATAGGAAAGCCGGCACTTCATAGCCAATCAGCACTCGAGAAATCTATTGCGACATCGCGACCTGTAATTTGCATACAGAGCAGTTTTCCCTTCGTTCAAGCAGTGAAATTACACTCCGTTTCAAATGACAAACGCACTATTTGGTAATGTTACCGGAAAAATTATTTATTTGACGTAAGAAATGGATATAACTATTGGTTTTGTTGGCATATAACCCGTTACAATGTAGATTTTCCCAAACGGTCTTGTTCGGTGTCCACCCTTGGATTTCTTATGAGTAGGAGTGTGTGTACAACTATTCATAGTACCCAAATTCGCAAGAGGTTGCAGCGTGCGCATGACACAGCTGGGAATATAACGCGTCCCTGTGGTTTCAAGGACCAAAAATGCTCTTACACTGAGAATTTCGTGTTAATCGGACCTATTATTATTCGGATTATGATAATTAAGCCCCCTGGACAAGGAACCCTAAATGAACTGGCTACCTTTTTATCGCCAGAACCTTAGAAGCAAAGCTCTTTAGTACAACTGTAACATAATTAAAGAATGAAGAAACTGCTCTTTTCTATGGAAAATGGCAGAAAAGTTTAATAACGCGATTGAAAGACTTCTAGCATGACAGAAATGAATAGTTTAAGGTTGAATGCGCCTCGGAGACAGATATTCGGAATCTAAAACTTTTACAATTCTTTTCCGATATATGGCACTTATGGGGGTTCATTTTAAAGCTGTTGGTGTAAGAACTTTTCATCGTCCTTTTTCGAATATCGAAAATTTCATTTTTCCCCAATAGAGTTAATAATAATAATAATAATAATAATAATAATAATAATAATAATAACAAGGCAGTATTGCTGAAGGCAATGAGTACTTGGGCCGTGATAGAGTAATTTTGAGGACAATATATACTACTATTCAAATATGGTCTTGAATTTCCTCCTGTCAATGAGGCATTTGATTAACTGGTTATTAAACGAAGCAATGGCATGACAACGGCAAAATATGTCTAGCAACTTTTGTGGAGTTTGAGGCAGGGGTTCTTTATTTATAGCGGGAATTGCTTAAACTCCTTAAATATTCAAATTACAGCAAATTTCTTTTGTTCTCGATGGTAGATGTCTAATATTTAGATGGGCATATTTAGATTTCTACCCTATAGTTATCCCTATATACCAAAAATCGGACATCCAGCTCTATTGGCTTGCTCAGAATTAGATATGCGCATAATTAATGAGGTACAATATGTGGTGTCATAAGGTGTCCCATCATACCAAATATGAAGGATGTAGCACTTGTGGTTACTGAGTTGTGGACAAATATATATATTTGAGGTCAAAGGTCATTGAGGTCACGTCACATTTTGTCATAATAATTGCATTGCTAAGTTATTCCTATATACCAAAAATCAGACCTCTAGCTCTATTGCCTCGCTCAAAATAAGATATGCACATAATTAATGAGGTACAATATATGGTGTCATAAGGTGTCCTTTCATACCAAATATGAAGGGTGTAGCACTTGTGGTTACTGAGTTGTGGACAAATATGTATATTTTAGGTCAAAGGTCATTGAGGTCACGTGAAGTTTTGTCAAACAAATTATATTGTTAACTTATCCCTATATACCAGAAATCAGACCTCTTGCTCTATTGGCTCGCTCATAATTAGATATGCACATAATTAATGGGGTACAATATGTGGCGTCATAAGGTGTCCCTTCATACCAAATATGAAAGGTTTAACACTTGTGGTTACTGAGTTATGGACAATAATGTATATTTGAGGTCAAAGGTCACCAAGGTCACATGATATTTTGTCAAAATGTCTGAGATATCTGCGTGAACCGATGGACTCACTGATGGACTCACGGACGGATATGAGCCAATCTATAAGCCCCCTGGACTTTATCCGTGGGGACAAAAAAACTGTGTCACTGCATCCTTTAGGCAATATGAATACGATGAGAAACTAAATTTTTATTTTTCTTGGCATCATACATGCGAATCTATGGAGAACTGCCTTATACATGGGAGTCTATGGAGGTGTAAACTAAAAAGTCCTCTAACACGGCCAAATTTGAAAGCATTGTGAAACAAATCGACGTGCATCTGTATGGGGTTGGGTACTAGGCGTGAACGGACGCACGGACATGACCAAACCTATAAGTCCCCTCGGACTTCGTCCGTGGTGATTAAAAACAACGCAACAGTTATTACAGCTACACCGGCGGTAGGTTCATATCCAGAGCCCCGTACGGTCTGCCGCCGTCGCTTGAAAACAATCTCATGCACCCGGCCATATGGGCAGCTGGCCGGATGCATGACTTCCCGGAGAAGGCGAGCTGTCACGTTCGAGCTCAGGATTATTTGTCGATCAAATTTCAGTAAATTTACCTTACCTAGATGAAATTTTGTCTATAGGCTGAAATTTCGCCGAAGTTTGACAAAATTACATCGATTTTTCAGGTTCATATATGTAACGGTGGCCCCTACACGCCGCGGAACTCTATAACTTTTGAATATAAACTCTTATTTTTCTTGACAATATCTTTAATATTTGTAAGAGATTTTATTTCTCCACCGCAAACTTTTAATTTTGTACGGGCAACATTATCTTAACATTATCTTAACTTTAACTTCTCAAAGTAGTTTTAGTTTTAACAATAAAGAAAATATGTTTCTCAAAAGTATTTTTTATTTTGTAAAACAAACGTAAATATTTTTCAAGATAACAGACTCCCCTACACGTCATGGAAATTTATTACTTTTGAACATAAACTCATATTTCTTGGCAATATATTTAATATTTGTAAGAAATTTTATTTCTCCACAGCAAACTTTTATTTCTGAACGGGGGAACTTTATTTTTTTGGTAAACTTTTTTTAAAAACTTTTAACAAAAACACTTTAACTTTTAAAAAATAACTTTAACTTTGAACAAAATATTTGTTTCTCAAAACGTTTTTTATTTCAAAAAGAAGTAAAAATTGTTCACAGCAAGAGTTGAAGATTTTTGCTAAGCGCGAACTGAGTTACTTAAATGACATAACCTTATGTCTTTAGAGCAGAAAACTTAAATTCTTAAAGAAACGTTTTATTTTTCAAGAGTAAAATTAATTTCTTTATGGAAAAAAGATTTTCTCAGAGCAGCAAATTGAAATATAGTGAATAAAATTTTTTTCTCAGTGGAGAGAAATTATTTTCTGAAGACAACAAAACTATTTCATTCAAGATATATTTTCTACACATGAGTGTGGTTTAAGAATTTGGTAAAACTGAACTTAGAAAGAACGAAAAAGGGATGAAAAAGTCAAACTTACTTTTCTTCAGAGCGAAATTTATTTCTGAGAGGAGAAATATTTTATGTGAGGGCGCAATTACCTATAATGCATGCAACTCTTTCTAGCGAGAGTAAACATATTTGGGGAAGAGTAAAACATTTTTCCGACGAGCAAAACTATTTTAACGGCGGCGGAAGTTAAAGTATCCCACCATGCAACACCTAAGTTGATGACCCGGAGTCTCCGAGTTGGTAGCCGGTATCAGACAGTTCGTGTTCGTGTCGGCTAAATGGACGATCTGCTCTCCGAGACAACCATGACTGACTTCATCGGCGATACGGGCACGCCAGCCCGGCCCTACCCTGCCTGCGTACGATGCTGTGTGTTTGGGCCGTATAACGCCGGGAACTCACAACGTCGTACACAGGGCTACGGGCACGCAAACGGGTCAGTTGCCACTTGTCTGAGTCCCCGAAGAACGGTTTTATGTTTGATTGATTCGTCCTGTCGGCAGACGGTGTGCGACGGGACCGCATTGGGGTTCTTCATTAGCTCTGCATGGCATAGGTCTGTGTGTTGCCGGCGTTATACGCCGGGAACACATCAGACCTGTACGCAGGGCTATGCATCATTGCATGGCAGGGTGATTAGGCTACGGAAGAGAACGTCGGAACGTAGCATAAACTACACTCATAGAAACTACCAAGAAAACATCACGCCTGTGGTCTGCAGTCAGGACGAATCACTCAAACACAAAACCATTCTTTGGGGACTCAGACAAGTGGCAACTGTTGAAATGACTCGTTAACGTGCCCGTGCCCATAGCCTTGCGTACGATGCTGTGTGTTCCCGGCGTTATACGGCCCCAACACACAGCATCGTACGCACGCAGGGTAAGGCCGGGCGCGGGCTAGCTAACTGCAGTACAGTACGGCAAACCGTCCGACCCAGGTAAAACCTCGAGGTACTGAACTGCAGCTAGATCCGGGCTAGTGTGCCTGTATCGCCGATGAAGTCAGTCATGGTTGTCTCGGAGACTCTGGGTCATCAAACTTGGGTGTTGCATGATGGGATACTTTAACTTCCGCCGCCGTTAAAATAAAGTTTTGCTCGTCGAAAAAATGTTTTACTCTTCCCCAAAATATGTTTACTCTCGCTAGAAAGAGTTTGCTATGCATTATAGGTAATTGCGCCCTCACATGAAATATTTCTCCTCTCAGAAATAAATTTCGCTCTGAAGAAAAGTAAGTTTGACTTCATCCTTCCTTTTTCGTTCTTTCTAAGTTCAGTTTTACCAAATTCTTAAACAACACTCATATGTAGAAAATATATCTTGAATGAATTAGTTTTGTTGTCTTCAGAAGATAATTTCTTGCCATTGAGAAAAAAGTTTTATTCTCTGCATTTCAATTTGCTGCTCTGAGAAAATCTTTTTTCCATAAAGAAATTAATTTTACTCTTGGAAAAATAAAACTTTTCTTTAAGAATTTAAGTTTTCTGCTCTTAAGACATAAGGTTATGTCATTTAAGTAACTCAGTTCGCGCTTAGCAAAAATCTTCAACTCTTGCTGTGAACAATTTTTGCTTCTTTTCGAATAAAAAACGCTTTTGAGTAATAAATATTTTGTTCAAAGTTAAAGTTGAAGTTAAATTTAAAAGTTAAAGTTTTTTTTGTTTTAAGTTTTTAAAAACAGTTTACCCCAAAAATAAAGTTTCTCCGTTCAGAAATAAACATTTGCTGTGGAGAAATAAAATTTCTTACAAATATTAAATATATTGTTAAGAAATATGAGTTTATGTTCAAAAGTAATAAATTTCCATGACGTGTAGGGGAGTTTGTTATCTTGAAAAATTTTTACTTTTGTTTTACAAAATAAAAAATACTTTTGAGAAACATATTTTCTTTATTGTTAAAACTAAAACTACTTTCGAGAAGTTAAAGTTAAGATAATGTTAAGATAAAGTTGCCCATACAAAATTAAAAGTTTGCGGTGGAGAAATAAAATCTCTTACAAATATTAAAGATATTGTCAAGAAAAATAAGAGTTTATATTCAAAAGTAATAGAGTTCCGTGGCGTGTAGGGGCCACCGTACATATGCGACATTTTTGAGTTTTGAGTGCAGACAGAAATAAGTTTTGAGGCAACATGGCTGCGACCCCATGTTGCCCCTAGCCCTGCGTACGATGCTATGTGCTACAGCTAGCACACAGCATCGTACGCAGGGCCAGCGAGAGAGTTGCCGACATCGACGGTTATTTACGAGAAGTGAATAAAAGACTGGCATTTTTGGAAGCGATCGAGTAGCTGAGGTAGGCTGGGATACGACTTGGGCCCAAGAACGCTGAATTTCGGCAGTAATTTGGCTTTTTACGTCAAGTCCCAAAATGGATTTGAAGTCACCGACCCAACGTACGGGTCTTTGCAGGGCTGTGGTGAGCGGGGCGGTTAGCTGTAGCGGAACACACAGCATCGTACGCAGGGCTAGTTGACCCCCAAGTGAAAATGTGTTCGCGATCAAATCTTCCTATATTTTTTTCAGAATTTTCAACAAAATCATTGCTTCTTACATCTTTTGTAAAATGTAAAATACTAAAATAAAACTGCGATGTGCCATGTCTCCAGATTTCTAAAATATCGTTCGTTGACCGTTCGACGCATACAAACTTGTGACGCAGTTGAAATTCAATACTGACCGCCAAATAATCTTAATGAGACGAGATCAGTCTAGACATCCTCCAAATTATCCAACCATTCGCATTGGAGTTCAGCTCGCTTAGAGTATCATAACATTTTTCGGCCTTCTTTTAGATCGACCCTAATATCTCCCATTTAGGAAATAAATACACAAGCTACCTCGACAAAACTTCGTGCACCATCCAAGACCAAACGCACTACAAATCTGTCTTGACGTCATCATCTCCTTATATGGTAATCGGCATACCGTATTTTTTAGCAAAGGGGACACAGAATACGTCGGAGTATTCAGTTTCAAAACGTATTACATTGTGTGATGTTGTCAAAAAAAAGTCATGTTACTGCAGTGGTATAAATTACAAAACACAAAAGTTCAAATCAGTTTATTTTGGACTGGCTTTACCCAACATTTCATATTGTTTCTTATGCCAGATTTGACCACGTGCTTACTGGCGACCCCTTTTCATGCAAATTTTGTGTCAAATGATGTGTTCCCCTGGAAAAACAAACGTACGATTTCTAAATGAAGGAGGCGAAATTTGCCCTCAAGACGCGAAACCACCCCTTACGGGGTGTACCTAGCTATTTTTAAAAAGCTTCTCGAATCTGCAGCTCTATTTCGAAATGATGGTCTGGTTTTCTCAGCTCAAGGATAAGTGTTCTCCATCGCTGTGGGCATTACTATTCTCAACCGGGGGTACAGTTTCCAGTCGTAATGTTTTTCATTGTGTCCGGGATATAAAACCTTTCCTTTTCAAACTTTCTCTTTGATTAACACTAATCCACATCTTGTCAGTGATTAAACATGTTTCAAGTTTAAATGTTAAATTCTGGTCTCGAGCCCTCCTGTTCGACCAAACCGAAATTACCCCTCCCACTTTGGCTCGTCCAGTGGGTGAAGCAAGGGTCGTGCCATCGCCTAGGAAACGGAGGGTGCATTAATTGTTGCATTTCGATGCACATTTTGATTATATTCAGAAGATTTTGTGGCCAGAACTCAGATAGAGAAGCATTTATATTCACATCTCACTTATTCAAGACTGGCTGAGAGCAGCACTTCCATTCAGTTAACATCATTACGCCATTTATTATGCCAAGAAAGATGAAGCCAATACATTTTGCCCTCCCTGGTCTCAGCCAGAAATGGTTATACCTTACAGTTTTTTCCCACGGAATGAAAACAAATGTACTTGGGCTGAGGCCCAAGTACAATAATAATATAACTTTATTTCAGGATGAAAAGCGAAACACTAAATTGTGTACGCTATCCCATACATCAAAAACAGACAGAACATAAATTTAGAGACAGAAAATGATTAAAAGTACAGAAGATATATATACGTTAAAATATGCTTTGAATACAAAAGAGCATCAGAATTAAGAAGCGCTAAAATGAGCACATTTTCGATATTATTTGAACGTTCATGAAAATTATACATTGCTTTACGTCTCAAGGCCTCAAAAGTAGGAATTGTATGTGAAACAAACATACCACTCGCGCTACAGTCGCGAGCATACCCATCAAAATTCTGAAGGAATTGTTATACGCCACTCTAAGATTGTTCAGACACTTTTTTGTGTGAGAAGTCCACAGCTGAGAACGATACACGTTAGTGCAAAAACTTCTAAAGAGTGAAATCTTCACATGAGCAGAACAGTGTGAAAATCTACGGAGCAGTGCATTTGCACGAATACAGAAACATCTAGTTTGCAGCCTAATAGCACAATCATCAAGTGAATTATTTGTCATGATATGCTCATTGACGATATTTAAACAGGTGGTTCCAAGCTTAATAGGTGGTAGGCTTTCAATTCTAATCGAACTTTTTCTAGGCAAAAATACATACATTTTGATTTCTCTGGGTGATAAATTATGTCATGTTCAATAGAAATGTTGAGTGCGGTACCACATCATCAAAAGACGAACAATGTACTAAGGGACACCCTTGTCAATCAGTTTCTTAAACAACGTCCAGTGATTGACGCGATCAAATGCCTTCCTGGCATCAAGAAAACATGAATAAACAGGACTATTAAACGAGAGATAATAATCGGTGGAATGTCCACGTTTAAACCCAAATTGATAGTCATGTGAACTCAGAAATTCTGTACAACGATTTACGATAATGATTTCAAGGATTTTTGAAGAGACGGTAGAAATGGCAATAGGCCTGTAATTATCCTTATTATACACCTACTGCCGTAACCTATGGGAGTTTGACCGTCCAATAACTTTCCGTATTTTGTATAGCACGCGGAGTCCCGAATACGGGAGACGCTAGTACTGGAAACTAGATGGTCAACTTCATAATTCGGTCACGTGCAAGACTTGTAAGCAATATGGTCAATGACGGTCAGTGATATTCTAGTCCATAGAAAGTATGGCCAAGAGTAACTGTTCCCTCCTAAGTTTCCCTTCGGATAACTGGCACTCCAAAGAGACGCGGTTTTATCGGATATTATAACTAAATGACCGTGACACAACTTTTCATTTCAGTGAGGGGAAATGTCAAATTTGTGGCCAAGACGAAGCCAAGACGAGTGATTAACATATATGCACCATGACGTATGGCATATGGTCGGTATTTCGTACAACTTAAAAGTTGAGGGCGAACAGCAGCGAAAAGGGAGAGAGCAGTATATGTAGTTATGCATTCTGTGGAACACTGCAGTGGTCACTGGCAACATACTCATTCCGCCGCTTCACTCGTTGGTGGCGCACTTCTGAATAACATTTTAACCTTGCTGCTCAGGTACTCATTCCATGACAGTCACAAACAATATAAAGTTATAAATAACCTCGTATATAGCGGTTAATTCTAACCAGTCAATGATAACGCTAAGACTTCATGCTTAACGTATACGACAGTACAAAGATCATCAAAGAAAAGAGGCTAACTGAAATTGATCACGGAAAAAGGCGTCAGCAAACGCCGAAACGGATTTTCAGCGTGTGGGCGGGCAATTTCTTTTCGTGTCAGCACGCGGGGAAATCTTTTCCTCAGCGGGCAACTTGGGGAAAACTACATAGGGGGGCTGGCATGGAGTAGACTTCTGTTGTTATATGGGGCTTGCCGATGGGGGAGCAAAATCACATGGCGTGCGGGGTAGGGAGCGATAAGAAGCTTTTGAAAATAAAAAAAAAATCAACGGGGAGGTTTTTTGCCAACGGTAGGGAGCGCGGAAAAGTAGCTGGCGGAAGAGAGAAAATTTTTCAATTTGTAGGCGGGAGTGGAGTTGTGAAGAGTTTTCAGAATTCCCTGCGAATTTTAGTTTTGTTCAAAAAACATAATTTCAATGTATGCGCAAATGTAAAAATACCCCGTATTACAATTTCTTATTGTTGGTCGGCTACACCTGAAGCATGCTATTCGATGAAGAAGATATTAATGAATTTCGATTTGTATCCCCGGCGGTGACATTCCCGCGACTGCTCAGCAGCTTGGTTCCATAAGCTTTGAAGAGAATCGTAGCCCCGTTAGCAGTCTTTAATAAAATCAAAGATGGCACGTTCTTTTGAAATGTCTGTGGTGGGAAAGGACGAACAGCAAATGTCGTTGGTAATAAATCAGAGAGATTTTTACTGCCAAGGATGTGATCCAGAAAAACTCTGTGAGCTCTTAAATTTCGTCACAGACAAAAATCCCTAAAAATAGTATTTATTTATTTAATTTCTGGTACGCAAAACACTCTTGAATCGTAAAATATTGGGACACTTGATCAATAGCTCTGGGGAGTGCCATCCCCAGAGTGCTACAAAGCACAAACTCAATGTTTCGCCCGTAAAATTGGGGTTTGAAGTTCACCTTTCGTCCCAAATATTACCATCGAAATTCTCCGTTTTCTACAAAATGATGGCTGAAAATCGTGCTTGTGGCAAAAAACAGGTGTCAAAAATCTTCAGTTCTTCAAACTTCCTTTGTCAAGAGACTACATTAGGCGAGAAATGGGGGTCAAAACCGTGGTGCTCACTTTACGTGTATGCTCTTCGTAGGGCAGTGCGCCCCCACCCTTACGCAGGTGCCAACGTTCAGGATTTGTTCCTTCAGTATCAATAAATCGGACTAATCTTTGGAGGGTGTCAAAATGGACGAAAAATTTATACAGAGCAAAAATTGCTTTGAAATGTTACAACTATACCACTTTTTGAAAAGGAGTGAACATTCGAAAAACAAACTCTATGTTTGCTTCGTAAAATTGAATGCGAAAAGAGATGTCATGACAGCAACGTTTTGACCACGCCTCTGAGGAGCTGACGGTCTGTTCATAAACGGAATTCATTAAAATCTGTCTTTGCATCGTATTATGGACACGTGTTGTTTACGTAACATGTGTAAAGTAACGACAAAACGGTAAATTTACTTTAGCGGCCGATGTATTTATTGAACAGTAATTTCTTTTCCTTAATTTTGACAAAGGTTTGACAGCAAAAACTAAAAGTGAGATCCAAAAGAGACGAGCCCTACAGGATATTCGAAGAGTTGCAGCGCGCACACACACACACACACACACACAAACACACACACACAAACACTACATTATATGATATGATATTATATGATATGATATGATATGATATGATATGATATGATATTATATTATATTATATTATATTCATATTTACATATACGGTCGGAACACATTCTAGAGGGCGCCCTGAATTGAGGAATGTGTTCAGAGAGAAAACAAACCACCAATGGACTGAAATCACAGAGAATTGAAATATCGTGTACTTTGATATTTCTCCCGAGTGACAACAAAGAATATCGTTGTTCACATCTGTTGTTTCAATGTACATGAACAATTGAGATTTTTCATGCTCCAAACGCTGTTACTGTTGAAGTATTATTTTTGCTCTATTTGCAAAACGCAGTTAACGAAATGCAAATTGAGAAATTGACAAGATTAAAGCCCCCACTCAATTATCAAATTTATCTAATATAAATATTGTTTACTTGATAAAATATCCAATGGAAAACAAAAGAATGACAAACTGTTAATGGGCTGTTGACACATTTGCTAATGCGAGAACCTGGGATTGAGAAGGGCGCCTTTAACAAGGAACTGTGTAGATCTCTTTCAGGTTTTATTGCTCTGACATTCCAAAACACTTCCAATCTGTCTGTTTCTGATTCTTCTTAGATGTAACAATGCAGATTGTTCAGCTCTTCAACACAACTGTTTGTGTGCATGTCCGATGTTAGTTTTGACAGATGAATTTTAATCAACACGATCGGAACTAATTTGGGATAATTGGATTTTCATATTTTTCAAATTTCTCAAAAGTGTTAGGTGCCGTACAGCTGAATGTTGCAACATCGCAAATTACTCATAAAAACAAGTGCGTAATATAAAAAGAAAAGCAGATGAGATTACATTTGTAGATTAAATCGACATTACTTCGCCAGCCAATTATTCCAAATTAGCTCCAATTATGTTAATCCTGACTAGAATTCAGTTGCCAATTAACGATCATTCCACACAGTACACACAGTGCAACGCATGGTTAATACTTTATATTTTACATACATCAAGGAGAAGTTTAAAATCTACTTCTTTTCTAGCCAAAAATAAGGAAAATAATATTTCTTACACTTTTACAGTGGCTCTATGTCAGACTCTGCAGGTACCGTGACGACATCAGTTCCATACTCATATTGCATCTCAGACACAATCACACGAACGAGTGGCAACTTCGGGATAATTAGTAAGGTTTGGGATTTGGCCAACGTAAACAAAAGTTGTTTCCTGTCTTCAATTGGCATCAGTTGAAAGTGCTTTGGTGAGGCTATTTAATTTTTTTGCCGTTCTTGTTCTAAACTATTTTGGTATAAGTTTAACCTAGCAGCGGGGAGGGCGAGAGGACCGATCCATCTTATTGCTACGTAGTTCCTGTTTAATTTTCGCGTTTTATCGGCGTAAACGGAAGGCAGAGCAACAGATCAGAGCTATTAATTTTAGAGGGACAATATTGTCAATCATTTAGGGCGCGAGTTCGCCTGAGTTTTTTTGGGGGGCCGTGGCGAGTTTTGTTGAACACACCTTACGAGGGGGAGGGGCTGGTGCACAGGTCGCAATTAGAGTGATGAGAGTAATGACCGGAAAGAAATCTATTTTTTGGCCTCATATTCGTACCTCCCTCGAGTCACACCTCCCCATGAGACACAATTATGGTTATACCGTTCCTGTACAGGTGATACCGATCAAAAACCAACTCTACAAAAGACGACACATTTGTCCTTCAATTCTCTTCACTGTGACTGACAACAACAAAACGTCAAAGAGATGATTACAAAACGTTTCTGATGTGGGTTCGACCCCACCTTATCAAACCAATGAGTTCTTTGGCGTTTTGCCACGTTGATGTTCTGGTGTTGTATCTTCCCGGTGGTGGCAGTCTCTGGATGGGTGGGTACCCACGCTCGTTAGCAGAGTTTGAAATGTACCCCTTTTCCCAGCATTTTTCTCTGAAAAACACCCCCTTTTTTGGGAAAATCTGGGAGAAAATCACTGCGAAAAACATCCCCTTTTTTCCGATATCTGGGAGATTTTACCTAAATGTTTGCCGAGACATTTGAATACCATAATTAACCAATTTCAAAGTAAGTGTGCTGACTTACAATCACCTTCACGATTGTGATGTACGGTTCTCCCGGGACGGTTCTGGATCATGGCTTGGGGGACCGCTGCTGGGTTTTATCGAGTGAGAAAGCGTCTTGGGAGAAGAACCAGACCTATTCTCGGAGGGTGATCTGAAAAAGTACCCCTTTTTCTCGATTTCACGGACCTAGATGTCTCCGTGATGTCCGACAAAAATCACCACCTTTTCCGCGAAATTTCTAACGAGCGTGCGTACTCGGCTGCTCCGAGACTGCCACCACCGGGTGTATCTTACCTGGCATAGAATATACACAGGGAAAGAGGAGACCTAAATTCAAAGGAGAAGTTTCGCTGACGCTGTTGGCGGGAATGGGGAGGGCGGGGCGGCCTTCATCACTTCTAAATGTGTATGGAGATAAAAAAAATCGCTGTTTGGTTAAAAAAATGTTCGCAAACGTGATCTTTTACATCTTCAAGAGGGTGGGATGTCTTTTGTTTTGCTCAATGGGCAATGTGACACAAAATGCCCGGCTGGTGGGCAAGTTTTGGACTTCGCCAGCGAGTGGTCGCAACCCGAAACGGATATCACACAAATCATTCTTTTTTTCGCAATAACACACGCTGTCACAGTCGGGCATTGACCTCGATACGAAAGCATAAGCAAAACCGGGGAGAGGCAGTGGCCAGTGGGTCGCTTTTGTGATGCGGGATGGGGTCAGACGAGAGTTATAGTGATGGGGAGCAGCACATGCAGCAGGGAGTATAGCCGGTGGGGATTGGGCGGTGGGAAAGATATACACGGTGAGGGGCATCATGCAGAATCACAGCGGGTACGCAGACGCGAACAGCTTTCACCTCCAAAATCTCTTTTTGTTGAAAATACCTTAGAATAGTATGATTCAACGTATAATCACCTCTGAATAAAATTTCTAAAGCTGGCATCTCCCGGGAAATCTGCATGCATATTCTGCTTCTTCTTATAATTATTCCAATTCACCAAGAGCCTGTATCTTATTTAGCATTTTCTGACTACTCTTGGTTATTCTGGCTGGTTGTGAACCATTCAAATGCTGACATTCATTGAAGCTGAACTCATTCAGCAGGTGCTAGACTTAGTTCAAGTCCGAGATTTAAGTCAGTTCTTGTGTACTGCTGATCGTTTGCGTGAAAATGTTTGAGGTCGGTGAACGCGATACGGGGTAGTAAATAGTTGTACATTGTGAATGCCGGACGAGCTAGGTGCATCGCGTTCAATCTTGCTATGCTTTGACGTCACTCTGATTAGTTTACCTGGGAACTATATATACGGCCGAAAAAAAGTTGCGCTGGTCCGGAGGAGGGCGCTAGTTATGTCAACGTACGCAGGGTCCCTGCCTGAGCTCTCTCTGTAATTTTCCCCTGTCTTTTGGGCACCGGTTGAGATGCAGTCTTGAAACTACAGTCGAAGTTCGAGTAAGTGTTCTGGCAGCTAATGGGAAGGAAACGTAACAGGAGTAAGAGGTGCGTAGCCGAAAACGATGATAATAGTACACAGACGAGTCCTGGTAGCAAGAAACCACGTGCCAACATGGCCGCACGAAGTACCGTTGTTGAACAATCGATCATGACACTTCAGCAAGTCTATGAAAAGCTGTCCAAAGAATTGGTTGCAACGAAGACTGAAATAAAAGAACACATTCTAGAATTGCAGAATAGTGTACAGAATATCGACAGCATAGTTGCGACCCATGACACGAAAATAATGGCTGTGGAAGACGAAATCCATGTCAAACAAACAGTTGAAAAGTTGAAAGACAATGCCAGCAGGCAGGAACAATACGCGAGAAAATATTGCATTGAATTCCATGGCGTCATTACTGATAAACCGCTCGAGACCAACGAAGAAGTAACAGATACAGTTATCAAGATATGTAGTTTTATGGAAGTTAACCTTTCGAGAGCCGATATCGATCTTTGTCATTTACTAAAGCAGAAAACTAATGGTGCACCCGTGATATTTGCGAAGTTCCAGTCCTGCGACGTTTCACAGCGTGTCTACAAGAATAGATGCAAACTCTCAGAGACATGAAGTTGCCGAAAGAGACTGGCGTTATATACATTAATGTGAGTTTGACAAAGTCAAACGCAAGTACATTTCAGCGAGACACCTAGTTAAAGAACGAAAGTGGTGGCAGGTTTGGACACGCAATGGTATTGCGTACGTGAAAAAAACCAAAGATAGTCGCCCTTTACGCTTCGACTCCTTGGATATGTAGGAACTGTTGTTGACAAGATTCAAATTGAACAGGTTTTACACAAAGACAAATCAAAATGATGAGCCGGTTAGTCCTAAAGATCACGTTACAGTATGTCTTACGATACAGTGACTCTGGCGGCCCTGATGAGGGCTCTCCCTCTGTGTTTTTTGTTTACTTCTCGTGTCTTTACATCTTCTGCTTGTACCTTGTTGTGTTTGATGTTGCAGGGTAAGTTTTCATTGTTATTGCAATTTATTTTCTTGTTTTTACTACAATTTGTACATGATCCGTGATCATCTTACCATATACTCCCTAAACGTTAGAGGACTCTGTAATCGACAAAAAAGGCGGGAGATATTTCGTTGGTGGAAACGGCACTTTAATGATGGTATATTGTTTCTACAAGAAACCACTCAACAAAAAATATTGAAGCGGTATGGCAAAATGAGTGGAGAGGTGACATATTTTGGTCACATGGCGATTCAAATGCAAGAGGAGTTGCTATCCTGTTCCCTCCTAATCTAGGTTATACCTTGCATGATAAAAAAACTGATGATAACGGTCGCTATCTCCGCCTTGAAGTCACAATAGATGACCTGCACTACACTATTATAAATGTCTATGCCCCTACTCAAGACAAACCGTCTGAACAGAAAGCTTTCATTAGCAAGATACGAAATTTGCTCAGTGACTGTGGAGACACACCTGTCGTTATTGGAGGGGATTTTAACACCTGTATGTTTCCTACGATTGACAAATCAGGTGGTACTTCAGATAAGCAATCAAGTTATGCTAAAGAGATTGTTGAAATGATTGAGGCGTATGATATGTGTGACATCTGGCGTGTATTGAACCCAGATTTAAAACGTTTCACCTGGCGACAACATAACCCAGTCATACAAAGTAGACTGGATTTCTGGCTCGTATCAACGCATCTTATGTACCTAGTAAGTGATTGTCTTATAAAATCCGCAATTAAAACAGACCACAGTTTAATTGTTTTAAAATTAAAACATAGTCACCCTCAAACAAGAGGGAAAGGTTATTGGAAATTCAACGCAGCTCTATTAAACGAGGAAGATTATATCACGGCACTTCGTCACACAATAAACAATAGCAAGACGCTCTACAGTAACTTAGATGATAAGAATTTACTTTGGGACTTGATAAAATGCGATATCCGTCAGTGTTCAATCTCTTATGCAATTACTCGATCAAAACGTCTGAAAAAAGAAGAAAGCCAGTTAAATCAGAAATTAACTGATTTAGAGCATCTCCTTTCTGAAAACTTTGATGAGAACACAAGTCAAATGTATGACACAACACGTAAAGAGTTAGAAATGATAAATAGTAATTATACAAAAGGCGCCATGATTCGTTCACGTGCTCGCTGGGTAGAAGAGGGCGAACGCTGCACTAAATACTTTCTTTCACTCGAAAAGCGAAACGCTTCTTTAAAAAATATCAGAACGTTAATTAAGGATAATGGGGATATCCTAACTAATCCAAATGACATTCTGGAGGAAGAGTTCAACTTTTATCATAACCTTTACTCTGAGCAAGAAATTCATACAAGTGACTACGAAAACACTACTGAAGCCGAAAGTAACTTTCTCAATCAACAAAATATTCCGAGATTAAATGAGGTTAACAAATCTCTTTGCGAAAAAGAAATATCTCTAGAAGAATGTTCAGAGGCCCTGAGAAACTTACCGACTGGGAAATCACCAGGCACCGACGGTCTCACCACAGAATTTTATAATTATTTTTGGGACGATATTAAAAATCTAGTGTATGATAGTTTTCGCTACTCATTTAATAATAAACAACTGTCAATAGAACAAAGAAGAGGTATAATCACCTTGATCCCCAAAAAGGATAAAGATATTCGCGTATTAAAAAATTGGCGCCCCATTACGTTATTAAATACCGACTACAAAATTCTTGCCAAACTCCTTGCAAACCGGCTACAACGTGTCGTCTCTGAAATCATTGATACTGACCAATGTGGTTATATTAAAGGTAGATACATTGGACAGAATATACGTTTAATTTGTGACGTGCTTCATTCATGCAAGACTAAAAATATCAACGGTATTCTCCTATTTGTCGACTTCGAGAAAGCGTTTGACTCTATTAGATGGCCCTTTTTATACCGCTCTTTAGAAGTTTTCAATTTTGGCAAAACCTTTTGTTCTTGGATCAAACTTTTATATAGTAACATTAGTAGTTGTGTCACAAATAACGGTCACACTACAGCTTTCTTTTCTATACGTAGAGGCATTAGACAAGGGTGCCCTGTTAGTGCACTCTTATTTGTTATAGCTGTTGAAACCTTAGCAATTAAAATCCGTAGTACTAAAAACATAAAAGGTTTACTTATCAATAGTTCAGAAGTCAAATATCGCAACTTGCAGATGACACGACTTTGTTTTTGAAAGATTGTATAAGCATTCAACATGCGCTTAATATATTGACTGCCTTCTATTGGGAGCTGGCCTCAAATTGAACCCAGGTAAAACAGAGGCACTGTGGCTTGGTAAGCCACCTAAATATCTACTTAAGAAACCATTTAGGTTGAAATGGGCAAATGGTCCAGTCCATGCTTTGGGCGTGTGGTTTCACCAGAACGATCGCCTTATGGAAAAGTTAAATTTTGAACCCAGAGTGGCAAATTTAAAACGATTTTGAACATTTGGTCTCAGAGAAACTTGTCTCTTATTGGCAAAGTAACTATCATCAAAACACTTGCCATACCACAACTAACCTACATTGCCTCAGTTCTACCTGTTCCTGACCATATAATCAGAGAGGTAACCTCTATTATTTTTAATTTTCTGTGGTCAGGGAAAAAAGACAAAATTAAAAGAGAAATAGTTACAAGCCCGAAAGAGTCGGGTGGTTTAAATATGATTGATTTTGAATGTCATGTAAAAGCTTTGAAAGTTGCTTGGATAAAACGTTTCTTGGAGTATCCGAGCGGAAGGTGGAAATGTTACTTGCAAAGCTTTTTTCCGTATATTTCTTTTGAAGACTTTGTACATTCAAACCTTGATAAGACTTTCATTGAGAAAGATTTGCCTTTATTTTATAAACAGATGTTATTATATCATAGTCAGATCCACTCATCAACGCCAAATACCAAAAAAGACATCCTTAATGAACCATTGTGGTTCAATAAATATATCGTCACTGCAGACAAAAAGCCTTTGTTTTTCAGAGCTTGGTATGATGCAGGTATTAAGAAAGTTTCAGATGTTGTTGACAATACTGGTAGCTTTATTGATATGCAAACTTTTCAACAGAAACATAAATTGAACCCAACAAATTTCATTCATTACTTTTCGTTAAAATCTGCTATTCCAAAAACCTGGAAAACCATTTTATCTCGGGATAGAGACACAAATGAAAGCAATGTCAGAGACGCTTCAACAATGAAAACTGGTCAGCTATACAGTCGTTTTATGTCTAAGCGTCCAGTGTTTAAGAATTCTAGTAAACAGAGATGGAATGAATTTTTTTCGGATATTCAAGAAGAAGACTGGGCAAAAATTTATACACTTGTTTTCCGTTCAGTCAAAGAAACTAAAATACAAGCTTTACAATACAAAATATTACATAGAGTTTTCCCTTGCAATGCACTACTTTTTAAGTGGAAGCTTACGAATTCAGAAAACTGTAATTACTGCCAGGAAAAGGACACCGTAGTTCACTACTTCGGTGAATGTAATTCTACAAAGAATTTTTGGACTTCGTTTACAAAATGGATTTCTCAAGTAATGAATATTAGTATTAGTATTTCCACCAAACATGTATTGCTGGGTATAACCTCCGCAAACAAAATGAGTCACATTTTAAACTATTGTATTTTTCATGGAAAATGGTTTATTTATACACAGAAGAGAAAAATGAAGATCTTTTCCTGTTTATTTTCCTTGCAGAACTTAAGAGAAAATTGTGTATCGAGAAATTCATATATAAGACAAAAGGACAGGAAAGAAAATTTAATGATCTTTGGGGAGAATTCTTTAATGCACTGTGATATGTAGATTGAATTTTTCCTTTTTTTTTCTGAATTATTACACTTGTACACCCTGCTCCATCTCTTTTTTATGTTAAAATGAATAAAAAAAAAAAAAAAAAAAAAAAAAAAACGGCCGAAAAAAAGTTGCGCTGGTCCGATAACTCGACCCAACCTATTTTTTACCTGCCGACCCTAAACTTTTTAGAGCTACGTAAACACGGAAGTAAAAAGAAGAAAGAAAAAAAAAACCCGTAAAATGGCGCGTTCGTTACTTGGCATTTGATTTTTGCTTGGTCGAGGATATCTTTCATGTTTCTTTCTCCTTTTATATGTCTGATACATTTTTCTGGAAATGTTGTGGCCAGTGTTTGACCTCCCTGAACCCCTGAAAAAAGCAAATTTAAAAATAAAAATATTTTGGAAAAAAAATTCCTGCCGACCTACCTACCCTACTTTTGAAAACTATGTTATCGGAACAGCGCAATCTATTTTGTTTGGCCTAAGTGAGATATTTGCACTCAAAAAAACCCAACTCTGCATGAAATACAAAGATATGCACGACAGACCATTTCAAACCATCAAGATGTATTTTCTTTGCACCGACTTGAACCAAATCTACAGAAATACTAACACCACAGATGACCTTTACATCATATTACAAATTTATTTCGACATGCTCAAGTAATTTCATCCATCACGGGCGGGACAAATAAATAATCTCACTACGGACATTATGAGTTTAATGTAAATAAAAGGGCAACCAAGTGCATGACAAACTTAAACATCATAGGGTTGAATACAATTGTGAAGAGATGTCAAATTTCAATTGATAAAACTGTACATCAATGTGCATGATTGCGTATTACCATTGCATTAAAATTTTCACAGAACAAATTCGCAACAAGAGTTTGAATGTAAAAGCCTGGGAGTGAGGAATCAATGGCAAGAAATGCAATTTCTGGCTTTCTGGCAGTGTCTTAAGTTTTATGAAACAATTCACTTTTTAAAAAACAAAACAAAATATTTAACCACCTAAAAATTTCGTGCAAGCATTATTGAAAACAGTATTGACAAAATATTTCAATAACTGACTGTGATAGAAGGATATATATATATATATATATATATATATATATATCTATCTATATATATCTATATATATCTATATCTTGGTGGCTAATCATTTGCAATGAATGGTAATAAGCCTAAAATATATCTACCAAGAACATTACATCTACATCACAAATATATTAAATTCAACTATTCTGGCAAGTTCAATAAATTCTTATACACAATTTCAATATCAAATGGCAGCTGTATGCTTTTTTGCATTGAAAGCAAATGTAACATTTCGAACAGATGGTACTTTGACCCCATTCTGTGATGACATTCATGGTTATAAGTTAAGATGTGTAGTACAGAGTTGTTGGAGGGAGAAGATATTGGTAGACACTGCACACAGGATTGGATAAATGATCCTTGACTAAAAGAGACAACAATATGTAATTGTTTGACAAAAGACTGCATCATCATTTTTTTACCGGACAACAATCAAAAGTTTTATGCAATTTCATCTGAACAAATTGAAAAATTTACACATGCAATCTTCAACTCATATCGGTGTAGGAAAACTAATGTAGAGCTAATTGGTATATAACTCATCCTTATTGGCTGTATTTCAAAGGGTGAGATTTAGATACATTAAAGAATTGATTACTTTCTGATAAACTTGAAATACAGGCAATTTTACAAACACACCAGAGAAGACAAAAATTTATAGGTCTGCAGCTATATTAAAAGCACGGCAAATTGATAAATTATCATATGAGAACTGATGTGAGCTGTAGGAGGGCAGTACTCTATTGCTCCTTTGAGGCTATTGGGCATTAATTTTGTGACCGCAGCTCTCTATTCTGAGATGTCTGGCAGGAGAGGACATGCTTGTTGCTTCGTACTGATCATTTACTGTGCTTATAAAGGAATGCATACAACATGAACAGTCTATACGCACATGAATCAGTATTCTGGCATTGTTGAGTGTAACAGACATATGGTCAAAGTTTTCACGTTTAATGATTGGCTAATTTTCACTTTCCATGTCATCATTGTTACTAGTGGATCCATTCTCAACTTTACTTTGGGTATGTTTTGTCTTATCTTTGCTGTGGGCCTGCCTCACGTGTTTCTGCAACTCCGAGATCTGCACGAAGTCCTCCTCGCACATGCTGCAGCCGAACGTGACCGGCGCGTTGGAGTGAGTCCGCATGTGGTCTTTCACGTGGCACTTGCGCGAGAACATTTTGCCGCAGTGTGGGCACATGAACGGCTTGAGCCCACTGTGCGCTTTCAGGTGCACCTTCCGGTTCTCCTTCCTCGCGAACCGTTTATCGCAGAGTGGGCACTGGTACGGTTTCTCCCCGCTGTGCGATCGCATGTGGATGGTCAGATTTCGGGCAAGGGCAAAGACTTTGTTGCATATTGCGCAGGGGTACTTCTTGCCCTGCGTGTGGATGCGCATGTGTCCCTGCAGGTTGCTCATGCATGGGAAGACTTTCCCACACTGAGCACACTTGTACGTTTTCTTCTTCACTCCCAGTTCAGACTCCGAGTGCGTTCGGAAGTAGTGCTGCTGCATGTCCACTGTCGTTGAGAAAACTTCGGGACAAAGGGAACACTTGAACGTTTTGTCCTTGGCTGCATGTATTTTCATGTGATTCTGGAGGTTTGTGTTGGAGGAGAAGATTCTAGCACACTCTGTACACTGGAACTCAGTGGCCAGCTGTGGTGAAGTTGGGGTGATAGAGGGCACCAAAGTTGGGGACGGCATCAGATCTGTCATCCCATGGGTCAAGGCATGATTCTGCAGCTCGGCCTCAAAGAAGAAAGTTTGTGGACACTGATTGCACACAAACTGTCTAGCGTCCATGCCGTGCTCAATAGCATGGGTCTGGATGTCCGCTGCACAACTGAACAGGGCCTCACAGAGATGGCAGGTGTACTGTTTATCTGGGTATGTATGTTCTATGAGATGACACTGTAGCTTGGCTGGAGAGTCAAACACTTGCTGGCAGAGTTTACACTCGTGATGAACTCCCTCCTCGATCATGTGTGTCGTCACGTGGATCTGGATTTCCTTTTCTGTAGAGAATGTTTTCTGACACTTGATGCATTGGTAGGTCTTTTCCTGCATGTGTGAAAGCATGTGACTGTCAAGCTCTGCCTGTGATTCAAACTTGATCTTGCATCGGGGACAGCGAAAGATCGGTTTTTCCCGGCACGACTCAACTTTGCTCTGGCAGTCCTGGCAACAATAGCTTGGTTTCCCACCGGCATCCAGGACGACAGTCAGACTGTGGGTAGAGTCGAAATTTGTCTGGCAGTTGAAACACTGGTACATCTTTATGGCATCCTGGGATTGCGTGTGATAGCGTGCGTGAAGCTGCAGGGCGGCCATGCTGGTCAGCGACTGCAGACAAACAACACAGTCTATTGTCGTGGTTGTGCTGGACTTCTCATTGTTATGTCTCTGAGCATGGCTGAGAAAGTCAGTCTCTGAGATGATCATATCCTTGCAGATGCTGCAAAAACTGGCTGTGCGTTTGGCAATCAGCATTTTCTGCTGCTCCATCTCCAGAAGGTGAGCCCCAAGATGAGACTGCAGATTGATGGACGAGGTGAATGTCTTCATACACATCGGACACTGGAATAGGGTACCACTGATGGGAACTGTGTCTTTGCCTATCTTACCTCCTATCTCAAGGCCCTGGAGCTGAGCGCTGTGCTCCAAAATTTGATGGTTTTCCAGGAGAATCTTCACACTGAAAACGGCCCCACATACGTCACAAGGGTATCCGTTGACTGGCTTTTGCTGGGAAATGGTGTGAGGGTAGCCTATGGTCAACATTTCCTGTGACTGGCATTGTTCAATCTTGCCTGGCTCGGAAGTCCCCTCCCTGCTGCTGCTTCTGGCTATGCTAACCTCTGAGCGTGGACTGTCAAGCTCTGATTCAGGCTCTGTTTTGACTTTCACTGATGCTACATCTTCCTCCTTCTTGGGAAGCTCTGCTGAGTTGCTGTGCTTGTTTGCTGAGTGGATGTCCAGCATCTGCTGAGTTGGGAATGCAGCGTCGCAAAGTCCGCACTCAAACTGCTTCTTGTGGGTGGTCAGGTGGCACTGGAACTCCACTTCGGAGTGGAAGGCCATGTGGCAGAACAGACACCTGTACATGCGAGTGGAATGATGCAGGTGATCCATTCGGATGTGGAGGTGCAGATCGCTCTCTTTGCGGAAGACAACTCCACATTTGGTGCACTTGAAAAGCTTGTACTCGTTGCTGTGCTTGATGGCGAAGTGGACCTGGACCGACACTTTGGAGTCGAACACCTCCTTACACATGGAACACTTGTACAGATGATGGGCATGAATATCAAACAAATGTTTCTGAAGTTCATCCGGTTTCAGGAATGATTTAGAGCAGCTCTGGCAGCAGTACTCAACGTTGACGGCCACAAAATGGCTAACTATGTGCTTTTGCATCTCTTCCTCCGTGGCAAATTCAAGGTTGCAGTAAGTGCAGGAGTTTGGCCCTGTTAAGGTACTCTCCATGTGTGTCTTCAAATGAGTTTGCAACTGTTCAAGGTCTTTGAAATTCTGCTGGCAGTCAGGACACTGGATGATCTCCTTGCCCTTTCCTGTAGAGGCGCTAACGATGTCGCTCTCAATGGTTTCACTGTTGCTGTGCACGCTTGCAGATTCTCCATCAGGCGTAGCTACAACGATGTTGCCTTCTTTTCGGTGCTGTATTTCTACGTGCATCTGTAGTTCTTCTATGCTGTTGAAGAGATTCTGTTCAATGCAGTAAGGGCACGGATACTTCATTGTATCCAATGGTTTTCGGTGTGTCTTCTCCACGTGTTCGTCCAACATCTGCTGGGAAGTGTAAACTTTCATGCAGCTGTCGCAGGAGAACATGGCCGAGTGCGAAGCGTTGTGCACGTTCTCCAGATGCTCCTGCAGAGCCACCTCGGAGGCAAAACCCATGGTGCATTGCTGGCAGAACCACTTGTCCGCCATAGCTGTGATAGCGTGAACGTTTCTGACGTGCAGTTCTAGCATTGCCTCTGTATTGAATTCCATCGTGCAGTACTGGCATGCAAAGTGAAGCATACCCTCTTTATGATGGGCGTTCTTCATGTGTTCATTGAGGGTGACCAGGGATGGGTAGTCTTCACTGCAGTACTGACATCTGTGTGATTGGACTGGTTTGTCGGTGTGCATTGTCTGCAGGTGGATGTTCAAGACCGCTATGCTTGGGAATTCCTGCTTGGGGCAGTATGGACACTTGTACTTCATCTTGTCTGCCTGGCTGTGAGTGCTCATGTGATCATACAAGAAGTCTACTGTCTGAAAACATTCGGTGCATATGGGGCATTTGTTCCGTTTATCGTGACCGTGAGCCTTCTCAATATGACCAAGTAGTGCCTCTTTGCCTGGGAATAACTCAGCACAGTAACTGCACTGCATGACTCTCTCCTTGGACATGCTACCATCATGGGACATGATGTGATTCTGCAGGTCCTGCGAGGAATTGAACGACAAGCTGCACTGGAGACACTTGAATTCTTTATCCTTGCTTGTTGACACATTCTTGTGGTGATTGTGGGAGTGTGCTGTGAGTCCTGCCGCCGTTGTGTAGCCACGGTTGCACACAATACACTGGAAAGGCTTGTTGGAGTTGTGAGTCTTAACGTGGATCTTGAGGTGATCGCTTCGGGCAAATGCCGCTTGGCAGTGGTGGCACTGATACTTCTTATCCCCTGTGTGCAGCTTCACGTGACGATCCCGACTTCTCTTGTGTTTGAAGAGTCGGCTGCAGAAACTGCACTTCCAGGGCATCTGTTCGCTGTGGACTTGCTCATGTTTCTTCAGGTAGGTCAGCCTGGAGAAGGACTTGTCGCAGAACTGACAGGCGTACGGCTGGATGGCACCGGGGCTTGTTTCAAATTGATCCGACGATGACAGATCCATGTCCTGATGACCCACCAAGAAAGCTTCAGTGCCATCCTGGCTGAGCTTGTAGACCATTTCACCATCTGCAGCAACAAAGAAACAAAGCAAAAGAATCATGGTTATTACAGAAATACCGCAAAGGATGCACGAGGACATTGGCGCAGCGTATCGCCCGACGCGAAGCAGAGGGCGATGCTCGGTGCCAATGTCCGAGTGCATTTTTTGCGGTATTTTTGTAATAACCCTATTATTATACATCTTACATTCCTGATCAGGGCATCAAAATGTCGGAGTAGTGACCGTTTTCGTGCAATGTCAACAATTTTTCTTCCGATTTTATCGTGCCAGTGTGGAACGCTACCTCAGACGCGCTTCTGCAAGTTTTGGAGTGTGTGCACTACACACATACGTACGTACAGAGCGCGCGAGACTTGTTCTGGCACTCGTCCAAGGGGTCCCTTGAAACTGTTCTACAGTGAACGCGCAGATATAGCCGCAGGGAATGGGGCGCCTTGAAACCGTACGTGTTACGGAACGGGCGCGCGTTCCGTACGGCTTTTTTAGCGCACGCTAAATTCTATTGTTCTCGATGGTAGATGTATAATAATCATGGTTATTCTTCAAATACAACACACTAGGCATGGATACAGATAAAAAACAAAAAATACCGTCAAGGACAGTGTGCTCACATTCGGTTTGAATTGGTCCATTCAAGAAATATTTAAACCAGAAAACAAGAATGACAAAAGCAAATAAGGTCTGCAACTTGGGTACTGGAGGTCATCTTTAGGAACATGCATATCAACTTCTATAGCAATGGGACAAGCAGATCCTACATACATAATCAAATGTCAACAAAAAAATTAGCCAGAGAAGGCTTGACAAAAAGAAAAGGTGGGAGAGTGGGGAAAAAATAAAGAGTGGGGAAAAATGTACAAGGGATCTGGTAAAAAGTAATGCTACCTCATCAATCTTCTATCCCCTACCCCCTCCTGAATATCAAATGTTCCACCCCTTGGTTGACCATGTTTACATAAGACCAGCTGGCACAGAATGTATTTACAACTTTGGGATGTTTTAATTAATGCTATGAGTGCTATCATTTGAATATAAACAGCACTTACACCCGTGGCCACTTTAGTGTTGATTAAGCCCACTTGATGCGGTCAGAAATTCTTTTTGTACAAAGGCAAAATGAGCTCTATCTAGCGTTCTAAATGAGAGTTACGATTTGAACCCTGTGTTCAAGATTGAGATACAATGTAACATTATCATACACTGGTTCATGCACTTGTTCATGTGCAAGTCTTGTTTATTTCAATTTCCCCAGACACACTGTCTACGTTGGATACACAAGTTTGCCTAATGCTATAGCAGTAATCTCATAAAAGTATGTTAATAAACTAATAATCGCGTAGAGGCTTTTATGATTGGAAGTGGTATTTCATGTCTCAATATTTAACACAGAGTGCCAATCGTTAGCTCTCATTTAAAACACTTGGTAGGGTCTTTTGTCTAAAACACTTGGTAGGGTCTTTTTGTCTTTAAACAAACATAAATTCTGTCTGTATCAAATAGGCTTGAGCAACACTAAAGTGGCCACGGGTGTAAATCAGTTACAGGTAGTGAAATGCCTTCCACTGTGGGGGGATTACAACATCTGAAATTATCCTGGATCCAAATTTCTCATCAGTTCTTGTGTGTCTTACATGCAAAAGTTGCAAAAAGAGGTATGCAATGAAAAAATTTACCTCAGCTTTGTTTTCTGGATCAAATTTTACTACAAATTGATATTAAATATGACAAAATTATGTTCACAGCCTTCAAAACTCTCTCACAACATATCCTGGGTTGGTGTAGGTCATTTAAGATCACAAAAGAAAATTACCTACCGTACTCGTCCGAGTATAAGCCCCTGCTCGTGTATAAGCCCCCCTACTGATTTTAGAGGATTTTAGAAAATGCATTACATCCGTGTATAAGCCCCTACCCTAGTGTAACTCAAATACAGAAAGGTTAGGAGAGTATATTTGGTCATTTAACTTGGTAAAATTAATTTTAGATAATAAAGAAACCATTAAAAGATATTAAAACAATGTGAAACGAGTTCCCTTGACAATATCGTAAGGAAAATGACACGTTTTTCCAGTACTATCTTGATTCTTTGACCCTACTCACCCCCGTCGCCTAAATAGAATAGCCTCACTCACGTCCGCCATTGTTTATTTTCATTCACGGCCACGATGTTTTCATGCTTGGAACATGCAGTTTCTTTTGTTTGAAGCAATTATCCATTCATTTGTGAAGACTGTTCCTGGTGACTATTACAATTTTCACTGCTATGTTGTTGTTTTCACAAGATGTAGACAGTTTGATATTGGAATATTGAGTTGCCTTTCCGTGTGGGCAATGCATGCCTGTTCACATTACTGTTGATCAGCAGCATACATGACATCTTTGTTTCAAGTTTGGGTTTTTTTTCGACGCTGAAATTTCACCAAAATGTCACTTCTGTATTCAGAGATTGTACAATCAATTTCTTTGGATGTGTAAGTCGATTTTGAAAGCGATAGAAAGATCGAGTGGTGTTGAAAAAAATCGTGCATAAAATTAGCATAAATTAAGCTTCCATGCCAGATAACATGGGGTTGCTCGAGTATAAGCCCCTCCCCTAGTTTTACCGCTGTTTAGTGTTGCCGAACCGGGCTTATACTCGGATGAGTACGGTAAAATATAAAAATTTGGGGGTTTCCCAACACTTTGACCTGAAAATTTATCTAATAACATCCGTCGGGACATTTGTACCAAATTACAAAGCTATCAGACAAGTAATTTTGAGAATAAGTTTTCTTGACCAAGAATGACAAAATTGTCTTAAAATACAAATTTGTATATTTCAGGACAATTTCCATATATCTAACTATTGTCATCTCTGGACATCTGTACACCATATATAAAAGCTGTCTATCAAGGGGCTTTTGAAAGAATATATTTTTTAATATTTTTTGACCAAAAATGACAACAGTTGCCCCATAACAGTAATATTTCCAATTTTATCGTAATTTCAAAAATACCGCAATTATACGGTGTCGCTCAAATTTGATCAGAATTGGTACATACCAGTATGGGTTAACAAAAATCAACAATAAATGTTGTTTCTATCTGTTCAGCGCAGGAAAATTCTACGTTGATGTTATGACAATGATTTCTGCACAGTACAACCAGAAAAACAACAAGAAATATTTAAACCAGAAAAACAAGAATGACAAAAGTAATTAAGGTCTGAAACTTTAGGTACTGGAGGTCAACTTTAGCAACATGCATAGCAGAAAGGCAGCTAGCCCCCTTAGTTTGACCATAGACAGTCTTCCTCCCCTCTACTGACGGTCTTCCTCCCCTCTACTGTCTATGGTTTGAGCAGGTCTGTTAAGGTGGTTGGAAAGGCTAGAGCATCAGTTATAAATTTCAACAAAACTATTAAATATAAAAGTAGTCAACATTCTCTGTGGAATAAAAAAAACTAGACATTTGGGCACAAAGGCATTGCAGAGTTATAGCCTGTTAAAACTTCTGAAAAACTGACCAAATATGAAGAAGTGGGAGAGTCCTTAGTGTATTATGGTCGTGTGAAGATAAGAATGGACAGTGAAATTGATCCAAATGTTATCACACTTGTGTAATTGGTTTGTAAAGTTGTTCCAAAACTTGCTGCAGTATCAGTACTTGTAATTAACTTGAGGCAAAGAACAGACGGATGATAGTGTTGTTTCACAGCAGGCAGTAACTATGGTAGAAGTCCCCTAGCTTTTAATAAAATGTTTGAAAAGGGAAAGTCATTATTTGCTGTTTTTCAGGAAAGTTTGACAAGGCGGTGCTGGCATTCAGAGTGAGTGACTGCTATTGTAAGTGCATTTTTAGATTCTTTGAGTGTCAAAGAGGTGTCAAAAGTGAGATTAACCAAAAAAACTGCTCTATGACTTCAAGCGAGGGGTGCAAATATGGCTTGTTTTCAACATTTTTGACAGAATAACAGTTTTCCTACATAATTGTATACCAATTTAATCCAACTTTGAAATGAGATATGGACATGGAATTTTTACAGCCTATTAACAAGGTTACAGATAAGATTTGTACGGCACAATTTTCCTGTATTTGAAGTACTTTTTGAATAATCACATTTTGAAATTTGAAAGAATTTTTGATAATTTTTTGATATATAAACCCATGTAAATCATAAAAACAAATTTTATTTACAAATCCTGCCGTACAAATCTTACAATAAATAGTGTCAACATATTTATAACTAATTTGGTAATATTAATACTATCCAATTATTATTAAATTCAAATATGTAAAAAAATATGAAAAAATTAAATTTTAATATTTACTGGAGTCATATTTCAAAATCATGGCTGCAAATATATAATTTTTATTATCACAACTGGAAGTTGTGATATAGAGGTGGTTTCAACCGGTGTTTGATGTCGTCCATTTCCGTAAACGACAAAAAGTCAAAAACTGCTGAACAGACTGCGTTGATATTTGATACCGATACATAGACTGGTTCCAAGGTTCCAATTCCGAAAAATGGAGCCAAACGGAGCGCCGGTTAGATAGTTTTGGGAAATTTCTAACCCCCCTTTTTATCTAATTGATTTTAGGGGTCTTTCATATATGTAGTTTTTGGAATGTACACCAATCCTGCATTGTGGACTGTTTTATGAGTTGTTGAACAGAAATGAGGTTTTGATGAATGTTAGAAATATGCAGGATGGCTGATTCGAAGTATAAGAGATTTCTATGGTCTTTTGGGCATCAAAAGCATTAAAAAAAACATATTTCATAGTTTAGATTCTCACTTTTGAGATGACCCTAGGCATTTGTTAAGTAAACATCCTTGAGTCAATATACAGACTTTGACATTCCAGAGATTAAGTATCCACAACCTCACATGTTACAGTCTTTCACTACAATGGTATGGCCCAAACCCATTGTTATCAATGGAGAGTGTGGACCTGTCTACGGGAAATTGGGTGAACAGGTTAGACAATGACGTTACAAGTTGTAGCTTAGTTATCAAGGTAGCACCAGCATAGAGTCCTGAGCATCTGTCCATGTGTTCTCACAGCAAATTACAGGGAAAAAAATTATTTGAGAAGTTTCTCTCCTTTAAATAGAAGTATATTACAATTTAAACCTGTCATGGATAGATTGCTCTCAAATGATCTGAAACACAGTAATTGCCCATTAGCAACAAATCTATAGCAAGATTTATGTAAAGTTCATGAACTTACACAAGGTATTAGACAAAAGATGACCATGACTTTGCTACTTTTCAACATTTATTTCAATCAGATTTCCCCAGCTTAGTGTATAATTTTGTAATCTTAATTACTGTCAACTTAGCTTTACTAACTTATTCATGCCTCATTATTCTTACACTACTGTTATAACCTTATAACCACAAAATTTCAAGAGATGCATATATGATTGTCACTTAACAAACAATTTACAAATATGTCTTCTGCTTTTTCTCCATATACATATACATGTCTCTTTTCTCATAAAAATGAGCTTAAAATCGCAATGTGAAAAATAGTCTTTCAGCTATATGTTGCTCATTGACTTCGTGGTCTGTCTAATTCACAGTGAGTGTGGTTGTTGATAAATGCCGATAATACTAGGCGGTCATTATGTCCAAGCGCCATTGGCGGTATTTTTTAACATAATGACCATAGGTCATTATCACATCTGGAAGTTGTGATATAGGGTTAGCTTCAACCGGTGGTGGACAGTGTCCATTTTCCGTAAACGACAAAAAGTCAAAACCGCTGAACAGACTGCATTGATATTTGGTAGAGATATTCAGACTAATTCCAAGGTTCCGATTCCGAAAAATGGAGCCAAACGGAGCAGCGGTTAGATAGTTTTGGGAATATTTCTAACCCCCCTTTAACTAATTGATTTTAAGGGTCTTTTATATATGTAGTTTTGGAATGTACACCAATCCTGCATTGTGGACTATTTAATGAGTTATGGAACAGAAATGAGGTTTTGATGAATGTTACAAATATGCAGGATGGCTGATTCAAAGTATCAGAGATTTTCATGCGCTTTTGGTAATAAAATTGATAAAAAACAACATATTTAATGTTTTAGATTTCTCACATTTGTTATGACCCTTAACATTACAGACTTGATGACATAACTAGCTGCTGGACCTGTTTACTGGCACATTGATTTAAAGACAAAGATCGTTTTATTTTGTAATAAGGACGTGTGATTTCGTAAAACATAGTCTATTAGCCTGGAAATGTGATTTTTGCGAATATTGCTTACCCCACTGATAAACAGTGTGGTTTGAAAATGGCTGGAATTCGCTACTTCGGGACTTTGTTTTCTGTGTGCATTTACTGACAAACTCCAAACCCGCAGCACCTACCCATTCAGTATTTCATGTACAGGTGTACCCAGAGATAGAGTAGTTTCACAATGTGCCATTTGTGATCAAGTGCCATTGGCGCTATTTTATTCTTTGGAGAAAATATTAACTAAGGGAGTTATCCTGAAAATTTGAACTAAATATCTTGATTCTAACACTTGAAACTTGACATTAACTCTGAGAAAGAATTGGTGCAAAAATAGCCTTTCCAACCACCTTACTATGTAACAGTTCATAAACAATGACAGGAAATGACTCAAGTCAGTGGAGTAAGCCTGTTTCAAGCCTGTTTCAGGATTTCGCTTTTTCTTACCTCATTTGCACATTTTTGACACTGACGTGTTCATTTGAACAAATTCACATCTCCAACCCCTACATCTACCTGTACACCAAATACTGAGACGGTAGCTTTGGTGGTATGGGAGCCTTTGTGTGTGACGGACATACATCCGCACTTACCCACAAATATACAGACATACAGACGCCACTCAGACTCATCATATAAGCTCTTTTTGGTATTTATATATAAAACAAAATATGAGCTAAAAATTAGAAGGGTAATACCCTTGCAAACATCCAATCCAAATTAGAGAGCAATTGGGCTAGCAGTTTCAGAGAAGAAGAAATTTACTTAACATGAGAAAAATAACCAAAAAATTCAGCAAAAATAAAAAATTCAAGATATCTTGACAATATTCATTAAACTGATTTTGATCAACCTTAGGAGCCTGTACCGGTATACCAAATATCAAAGCTATCAGATCAGTAATTTTTGAATAAAACAATTTTTGACCAAAAATTTTGAAAAATACCCAAAATTACAAATGAAAATTTCAATTCAATTTGTATACACTTGACTGAGGTCATCCTGAGGAACATGTATACCAACTTTCAAAGCAATCAGATGAGTGGTTTCAGAGAAAAACATTTTTTGACTAAAAACTGAAAAAACTACCCTGAAAATAGAAACATGCAAATTTCATCCCAAATTTTAAACACCTACTTTTAGAATGCCTAAAGGAACCTGCACACCAAGTTTCAACCCTATCTGACCAATGGTTACAGAGTTTTATAGCAATTTTCAGGGTTTTTCCTTTTTTACCCTCATTTGCATATTTTTGACATTGGCAAGTTCATTCGAACAAATTCACATTTCCACCCCTAGATGCATCTGTACACCAAATACTAAGACAGTAGGTACTTTGGTTTAGCTATTTTTGATGTGGACGAACAAACATACATACATACATATGTACATACATACATAGATACAGACATGCAAATGGCATGCAAATGAACTGATTCAGCTTATACGATTACCTCACATTTGTTTACCAAATGTGAGCTAAAAAATGAATGGATGAATAAATACATAAATAAATACATAAACAAATAAATAAATAAATTAATATGAGATTAGAGGCAATCTGTACCCACAAACAGATTGACAAATAAATAAATAAATAAATAAATAAATAAATACCAACCAGATTAGATTAACACATTTAGAAGAAATCTGTACTCACCTTCTGCACAGTCTGTATTCCTGTGGTCCATAAATTTAGTCAGACTTGTAAATGTCTCGTTACAACTGTCACATTTGTAGATTTCTCCCTCCTCCTCTTCTTCATCCTCTTCATCCTCATCTTCCTCCATGACATCATCATCATCCTCCAACTCATCACTGAGTTCTGAGTCCAGTTCTGCATCACTACCCATCTTGATGATCATGCTGTCCTCTTCATTTGCACAGTCCATCTTGTCACCATTGTGATGAGCTGACGTCAGAGAGAAGAGAAAAATGCAGTGATGTCATTACAGAGTGAAAGACATGGATAAACAAATTGTTACAGCAGAGTGAACAAAACTGTGATGTTGGTGGAGGGAAGTGAATGAAATGTGTCACTGAACAATGGGAAATAAACATAGTGAGGTCTAAGAAGGGCAAGCCACGTAAGGTGGTGATGTCACAGAAGGGTGGAAAGAAAATAGCGATGTCACAGATGGGTGATAAAAAATGGTGACATCACAGAAGGCTGGAACATGAGTTGGTGATGTCACAGAATTGTGGAAACCAAAATTTTGATGTCACAGAAAGGGAGAAAAGCAAAACAAGGATGTCACAGAAAGGTAGAACAAAAGTGGTGATGTCATAGAAGGGTGGAACCCAAAATGGTGATGTCACAATAAGATAGAAACAAAAACGACGACGGCACAGGAGGGTCTGGTCCAAAATGGTGATGTCACAGAAATTAAGGTAGAAACCAAAACGACGACGTCACAGAAGGGTGTGGTCCAAAAAGATGATGTCACAGAAAGGTAGCAACCAACACGACGATGTCACACAAGGGTGGAACCAAAAATGGCGATGTCACAGAAAGGTAGAAACCAAAACTACAACATCTCAGAAGGGTGGAAAACAAGCTAGTGATGGGCGGGTACGGAACAAGATGGCAATATGAAGAGAAAACATCACAAAGTTTATTAACTCAAAGTCTCGAAGTCAGATCAATGTCACATCAAGTAACCTATAACTTGGTTTACTAAAATGTTATTTGTATCCAGAAAATTAAATTTCAAACTTTGATACTTTCCTATTAAGGCAAATTTTCAGGCATTTGAAAAACATTGGACATTGTTCATTCAGAGAACAGGCTCTCTAAAACAGATCAACACTCAAGATTACTGATAATGCATAAATATGGCATCAAGGTTTACTAGCAATACAGAAATGTACCAGTTACTGCTATTCTCCATGCTGTCCCTTTGGGAAAATGTAATCACTGATTTCTGCAAAAATAGTGATAATGAACAACTTATTTTAAGTGTTAATGTTCAATATGGCTTAAAGCAAGTTAAACACCACTGTAAAATTTTGAGAACATTAATTTTTCAGGAAATCTGTCCACGGGGTGCATTCTACTGTGAATGAATCAAGCACATCTCTATGCGATTTGAAAACTACACTTTTTACGACCGCTCAACCTCACAGAAAGAGAATGTGTGTGTGTTTTTTAAATCCAAGGTAAAGCCCTTCTAGGATAGTGATACAATTGATGGCAGGGATAGCAAACTTGAGATGTTGTTCAGGGACTCGGGATTCACAACGGGGAAAAGCAATAATGTACCCTGAAAGCTCATGAGCATGCCACAGATTCAACAGATATAACAAACTATCCCCAGCATGCAATAAACCCTCATCCATCAACAAACACACTTTATCATCTCCCTAATGAGCTTAGCTCAGAGTAGTAGGGACAGATCCCTGGTGCAATTTACAAATGATCACCTACGTGGTAAACCTGTATAGATATACACATACAATAAACTTTTGAATTTTTTCAAACACAGCATATTTTGCTCAAATCAGTTTTTTACAAAGATTCATTCAATTTACATGAATTTGTTAACCGAAAATCAAAATATTGGTTGGGTTCATCTTTTAGCATGACAGGCAGTCAGGAGTTGTGTAAATATTTGCAAATTTCTTTATACATACATACATATATATATATATATATATATATATATATATATATATATATATATATATAGTATATGGGGGAGTTTGATTCATCTTTGATACATAATATTGCTTTGAAAAAAGTGTGTTGATTAAGTTTACCCCTACCTTAAATGTTTGTCTACTGCCTTTTATATGGTACAGTATTATAAAGTTCTATGATGCACATATGCGGTTCTGGGATCTAACTAAGTGAAATAATCTGCCTTCCCTTCACTTCACTGCTTTGGAATGGGGTCTTACTGGCTAGCAAGTCTATATGAGTCATGTTGAAACAATAGGAATTCAATATTTATTCAAATGTCTTGAATCTGGTCAAGCAAATATATGACCATCATTCCAATTGCTCAAGGTACTTTAAGCACATTTGCAATTTTTTTTATTTTGCTTTTTAAGATTAAAGAATATGGAAACTTAGTTTTGGCAACTATGGCACATAGTCATTCCATTAACAGCTTCCAGTGACAATCACTAGATTACCAACCTCAAAGGTATAAAATCTGTTAGCTAAATTTTGTAATTTTTACACTATTCGTAATCTGTAAAACAAACGTGTTTTTATTCTCCTCCTGGTATTCCCAACAACTGCTGAGATACAAAGTATAAGTCTTGGACACATTAAATGCATCATGTACAATATTGCTATTCTATTGTTGACAAATAAATCCTCGGGGACAGATATTCCGACTCTCAAACTTTTACAATATTCTTTTTACCTACCACCCATGGTGGCTTAAGTGCAATAAATGGCGTAAATAAAGTTTTCACTGGCTTAGTTTTGTGAAAATCAAGAATTTTATTTCCTCCAGTAGAGATAACACAGTGAGGGTGGCCATTTTGAATAATTAAAATTAAATATTGGTAAATGTTGGGTAATTTGTGTTTCTGGTACCGAACTTTGCTTGGTGATCCTTGAATTTTATTCTTGATTTTTAAAGAGAATGGTTGAAAGTCTGCTTGAGGAAAGTTTGAGCAAAAATTTGAGTCTTTCATTTTTGAGGTGCAAAATACCTCAACAAGATTGGATAGTATATATACCGGTACACCAACAGGCTGTGTTGATAAAAAGTTCAATACAAGGCATCTTAACATGATTTTGATAGTACAACGCAAAAGTCTTTTGCACAAACATAAAAAAAGTACCACAAAATGCATAAAAATTTACAAGCTAAAGAAACTTTATCAGAACACTGATTTCAACTTTAATACATCTTTATTGCTTTTGCTGTGTAGATCTATATACTGGGTTCTGGGGATGAATGAATGAAAGACACAGGGCATTTACTTTTGATTTACCCTTTTGAGTGTAGTATCATACACTACATCCTGAATCAGACTATTTGGAGCAACTTGCAGGCCTAAAGGGAAACGAACGAATGCTGTTACCTGAGCAACAGCATGGTGCTTTGTAACGTACCTCATACATTTTCTCACTGAAAAATTGAGAAATCTCACTGCTGTCACTTGTCACAGTTGCAGAAAACAATGGCATCTTAGTTTGTATTTTGCAGAATTTGCACATGCATCGATGGATTTCAAGCTACTTTCAAACCTATCACTATCTGACCTATCTGGGAGATGTTACCCAGTAGGTTAACAGTTCCAAAACTGTTAACTGGTAACTAGTTTTTAGCTACTACCAGCGGCAAAATGACATGTATCACGCGACTATAACTTAACAAATCAAGGCAGAGACTTTGGATGAAGTGCGTCACAATATGACTTGTCAAATGTCATTTATACGTATGGCCCTGCTGACACCAAAATGTGCGCAGCATGGACAAGATATGCAATTAGGTAGTACATCTGAGAAAAGGCACCTTAGGTTATTATTAGACTGTTCAATCCACAGGAACAGTGACAGTATTGTTCTGATAGCCATATATGACATCACGTTCCACTCAGGAAAATAAAACACATCACTTCATTCATGATAAAATATTAACAGTAAGCATGGTGATGGCGGTTTTCTCCTTTTGAATCTTCCACTATCCTTTTTTTTTGACTTACTTAAGGGACAATAGCTAAAACATTGATAACATTTTCATTATTTCTTCACATTTCCTTCTTCTCCCCAAGGTACGTTGACAAAAGAAATATAATTATCAACCTCGCAAACACTCTGCATTGTTCACAATATGCTATGTTATTGATGACAAATGAATTCTAGTTTGGACTGACATTCAATTAGTAACAGTAATGTTACATCTAACATTGCATGTTAGATGCACACACACTGTATCGACTAGTTGAACACTATGTCGATGTTACTTTAGGAGTATAACAGGCAACTAGTTTTCGAAAAGCACAAAAAGTACTGGAAAATACATCAAAAGCTACTGCCAATGTTAGAATAAGTTTAACAGTTTATGATGACATTGAATAAGTTTTAAGGGATGAATCATTAGATCTTGAGGGGGTGATGAAAAGAATTAAGACCATAAAATACCGGTATGTTTGCATTCTAAAACTTGACATTTTTTAAGTTAGCCAAGAATTTGTATTCATAGAATTTCACTCTTTTTTTCCCAGTATAAAGTCATGCAAATCATTTTTTAAAAAGGAGAGGCTACAAATGTCACAGGTTTTCTATTTGTACTACACCCACTCCAAATATCTAATGGTCAATTCATCAGAATACATTACATTTTTCAGCACCGAACAACGACAAAGACTCACCTGAACTTGAAATACTTTCTCCATTATTATCTGCAGAATCTGAATGAGTGGATTGATTTGAGTGACTTGGTGTACGGGATCTCTGAGGAACCATGGATACGTCTACAGAGGCACCCTCCTCCTCCTCAGTACCTTTCTCATTCTGGGTGAAAATCACAAATTCATCTTCCCCTGAAAGAAAGCAAAAAGTCAGATCATAAGTTATGATGAGAAAGAAACTGAAAATGCTGATCAGGATTGTCGGGGGGGGGGGGGGGGGGGGGGGGGGCACATTTCTTAATTGATAAATGTTGTAATGATTACCAAAGTTCAAATCTTGTCTACTAAATCCTTCAGAGTGAGCACTGGTGTACAATCATCAATAAACACTTCCATGGCTATGATTTTTTACAATATTTTCATCATTTTGGTTCAGATACATTTTCTTATATTTTTTTGCTTGTGGGGCCAAGCATACTCCATGGTACCTGCTATAGTGGCTACATAGGCATATCAAGCAAAGAAGGTATGAGGGACTATCCAGTCTTATGTAGGACGCATGATTGATGATTTTAAATCTAGGCATTTCAACATGTTTTGGTCCAGAACAAGAAACTGTATTTGAGAAACAGAGACGAAGTTATGGCAAATGCACCAAAAGCTACAGCTTATGGAATTTTCTGATGCAAAAAAGCTTGCCTTTCTGTTAATTTAATCATATGTTGTTGTAAAAGGGAAATCAACATATTCCATAATGGCAATGTTTTGGGAAGTTTATATAAAGGCAGAACATTTCTTGGGCACAGATGTTTGGACTCTCAAAATTCTACAATTCTTTTCTGATCTACCACTTGTTGGGGCTCATTTTAAAGCTCTTGGAGAAAGAAAACCTTATATTTTGAAAATCCAAAATTTAATCTGCCCCCAGTAGAGTTAACACAGGGACAGTGGCCATTTTGAAATGCAAATGTCACAAAATGTTTGGCAATTTGTTTTGCCAGTTCCAAACTTAGCGCAGTGACCCCTGCTTTTTCTTGTTGATTTGGTAAGAGAATGGTTGAAAGTTTCAATAAGGAACATTTGAACAAAAGTTTGAGCCTTCCACTTTTGAGGCGCATACTACCTTAACCGGAAACTGTCTTTTGTAAACAGAAGAAAACAATTGAGAGGTCACAGCTGCTTGAGCTTATGAAGCAACAACTCTGCCTCTTTCATATATACACTATCATGAAATGATCATCGCATTCTTGTTACTTCCTGATTCAGACAAAGAGGCTCTTGGTTCTGGAAGAGAGGGCTCTCCTGATAATGAGATTGTCAGGTTAGATGTTCGCATGGAGGCCTGGGAATACATCATTTCCTGGTCGAGTGATCAATGTTATCACTTACATCTCCAATTTCCTTTCTACATTCATTTACAAAATGTTCCGATGGTGGACCGAACACAGGAGAGCTATAGAGTCAAATCGTGATCGGTTTACAGACGATAAAATGAGTAAGCAATGATCTCGGTAACAAATAAATGATGTTGATAATCAAGATATGGCATATCTTATTAGATTATGTGGCATGCGCTGCAAATTCAAAACAAAGCAAAATGTTTCCCAAGTCACTTGAAGTCGTGTCTTGGTTACATATGTTTCACTGCTAACTCCAACAAACTTTTACTCAGTAAAGCACACGGTCTATGTATTACTTAGATTAAAAAACTGCTTTTTTCCATTCCTGAAACTTGTTGCCTCTAGGATTTTTAAAGTTTTCCAGTTAGTTGTGCATTTATGGATCTCACTGTAAAAATTTTTCTGGGTAACTGTGTTGGATTCTATCTTGAAATGAAAGATGACTTTAAACAAAAGCGCTGACCAGCTATAATCCTAAGAACTATAAATCATTCTGAAAATTGACATGTATTCAAGAATATTTCCATACCACAAATATACTGAATGAAAACGGGAGACCAGTGACATTTTGTGGAATATTCCATTGAATTTGCAATCGTGAAAAGTTATTAACCCTTTGAGTGTTGTAATTTTTCCCACCAAA
Source organism: Ptychodera flava (assembly GCF_041260155.1). NCBI lineage: Eukaryota > Metazoa > Hemichordata > Enteropneusta > Ptychoderidae > Ptychodera > Ptychodera flava. The sequence goes on from NC_091940.1 coordinate 32,743,941, forward strand.
ATTTTAGTGGAACATTTTACCAATTTTTATGAACTTTTCTGTAAGCTATTTTCATAATTTTGGACCAAATGGATATCACATTTCAGTTTTTTATCAAAATTGTGGCAAAAATCAGAAAAAAAATTGACTGGGGAACATTTTATAAAGGCGAAAAAAATTGACTTAGGCGCTCAAAGGGTTAACTTGATATATGGATATTCTGTGCCAATTGGCTTCAAATGAATACTTATTGCAAGTTCTGTTATTGTAAGACATAATTCAACCCACTGAAGAATGTTACATATTTCTCTCAACTGGAAATATAATCAATTTGTATGAGAGTGACTGAGTATTAGGTACTCTAGAAGCATCAACAATTTAGTGGTACACACATACATTTGCCAAATCACATGAGGACTGAACCAATCAGAAATATTATGAGGTTATTACGAAAATACCGCAAAGGATGCACGAGGACATTGGCGCAGTTCGCATCGGGCGATGCGCGGCGCCAATGTTCGAGTGCATCCTTTGCGGTATTTTCGTAATAACCTTATTATTATACATCTTACATTTGTGACTTGGGCATCAAACTGTCAGAGTAATGGCAGTTTTCGTGCAATGTCAACAATTTTTCTTCCCATTTATAGCGCAAGTGTGCGCTATCTCGGACGCGCTTCTGCAAGTTCTGGATAGTGTGTGTGTACGCACTACACACGTACATACAGAGCGCGCGCGAGACATGTTCTAGCACTCGGCCAATGAGTCCCTTGAAACTGTTCAACAGTGAACGCGCAGTTACAGCTGCAGGGAATGGGGTGCCTTGAAACCATACGTGTTACGGAACGGGCGTTCCGTACGGCTTTTTTAGCGCACGCTAAATTCTATTTTTCTCGATGGCAGATGTATAAATATCTATTATATACTAAGCTTTTCATGTTAATTAAATTTTAGTAAGTATGTATGTATTTATATACATATATATATATATATATATATATATATATATATATATATATATATATATATATATATATATATATATATATATATATATATATATATATATATATATATTTACACACACACCTGCCACTGACGTACATGCATGCTTGAATTTTATCCTCAAACCGGATGTAACCTTGATTGTAGAGGGAATTAACAGTAGTACGGCAAGTATTTCAAAAGAAAGAGTTGTAGGATCAAAGGTTGGCACTAATAAGATGGAATATTGAGAAGTTTATAAAAATTCACATCATGTGTATTAAAAGTTTATCTCAAAGGCCCTTGTTGGTTGTGTGCTGTATAGCACTGCAGATCTGCATGGAATTTTGAATAATTTCACCAAATCCCAGCACAGCAGACCAACTCCCAGCACTGCGCATGCAGACAGAAATTATTACCTCTGATAAGAAGCTGGACTCCCCGACATAAATTTCACTGAATCTCCGAGGCCAAATTTAAACCCACAACACACGTAATCAGCACAGCTGCATGTGATATACAATATTTGCAAAAGTATATATCATTTTGAAGATGCCCGAAAGAGTTCATGCCAGGCAGCGTAATCAGTTCCCATGCAAATAGAGGCATTTTGAAGACTGGTCATTACAATCCATAACAGACTAGACGGATCACACTTCCACATGAAGTATGGCTTCAGATATCAGTTCCCTGTTTGCAGTGTGTCAGTGTCACAATCGATGATGTGGACACACTCAAAACGAACTGCCGAGAAATGAACATGAACAACAGTTGACCGAGATTTGCATTTACTGAATTATTTGTAGAAATTAGGTAAAGTTTTAGCTGGTAAAACAATTTTATGTACCGGTGGTTAATTTTTAATATTGAACGACAATGTATGCTCTAAACAATGTTCACTTGATGGCTAAATTATACAAAATAATAGCACTTATGAAATATTTAAATAAGGCTGCAAAATCAGATTAATTTTCAAGTAAACACACTTATTCTGGACAAAACTCAAATTTCAAAACTCAGTGCGTGCTGACATAATATGTGATTGAGAAAGACAGAGAATAGACATGCAGAGACAATGGGAGAGATTGACGGTCAAACTGAGACTGGGGTAAAATGAGTTGATTTCAAGTCACACACGACTTTCTGGTTGCTTGAAACTTACGGTAATACTGAAGATATTACTTTGCACGGCCTGGGTCTGGCGTAATAAAATTACTTCAGGTATATAGAAGCCATTTCAAACTAGATCAAGCACATAGGATTACACCTCGGCAAACACAGCTTGTGGGAAATCCTTCCCCTGAAGGCAATAAAATTTTATGGAAGTTCCTCTCTGAGATCTTACAGTAGGTTCTCCTTTGCAGCTTCAGTGTGCTGTGCCGCTCAGATTAGCATTCCGCAGACGTTGTGAACGTTATACCAACATCATTAGAATCCGTGGGAATCTTTACCAATTGCCTTCTGAAACAGTGATAAAACTGTCTTTGACCACACTTTGCGCAGTTTGGTGCTCACCTTGCAGTTAGACCTTTCAGTGCAATATCCATGGTGATGTCATGTTTGTAACGGACCTTTCTGAGAGCCAAGTTCTGATTGGTCGGCTGATATGCATATCCAAAATCATGCAAAAATTCTGATTGGTTGGCTGGTGTATCAAAATCAGCATTATTATCACACACAAATGATCAGGAATCCTCATCACAGAACCTAAAAATGGCAATATCAATATAACAAAACAAATGATGTGAACGAATTATTGTTTTTAATATTTACATGCATATCTTAATTTAAGTTTGGATTTATTTGATAGATCGAGTTCAAAGAGACTGAAATATAAAACTGAGGCACTAGTGGTGACTACTGCACTGTTTTCACAAACAGATAAAATGAAGATGTACTCATATTCCTGAGCCTTCATCACTGCATTAGGAACAATCCTTGTATTAAACCTCCCAGTGTGCCATCCATGCTGAATATAAACCTACCCCTGACTCATGATCACCACAAGTTTTCCTTGATCAAGTTGGTGCAAGAAACTTTCACTTCAGTAAAATCTACTTCAATTCACCACATTCATTAAGGACACACATTGACAACATACTTTCAGTGATGCGAAGGGACCTGCCTTGTGTGAAGCAGAGATTTAAAGATTGTCAATGTTTGACCTGAACGTCAGTAACGCCATTTTTGGTCACCATGATTTACAGGTATTTGGTCACCTGTGTTTGCAGTAATCAATTGCTGATTTTCACCTTGGGGGCTGTGCGAAAAAGTGCACTGCTAAAACTGCTGCATGTGTAAACACATCTGACACGCCTCTCATACCATATATGGACATATGCAAATGTGCAGAGGATAAAAGTATGAGCTCTTTCCATCTCTACATCAAGCAAGCCTTTATAACCATCTCTTCAGTCAACTGTCGCCCTGTTTCCATATCATTTGAAATATTGCAGATTAAAGTGTACACAGAAAGAGGAATCGATGGGACAAAATAGGTGTAACTTTTGATAATATTTTTATCATTTTTGTCTACAGACAAAAAGATTTTTGTCTTCTTCTCCCTAGAATATGTAGAAGTTTAAGGTGTGATCCTTTCGAACACAAAACAATATCATTGCTGACAAACTAATTTTTGATACCTTAAATACAATTTTGCTACATAAGTGAAACATAACAGTCTCAGGGAAATTACAGTGCTCTATGCTAAAAGCAGAGCATTATAAATAATAACACAAATTACTTCAAATATATATATATCATATATGTGTGTGTGTACATAGTTTATTTTTCCCTTTTCCTCTAAAATGTTTAAGTAATTTTTAGACAAAGTCCTCTCATTTGTCGGATGTTCACATTCTTGGTTTGGAATCTTGAACTCTGCGCCTGTGATTGGGCCATGCTATGTGGCATCACATGGTTAAGGATCTCTCCAATGCTCCTGTACCCCCAAACTACCACGGTGTAGAGGTACAGGAATGCCTGAGTGATCGTAGACCAGGGGTCCATGACTGTAACAGAAGCGACTCATGGGGTAATAGGTAATACTGTGAATTGCTCCTATGCTTTGTAATTAGTACACAGTCCGGGTTATGTCCATATAGAGGATAGTAGGGAAGAGCCAATGGCGTACCGTATATGTAATGAAATTAAGGCAAGAACCAATCACGTACTGTATATGTAATAAGGGTCAAAGGTTACGTTGGTTCACTTTGTTCAGATCGCGATATGACCTGACAGATCCACCGATCGAGTGAGACTGTTGGCTACCCGAAGCATCTTAGCTCCAGTCGATTGGCGACGTTCTACAGTGTTAAAAATTGTAAGATTTCTTCAGGAATAGTTTTCTGAGTTTCTTTACCCTTGACCATATTCGACAAAGAGTTATTGGACGTTTTTCGTTCTCTTTTCCAGCTTTTGGTTAACTTCTCGGCGATTGATCCGGCGCGCGTTTTTCTGAGCGAAGGGTCAATCGTACCGGGAAACGCATGGTGATCGAAAAAATCGTGCTCCATCGTGCTCCGATGACCGACTAAAACAGTTGACCCATCTTTGTAAAGCTTGAAAAATTCTGCATACTGCAGATGGCAAGGTTAAATTGAAATTTGACCAAAAATAGGCGATATTTGGCGACAAATAACTTACTGTAGATTTACAAGGGTCAAATGCTGATTTCTAGGAGTCGTACCCGGCCAGGAAATTCATCCAAATAAGTAATTTTCAATGTACTAAGCACTTGTGTCGGTCACCATCTCGGCCGCACTGAACATTGTGCGTAACGTCTACAACTAAAACTACCCAGTGCTAAAAATAAAGGGCGAAATCAAGCCGAAAAGTTCCAAACTCGTTGCAATGTACGAGCCAAGGTTTGCATGGTTAAGTATTCATGACGTTGGCGGCGGCAGGTTCGCTGATTGGTCAATCGTAATATCCTCTCTATGGACATAACCCGGACTGGTACAAAATGCCGTCGTCTGACAATTCTTGCCTAAGATTACTCCTTCACTTCAAGGTTTACAGCGCAATTTATGGGAGAGACTATGATTTTTAATGAGAATTCCGTGGGCGCAAACTGTCCTCAGAGGATGGTTATTGGGATGAGGTCTGTGGAAAAAAGCAATGAGATTAGGTGCAAGACACTTGAAAACCAAGGCTGGGAGAAATCGATAAGCAGGGTCGACACTACAGGTTATCATGCGTAAAATAATGTACCAGGGTAAAATCTTTTGTAGAAGATCGTTGGTGACCCTATTCTTTACCCAGGAGGCTCAGTGCACACACAAAACATTTGACGTGTTATGAATTAATACTGGAATGTCACTCAGGCTCGGCTATAAACTAATATGGCTTTCATTTTAAGGGTAGGCTTACTTTTAATGGCTCCATTGACCATAACTTTGGCAACTTTTGTCAGCGATTTAGTTTCACGTATTAATTCCCCCCCCCCCTCTCACTAGAGAACCATGAAACACCCCTATATTCAAAGGTTGTATATGCATGGAAATTGCAAGGGTTATTCTAGAGGGTGAATCAAATTCTGATATGGAATATCAACAAAACACAATGCCAGCTGGTATTGTACATCCAAACACTGTGTTGACAAGCGGAAGACTGATTTGAAAGAGGAACAGAAAGAGAAACCGTCCTTGAAATATGAAATATTGACCATGATGATTATTGCATAAAAACTATGATAAGTAACAGTTACACTAGGGCTGTAAATATGGTTTCTATATTCTCATTTCCGACAACACCAGCGCTTATTGTGGGTGTCTCCTTGTTATGATTCTATAGATAATAAGCCACATTATTGACCGTAAAAAGAAGTTAAACCACATCAAATTTGAACTCGTCATTAAAATACATACCAGCAGAAAAAATTTGGCAACCAGTAATGTTAATGAGGTTTGAACTGGACAGATTTGGTCCTTATTATTCAAATGATTACAAACACTACTGCTGTTAAATAAAACTAGTATCATTCCGCGTTTGAACTATTCTATGGAGCAAAATAACAATAAAAATATGTATTATACAACAGATTATCTAGCTGAGTATAAGCAAATGCTTCTCTCCTGTATAAACATTTTTTAAGTAAAAATGTGTCAAGAATGAGATAACAACTAATTTACTATCATAATGATAATTATAATATGATAATAATAATGACAGCTTAATGGGGAATATTGTACAAATAGAGGGACATTAATCATGTTTCGAAAATATACCAAAATAATTTTTACCTCATTAGTATATCACTTCATCAAATCATCACAGTCTCTAGTTATGGTTAAAGAACATCAATTAATCATGAATTTCCAAGCAGACCATATCCACTGTACATGATTATTTATAAAGATCTACAATTTGTAACTTGAATATTTCTAGACGTCAAATTACAACCTCTAGGGGAATACTTAGTAAAATCCATTTCCTTTTTTTTTTCCCTGTATTTCAAATTTTCCAATTATATCCACTTTTGCTATTATCTAGATTATCCACAGTCACCGACAGGATTTCCTGCTAAGGCGCAGTTTTGACCTTTTACAGTGGGCTGGACCAGCTGGAGGTATTTATGTTGTGTTCGACGACTGCCCCCTCACGGCCTTTGCTCTCTCTCCGCATTATATAGGATGAAATTTTAGTTTGTAGATGGTATATGCTGGTCATGTAAGCTGTTTCCACAAGTGATTACACCGGCCGACCTCCTGTGTCTCGTATTCCATTTTCATCGCTATAGGCAATCTTCCAAGCCAACCATGGGATTAATCTAAAACCAGCTGCACTCCCACTGGGAGGAAATGAACATCCCCCACCAGGACACCATTCTATCTAAGGCCTGCCCTCCCACTGGGAGGATATAAATGACTCCAACCAAAGGTATGGGTTAGCCTGTTCTCATCAGTGGGGGTGCTACTATTGTATCTCACAACCAGCTTGGGCATGCTGGGCAGGCAACTGAGGCAAGGACCGGAGCATCAACTTGGAAGGCAGTGGCCTGGAAACTTCAAAATCTGAGACGTCTGCACTGCAAAACTCACCTGTTACTCCTCCCTCCGACCACCTATCCCCCCTACAACAAACTTGTAGAGTTCCAACTATTGGCAATTCTACTGGGAAATCTGTAAAAAGCAATGAGATTGGGCTGGATGTGAAAGGGGACCCCTGGTGGGTTGCCCCCAAGGGTGCAGCTAATGTTTCTTCCCATCATAAAATGCTAGGCATCTTGATTTCACAGTCGGAGACAAGGACATCAAGGGAGTGCAGAAAACTACACTCCATGGGAGACAAGAATTTCACCTAATTAGGTGTTGCCAGTTGGGACCGTTGTATTTTCTACAAACTAAGTCTCAGCGGGGAAGTCTTGCTAGCCTAGCTGCATTTTAATGTTATTCGCACAGACTCGCTTCTATGGCAGACATAAACTGTGGGCCCGACCAGGGAGTTTACACTGCTTGGTTTCACCTTGTACTGAAAAAAAATAAAATTGAAATAACAAAACAAAACTGAAATAGCAACCAATGCCTTATGGGTAAAACCACTGTCTACCTCCACGGCAGAACTTTCACTCACTAAATGAATTCAAAATCCTGCAGGCATTAGAACAATATTCTGAATGCCACGCCATGGATAATTGTGACATATTTTCAGAACATTTCTTCAAAATGCTCTTGAAATTATTGCCTTTGCGAAAACTCCACTTTTGTATAGTAGTAAAAAGTTTCAAGATTCGCTGTTTAAATTTCAGCGTATGCGATGTGGGATGATATCATGCAATTCTCAGAAGGGCATGGTGGTTTGAAACCATGGAAACAAAGTTATTCTTTTAAAATCATTTCACGTTATCTTCATTTTCATTTACTTAATATATGTTTGATGGAAAAGAAAACTTTCAAACCAAAAATTATGTCAACGCGCCCGGTGTAATTTCTTGTCGAGTTGGTACTGACCGTACAGTCGGACCGGGCCATTTTCCCCCTGGACGAAGTGCGACGGTATATTTTCAAAAGTAGGAAAGTCAGATGAATGTAAGACTGTTAAATTTGCCTTTTAACGACCTTTTCAAGAAGGGAAATGGGTTTTTTTTACGAGGGACTTGCGCCGGCCTGGGAGATCGAAACACTTTGTGTCACACTATACCCCCGGACTGTACTGCGGGTGACAAAAGGGTCCGGGACTTGACGCTGCACGTATATACGCTGAATGAAAAGAAACGACAGACAGACGACAATTTCACTTGTTCTGTTCCGCGCACGAGATAACACTGTCACCGTATGAAAAGTGCCAACATTCAGCAAAACAGCCTGAGTTATCTCCGTGTAACGGGAGCCCCTCCGTGTATACGTGTACATACCAACGCAATGTGGAATCACTTGCCAACAGGAAGGCCGACCTCCTTTCACTGTTTCACTTCTTTCTGCCTTCAAACCCTCGAAAATACGAAACAGACTGATCGCTAGAGTAGCCCGCGCTACTTCCGTTTCTCACTCCAACCACATCCGACCGTCTGCTACAAAATCGGGCGAACGGCACCCTCCCTCCTCGATGGCCCCGGACATCGAAGCGACAGCTGAGTAGGAACTAAAGCACCGATTCTTCACTTGATTTTTATAAAATTGTACACAGAGTTCGGTTTACTCACGTTTCAAGGCTCTAGGCTTGGCTTGTTTTCGTCTAGACATCGCACGCCTCACCTCCACACGATCAAGTCGACTCCTCTGCCGAGATTCTCTTCGGCAACGGTACGGTATTCGGTGGTGGGTGTCCCCTACGCACTCGCTGGCAGAAACTCGTGAAACGGATTCGGGAACGAAACTGTGACGAACTGAAAAAATCTGCTCCTCTGTACACGCAGCAGTGGTAAGGGACGTCGCGCTCGGCTGAGACTGAGACAAACCGACTGCACTGCCGAGCAAAATTTGTAGCGCTCTCCGTAGGGGTTCCGCGCAGTGGGAAAGCAGATCCAGCATTCAACTGATTGCACTGAAACTGCGCATGTGCAGAAAGGAAATTCCCTGGTGACGTGAAAAAATAATACGGCATCGAAGCCTACAGGGCGAATTCCGGACAGCGCGGTTCCGTCAGTCTCCCGTAATCATAGAAAATATTTTTTTTCGAACATGTTGACATTATATCTTCCTGAAAACCTGAATAAGAGATTGGGAGAATGACCGAAATGGGAGACCAACCGCGGGGCAACCCACTTTCTGTAATTCTACGGGGTTCTGCGGCTCGGTGGGGCCGCAACTTATACTTCTCATTGAAGTAAGCTTATTCCTGTCGGTGATATTTATAATGTACTCATCAATCGCGCGCCCTCCATCACCAAGATAACTTTTCTTTAATATCAACTTTGTTTTGGTTCTTGGGCCTCTTATTATAAATACATTTTGCTTGTAGGTCCGATTATCATATAGGGCCTCAGTTTGTGACGCCGAAAGCTCGGATAACGTGAGGTCAGCTGCACGTTCACTGTTTGACTGTTTACTCCAGGGGTGGCCAACCAACCAGAACCATCAGCCGATTTTGAGAAAATTGTAACTACGGGCGTTTTGACATGTAAATATGTTATTCTAACTTCCCTTCCCAACCAGGGGGGAGACAGTGTGTAGCGATAGCTAGGATTTCGGTCTAATGATTGTCGGAGGATAGTTATAGAAGTTTTATAAAACCAAATAATTCCTCGCTATCCTCTCTGCACTAAAAAGGTTCCGATGACATCTATCTCTACCAAGTGTTTTTCTCCCTGCTAGTCGGAAAACTCTCGAAAACAACTGCAGACTCCCTGCAGCCCGTTGCATTACAGCCCCAAAAGTTCAATAAATTTCTCCGCAAGTTAATATAGAAAAATTTCCACCCGCGTTTCCAATTCGCTGATACGCGAAAATTAAAAAAAAACCCCAACAAACAAAAAAACAAAAACAAAAACACCTGCTAGCCATGTGGTACCCCACCCGCTGATACTGAAAAACAATGCCCGACCGCCGGCCAAGAAACAGCGTTTTGTAAGAAAAGTTTTGTTCGCTGGCCCTTTTACTCGTCCACATCATTCGCGGAATTTGAAGAGGATGGAAGGAGTAACGATATCGTCAGGTTTGTTGCCTCACCTTAGAAGATATAGAACAATAATCTGTAAACCAACCGCTCAAGGTTTTCTCTGAAAAAGCAATAAATAATTTCCCATGATGCCATTTGCCATATTCGTGGAAAACAAACATACAAGCCACAAGTTACTCTGCGTTGTTATCATTCTGCAGTCGTATGACTGACAAGCATGAATGTTGAAGATTGAGGAATTCAATTGAGAGAACGCAGAGAAAGCCCCTCGGGTATGTCCCAATAACAAATTAATTCATTTGACATGCATGCTTTAATAGGCGTATTCAAATTTAGGAGTTTCGAAATTGCATGATCTGTGAAGTCCACTGGGGGATTGCGCTATCCCACGCTGGCTATCACCGAGTATTTCGTTAACCTGCAATTGAGATGGGTCTTACATTCTTGTACTCTCCGCATCTCCAGAAAATAAAGATATCAGCTAGCCGAATTCGAAGTTTCGCTGTTGGTTCGTGCGATTTTTGCAAAAAATAAACGTGTATAGGCCCAGTTAGTTTGTTCTATTGCCATGGTTGCGGTTTTACTTTCACTTTGAAGAAGTTTTACAAGGTTTAAGATGGCTTTAGCATTGTAGTCTCAGACTGGGATTTTTTGGGATTTTTATTATTCTATTGTATAGTTGATTTGTCGTCATTTTTAATCGTTTATTGTAAGTTTTTCGTTTCTTGGTTGTTTCTGTGTCTTTCTTTGCCTGTCAATTTTCTCTGTGCGATTTTAAAGGGAAACAGCCGTCGGAACTGCGCCTGTGCGAGTTTCTTGTTTACAAACAATGTCTTTCGTGCACTATATATAGATGCACCTCATCATCATAGCTGCAAAATTTAAATTATACAATGTAGATTATGACAGACATTTTTTAACTTTCATCAATCACCATTGTACCTTGGATAGAGTGTTTACATTGGTCGCATGGGTCCCATACGACATTTGAGCGCAGTTCCGACGACTGTATTCCTTTAACACCTTTTTAATTGTTTGTTTGTTGGCCCCTTGAAAGCTTAAAACAGCGCTTTGGCCGACATCCAAATAAACGTAAACTTAAAATTAAGATTGAGAAACTGTTGATTTTAAATGTTTCATTGTATATTAACCCCCTGTTTAATTTCGTTCCTCCAAAACGTATTGTAAAACTAGCATAATAACTGCGTTGAGCAAGGTCATATGTAGGAGGGGACGCATGATTTACTTCTTACAGGTAACATTCAGAGTCCCCCCTTCCCCCCCCCTCCTCCCCCTCGCTGGTTTTGAATCTACAGAATGAAATCCGTTCTTTGACCGCATGACGGAGATCCTATAGACACGTGATTCCCCCTCGTCTGCACATGACATCGGTGGTCAAAAATACAATTTTTCTTCAAATACTTGAACGCGTTATCAGCGAAAGCCTTGTCAAGAATTTGTAGGAAATATCTTTTTCTTGCACGCTTCAATGGAACTGCCACGTTATTTGGGATCTGCCAAATTTCCAAATCGAGACAAAAAAGTATACTGCAACCGATCATGTTAGCAAAGTTGAAGTTCAAAACCCCATATCCGACCAAAGTTGTCATGATTTTGATATTTTTAATGAACTCTCAGTTTGCAAACGTACGACGAGTAGTATGGTTGCGCAGAAAACATTATTCCACGTATTTACATGTAAAGAAAAGGAAAAACAAACAAAAACTATTGTAAAGATCTATTTTAAAGTGACTTTTGTATTCAATTTGTATCAAATACATCCTGTACTTAAAAAAAACATTTATTGCTTTTTTCAATACAGGCGAATCTTTTATTGTAGTAATTGCAAACAGTGTTCCCATGGGGATATAATTTGAATAGAAGCCTATCTGCTTTCGGAATAAAGCCCTCTCTACTTTACAAAACAACAGATAGACGACTTTTCTACGTTATGAATGTTCAAGGATTTCGTGAATAGAGCTTTTATGAAAGGTAATGCCGTAGGTTTTTGTCCGAACACCATATAATGTCAAAGTTTTGGAATGAATTAGATCTAAAGTCAAATAGAATTTAGCATTTTGTTTATTCTAACGAGGGGCATAAAAACGATAAAGAAAGTTAGTTTGAAAATCTCGAACGGAAAAGTGCCAGGGCCCTGTGGCAATGCCACTCACTTATTCATCGTACAAACAATGGAAACAGTTAGGGACAAATGCATAAAATGTTAGGGTATCCCGACAAGCGCGACTATATGTACGCCGTTTTCCCGCCGCAAGTAGCTTTTTTTATTACCTTTTTAAGGATCGACCCTCAAGAAGTGTTTTCTCGAGGGTCACAAGTTATGCACGTTACAATTGGCATTCACATAATAGGGCTTATTAATTTCTAACGACGTCTCAGTCCGATCATTATACAAAGTTTTGACCACAGTCGCCTGTTTTCTAAAATTCTGCTCGGCGCCCAGGCGCACCATAGACGTGTGTAGATGCACAAGAACTGTTCATGTCTACGGTGCGCCTTGGCGCAGAGCAGAATTTTAGAAGACAGGCGACTGTGGTTTTGACATAAATAAAGATTTGTTCGAAATGTTTTACAAGTCTTTTGGAGATGATATTTACAGAAATAGTATGAAAAAACCTCATACATCACACTGGAGTCTGATCACAAGTGTGCATTTAGCAACTAACTTTGCTCGAATGTCTGACGTCTGTAACCAAGGTTGCGCGTGCGCAATGCTGTACAGGCTATAAATCTAAACTCGCGATTAGAACTTTTCAACATTTCACTGAGGACGAATCTACGTAATTTATGTCTAGAACATGACAGAAGCTGTATGTATGATCCTATATCGTCATAGTAATAGCGAAAAAGACATCAGTCCAACCGCGCCGCCAAATTTGTGTTAATCTTAAAAACAGAATTTCAACAGTCCCAACTTTGTGACATGCTGGGCCAAATAGAAAATAAACTTGTTTCCGGTATCCTGACCTACCCTAGAAAAACCCGCTGACCCTAGACATTTTTTTTGGAATTTTCAGAAACTTTTTGGTAAGTTCCCTACTAAACTTCATCGTATTTTTTCTTGGATCTCACCCCACAAAAAGGAAAAGAAAAAATCCTAGTGTTCGCCTCAATTTTGAAGGCATGTTACCGGAAACACATAATTTTTTTTTGTTTAGCCTAATTCGCCAAACACGTTTGTGCTTGCAGAATAAGAATATTTTCGTTTAGTTTTAGCTCTCCGATATTACTTTCGTCATATTTGTATCATATCGTGGAGCCATGTGCTATTGATCGGTATCCTGGAACATATTGCTCAGAGAGGGCAAACAAACGTAAGGGGTCACGTGGCACATTTGATTTCTGGGAGATGGGCTGGAGGATTTTTGAAAAAAAATGTTGCTGATCATTTCTAGGAAAAATTGTCTGCCCATAGGGCAGTGCAAAATTTCTCCAAGGAAAGCAATACAAAATTATTTGTTGCCATGTATCCACAGACAGCAGATTTTGCCCCCAGTGGTCTCTGGAGCTGCCGCCGCCGACGTCGGTTAATTACCCCCAAGCTTTCATAGATTGTTTAATAATTAATCTTCTGCATAGGATTATATGGTATGAATAGCTAGTGGAAATAAACAAGCAAAGACCCGAGTATGCATGGATGTTTACTTGTATTCTGGTTATTTGCAAGTTGTTTAACAATGCATTACTGTTAAGCGTCAGATAACAAATTGTCAATGTTTGTTAAATATCACTTTAATCACTATATGAACTTTTAAGTTTAACATTTTCTTTTGACCAGATTTTTATTGCTAAAGAAAGTACTGGTAATGCCAATGACATGTTGCTAAAAACTTTAATGAAGAAAACAAAACTTTTCAGCTGCAACTCAAGTCTCAGTAAATAATTTGTTTTGTGAAGCTCATTTCAAATGTAATTCACTCCAGTTTTTGTCACGTATGTTGACATTGACTTGGTTTTTAAACAATGGTGGGAATTGTGAAAGATATGACCTGTAAACAATTTCAACACCCTGACAGGTTAAAAATAAACAGCATGTATTACTCTGCACCATAGAAACACCTCCTAATAAAGCTAGCATTGTGGGTTGTAAACAGTGGTGTAAGCCAGCGCTGTTAAACCAATGGAAAACAATAACATGCATAAATCCTGGCCAATAACCTATAAAGTAAAACTTTACATGAAAGCAAATTATTGCTTGACCCAAAAACATTTTACAAAATTTTGCGAATAAATAAGCTTATTTGGAGAATAAAGACACACTTTATAAATTTTGTCGAACCAAAAACAACTTTACAGACTTTTTTAGACCTAAGGCAATCGAACTGTCTTTCTTTTATATCAGTTGGAGCGAATCAGCGGAAGAGGAAAGGACGGAGGGTCAATCAAAGTTGATTACCAGACAGGCGGGAAATTTTATTCGTTTGCCTAGCGGACAACTTGAATAAGCCAAGCAGGCACTTTTGTCGTGGTTTACAGTCGTAGTTAATAGCGGTTTGTTACTTGAGGGGCAGTGTAGAATCATAAAACCGGGAGAGGATGGCTAGGGAACCGTTGTAGTTGGGAAAGGATGGAAGGGAGGGGAACACTTTGATTCGTGGGCTGGGGTGCAGTTGCGAACAGCTTTCACCCGCGTCGTTCAGTAGCAATGCGGCCTTTCTTCTACCTGGGACCCCCCCCCATCCCCTGTACCACGCAGACCTAGCAAAGCCATAGTATGAAATTTTAATTCCCCGCCAAAGGTTAATAGTTTTTTCCAAACGCATCGTAAAAAAACACCTCTGGTCAGAATTTCTCGAGCTCGGCCAGGAGTAAATAACTTTAACCTGTAAACAGCTTATGTACAAGTTCATGGTTAGCTTCGGGGTGGGGGGTGTTATAATGTTTTGCTTTTTATATTCTCCTCCCAAAATACCCCGAAATACAAAGTATCAGAAGACTAGCTGACACAATGTATTTTGAACAATATGCAATCTTATCATTAACAAAGAAATTTTGGTCCGGATTCAAATTCCATTTTCGACGTTAACATTGGCATTGTCCATCACCATGTACAACATCTGTCCAACTCATTTACTGCAAACTCACTTTGCCCATAGACTGTAGAGAAAACTAGAGCCTATGCTTTGCCCCAGTATGATTAATCGAGTTAAAATCTCTTACATTAAATAAGAGGGACTGTTGAAACTGGGGAGTCTACAAAATTGGTCAGTGTAGGAGAGACTAGAAGGGTGTCAAGGACAAATAGAATTGTCTCTTCCCCCCCCCCCCCCCGTTATATATTTTCATTGGAATAAGGCATTCGCTATGGTATTGTTTTTATGTCCATGCACGTGGCTTTACTGTCTCGCACGGCAGGAGGGAATGGACCCATTGCATATTCGAAGTAGGGATAGCCGACTTCGATAAACAAAACTGAATTGGTCCTCCTCATAACAAGCTAACGGTTTACACAAACGGAGGCCCTGTCTCATCGTCACTATCAAGGGAGATGGTGAAATACTTTATTTATACCGGCAATCTTCGGAAAGGCGCCGGAAAAAGTCGACCTATGTGGTCAAACTTTAATGAAATTCCACTTTCATACTTTTATTATCCAGGTAACTTGCAAATGAACTTATCAAGTCCAGGGGCCACTAGGAGCGATCCTAACCATGATGTTTGTGTAAATCCACTTCAAGGCCCTTTAAACACCGGTACCGTGAATGCATATTTTAATTGAGGCATTGCTACCCGTACATTAAAATTCAGTTCTTGCGTTATCACATTAGAATACGATATACATTCTTTCATCAAAGTGAATTTCATCTAAATGCTTGATATTCTTCACTCTTTGTGAAGATTAAACATGGACCTCTAAACTCCGGTATTGATTAAATAAGAATAGGCGCGGCGTGATACCTTGATGTGAGCATTGTTACACAAACATGAAATTCCAGTTCTTGAATTTAATTGTGCTATCCTGGTAAGATTACCTTCTACATTTTTTCATTACGGTGAATTTGATCTAAATGCGTGATATTTTTCATACTTTATGAAAACTAAGATTCGTTTTTACCACATCATGAATTCTACTCAAGAAAAGTAGTTTCATCTTGCTACGTGCTGAAAGACACACGAATAGCAGAAATGCAACAAATAACAAATATCTTGCAGATCCGTTGTATGGGGGCGCTGCCTCGAGCGACATCTGCTGCTTGCTTCTGAAGTATAATACATGCTGTCAACAATGATGGACACCCGTATAAATTCCCCCGTATCACAATTTTCTTAATTGTTGAAGACGTGAATATATTGAAGACGTGAATGTGTTAAATTACTGCATTGAAGCATCAAAATATTCTTACTTCAAGCCGAGAAAAACAAATTTAAGTGTTTCGGAAAACTGACCTGCATTATTTCATAAAAAAATTATCATGTGGTTGGGGAGAGAGAGAGAGAGAGAGAGAGAGAGAGAGAGAGAGAGAGAGAGAGAGAGAGAGAGAGAGAGAGAGAGAGAGAGGGAGGGAGGGAGACTACACTCATCTCATCTTATAAGCTCGCTAAGTTTATTAAAGAGGACTAGTTTGGGTATATCAGGGTTTTCTCTCGACTGCGCGATTGCGCAAATTGCGCATTTCGAACCATTTTCTGATCTTTAAAAGTTACTAACAGCGCAAAAATCGCGCACAAAGCACAGAAAGCAAATACGCCCATATGATGGTGACCAAAGCGCATAGTGTAGTGACCTGTGAATTTGCTGTTGTTCCGTAAAATGTCAGGTCTGCCCCCTAAATTTTGATGAATAAGGCAGAAATATTATATATATATATATATATATATATATATATATATATATATATATATATATATATATATATATATATATATATATATATAGAAAACAACGTATGAACATCCTCTAATTACAAAACGTGTATTTACGACATATTATCGATGACTTTTTGCATGCGTATGTATACAATTACATATTTTGCAGTAGGAAGTTAAAGTGCTCGATGCCAAAGAAGAGCGTTATAACCATTCATTACTTCAAATATATATATATATATATATATATATATATATATATATATATATATATATATATATGTATATGTATATGTATATGTATAGTATATGAGATATGAAATATATGAAATATATATATATATATATATATATATATATATATATATATATAATAAATCGGAACCAGCCAGCTACTTGTCTTTGTTGCTGCGCCCTCTGTGGCGAGTTTCGGAATCATGGGTTATTCAAATTTCATGAGCAGCACCAAAAGACCTCAAAACTATGTTATTCTTCAGAAGACACCCTCCTGCAAAATATTTTACTCTCTTAAGTCACACTTTTTATGAAATACACATTTGAGTAAACCTTTTGGATTATTTTGCCATAATAATATGTATTTCAATAATATAAAACCATCTCCATTTTAGCATTGCCGTTTTCAAATTGTCTGTGTTCCAATGAAACTTGTACGCCATACCATAGTTTGGTTAGTGTTTACTTTCCGATGAGCAGGTAAACCCATGGCAGAATTAATTTCTGACTTTTATAGCATACTCGAGTTCTCTTTAAGACATTGACACGTCCTGAAATGGCAGAGAAATTGTGATTCTGGAGGTCTTTCTTGGGTACCGATAAATGTGGGTCAGTAGTGATACAATGATTTCCATTGGTTGATAGTTCCCTAAACTGCAGCAGTAAAACTACCTTTGATTGGTATCTTTCCACTTAAACAACTGAACTGTTACAATCAGCTAATGATATGCGAGGGGATTTGCAGTTTAATACTTTGCCAACTGATTAAGGTAACTGTGTTTTGTTCAAGGTACTGTATCTTTGCGCTAAGAATGGAGAACAAAACTTTAGATACCATCACTTTGAAATAATAAATGTTTCAATGACATAAATTGATGGCGGTATTTTTAATAACCTATCAGTCGTGATGATGTTGGAATGACTTAATCCCTATTTGATTTTTTGGGCATATCTGAACAACTCTGACCCATATTCTCCACATAGTTGAAATCACTGCCTGCCTGAGGCTGCCTTTAACGCTGTATAGATACAAATATACCTCCTAAAATAACGTGGAATTGTACTACGGTTTGATGTTAGCCAGCATCCCTGTCTTGCTCTTGGTTTGATTTTTAGCTGAAACAAATGCCATTAAACACCCGTGGTCGTATCTCATGTTGTGAATAAGCTGATAAAGAGGTCTAACTGAAGTTTAGTGCAACTGGGGGGGGGGGGGGGGAGTTCAAGGTCAACATAATAGATCTGTTTAATTTGTCGTGTCATTAGATAACGAAAACAGCAAGTCTTTCTCAAACATTGAAAGTTCTTCATTTTTATTCTCTGAAGACGAGTATGATATGAAAACAGCGATTTTTTAAATCTATTCTTAAACTTTGCTTCGAGAATACCCTCATACGGCAAGATTAATAAAACATCCGAAATTGAGGCAGAGAAAGCTAAACTAAAGGATTTACGTAAATATTGCAAGAAATGCACATAGAAGTTTATTAGCGACGCCCTTCGCATAACACACTTACAATTTGAACAATGGGGGCGCTATTTTGTTTTCAAGATGGTCTTGCTCAAACCTGAGGCACAGGCTGTTTCTCCATTATATGTGATCGGTCATGACGGTTATCAAAGGACAATAACTGTACAGTAACAGTTATTCAAACAATTGTTAACGGTGTTGATTCACCTGTGACAGTCACCTTGACGAAATGCCCTACTGAACTGCTCTCAATGATTCATTTACTCGAACCCTTTGAGTGCTGTAATTTTTCCCACCAAAATTTTAGTGCAACATTTTTATCAGTTTTCAATTAATTTTTCAGTATTTTTTTATGGATTTGGACCAAATTGACATAACTTTCAATGGCTACAGTTTTCAACCAATCCCCTTCATTCTCCACACTTTTAGGCTGACTGTGTGCCTTTATAAAATATAACCCAGACAAATATTTTTCCCACATTTTCCCCAAGAATTTTGATTGAAAACTGTAGGCATTGAAAAGTTATGTCAATTTGGTCCAAATCCATCAAAAATTTTAAAAAATACAGAAAAATTAATTAAAAGAGTATGTATGAGTGATTAAACTATCATAAGCTTTTTACGTTTGGTATGTTATGTTTGTTTGTTTTTATCATTACGGAATTCATTTGTCAATCCCTATTTTTAGCTATTCTTACAACAGTTATTACCAAATTTTCCTTCCAATACCATGGAACAAAGTACATATTTATAAAGCACATTAGTTACATTATATCATGACATTCCATGTTTTCCAGCTGGTGCCTATCCCAGATTGACAATTTTATTCAAACATAGGTGATGTCAAAGAAATGTGAAATCTTTAGAGCTTTATCGCAGTAACCATTAATTTTAAGATTATGCCTCCAGGGAGCATTGCCATTGGTCAATTTTAATTCTCCATTTTGTAGTTCTCTCTCTCTCTCTCTCTCTCTCTCTCTCTCTCTCTCTCTCTCTCTCTCTCTCTAACACACACAAACACATACATACATACATACATGCATGCATGCATGCATGCATACATACGCACATACGTAAGTATGTATGTATGCATGCATGCATACTTACGTACCTACGTACATATATACCTACCTACCTACCTACCTACCTACCTACCTACCTACCTACCTACCTACGTACCTACCTACATACATACCTACATACATACATACATACATACATACATACATACATACATACATACATACATACATACATACATACATACATACATACATACATAGTACATACATACATACATACATACATACATACATACATACATACATACATACATACATACATACATACATACATACATACATAGTACATACATACATACATACATACATACATACATACATACATACATACATACATACATACATACATACATACATACATACATACATACATACATACATACATACATACATACATACATACATACATACATACATACATACATACATACATAATACATACATACATACATACATACATACATACATACATACATACATACATACATACATACATACATACCTACATAGTACATACATACATACATACATACATACATACATACATACATACATACATACATACATACATACATCATACATACATACATAGTACATACATACATACATACATACATACATACATACATACCTACATAGTACATACATACATACATACATACATACATACATACATACATACATACATACATACATACATACATACATACATACATACATACATACATACATACATACATACATACATACATACATACATACATACATACATACATACATACATACATACATACATACTGTACCCTTACAATTGTTGCTATAGCCATTCAATAGCAGAAATGACTGTTAATTGACCTTTCAAAATAATTGTGAATCCTGTTCCAAATTACTACGCCATGCCTCGGGACGAGATGGTCGTGCCGTTTATTCTGTGTGCAATAGTTCGTTCAATATTCTGTACATCGCTGTAGGCTTTCACTACTAATTGAATTGGCCACCATCCTTGATGATATTAAATGCTCCAACGGGAATGCGTAATTTCTCCACAGCATAGTTCTGCTTCCTCTAAAGCGAGATATATTATGTGTACACAATTCCCCCTTCCCCAGCAGCAAATAACGACCTCAGTAGTTTGCAGCAGAACGTCTGCAAAGTAACACAATCCGTCCAAGAATGTCGCGTCTTTTACGTCTTGACTCATCTTTACCGCATTCACAAGGGTGCGTGTAAACTTAGCTCATTGCAATTAATTGGTGATACACGCGAATGAATTCTCCAAGAACGCTTAGCACGCCGACACAATCATTTAAATACCTATGCATTGATTTGTGAGAACTACACGGGATATCAAAGATACCCTTACTTAGTGAAATATGCCCAGGAAATCTGTAGGTTGTAAATGTCAGAGGTTGCTGAAAAATTATTAGTATAGATAATATTTTTAAAAAACTCACAGTTGGAGACATGAATTTAGAAACTACTTGACAGGTTTATAAATTTTGTAATTTATTTTCAGGAGTTATGGACTTGTTTTCAACTTTGTTTGTCAGTTTCCTGACTCTGTACAGCTAATCGTGGTTACGTATTTTGTACACTTTGTGGAAATCTGTAATAAATTGCATGTAAGTAAACAGCACAACATGAAAGAGTTGTCACTTTCATTTGTTGCAAATTATAGTTTTCGCTAGTAACGAGGCTGAACACGTTGAGTTACCAATGCTAGCATTTTTCAGTCTCCTTCTCATAATAATTAAGTTTATCATTATCAATATTAATATTATTGTTATTGTATTACCTTCATTGTAATGTATTCATGTGACTTATGAGAATAAATTGTTCTATTCCATTCTAGAGTTTTATATGAATACGGTAAAATCAATTTTGAAGGTGATATGATATGATAATTTAAAAACGGAATATAGAAAGTAAACCTGGTTGATTGACAAGGAGATTGCAAACACAATCGATAATCTAGTCCATGGAATAGACGATTGATTAAAAAGACCGATTTGAGAAACAGGACCATCGACTCAATCTGATTAAAATCAGCAAGAGAATAGCCGTACTCTACATCTGATTTTAATGAGATTGCCACCGACTATACGTGTGTATAGATGATTGAATTGAGAACTAAACAGACAATCTGACAGACAACTAAATCAAGTAACAGTCAACGATTTAACAGATAGACAGGATTGAAAAGCAGATCGGATAGCCTAGGAACGGTGTCTCTGCCCTATTCAATCTTATATGTGTTTGGAAACGAATTTGCTCACAGCAAGGATCAGAAGGCACAGAAGAAAGAGTATCCGGCCACACTCTGCCAGTGAGATGAGCTTCGTTTATTCAAGCAGGCAAACCTTATTGTCGCTGTGTTAACATTTCTCACTGGGTTTTTGTAGAATATTTGTTCATGGTATTTGTATTGAAAGTGGTAGATGACAGTCAATGCTCTATGACGTCATCGGTGGTGTGGAGAGAATGATTGGCGTTGTGCTGTGTGTTTTATACAAATGGCAGCTGCTATGTGACGATCTGACAGTAATCTCTTTAACTCGGTTGAAAAAATGACAACTTTGATGAAAAATGTAGGTTTGTTGGCTTCAGGTTAAATCTTCCAATGGATGAATCCGTACATGTATTGTTACCAATAAGTTACATAGTTACAATCTTTCTTTAGTTACCTTGTATTCTGTCGCTAATTTTCAACGTCTCGGACTACAGTTGAATTCTATCTTTTTTCACGCTAACTCATTCAGCGAACATAAATAATGTATTAGATCCTTCCGTCTTTGAAAGCATTTGTTAAAGTTACACCAGCTGTAGCGTTTCGTGTATTTTCTTTTTATCTAGTTCTGTTCCTGAAATAAAGTGTGTCCTTTTACTCCCCATATCATATCGAAATGCAAAGTGTGAACTTGTCAACGCAGCCAATACGTGTATACTCCCAGTTGTTCTTGTAAACAAGTGGACTAGAATTCATTTGAAGACAATAACATTGCGTACAATATGATGTGCTGACAGAACTAATACTCTGTATTTCAACATACTTTGGAGGACAGATGGAAAAACAACGAGGTAAATTTTGGTTCATGGCACAAAAACAACGAAAATGTCATCAACAGTTACAGTCATTGCTATTCAAAAATCGTCCTTTAAGCTGCACCTTGCGTCACGAAAAAATAGAATACCTTTTGAAATGCAAACAATAATCACACAGACCTCCACACATATCAAAAGTAACACGGAATGCAAAATTGTGATGCTTTTTTTTAATGTCTGAGCTGCCACCAACCGGTGCAAGTCAGTATATTCCTGGTACAAATTGTGCAGTTACTCTCTCTTTATGATGTCCCGGAGTTGATATCTACCACTTGCCGCGTGTTCTCGTTTGCAGGACAGTAATGGTTGTGAAAATGAGAGACCTGACCAGTAAAGAAAAAAAAAGAATTGAAAAAGTCTCAAGATAAAAACTCTTTCTCTCTAATGTAAGCCAGGAAAAATGTGCCGCTTTTCCTTTACTCATTAATAAGCAATGAACGACTCGCAAATTGTTGCTGTATTATCAACGATGGCAAATACATTGTCTTCTTCCAGTACTAACAAAGCTGTAAGGTTTTCACGCGAATTAAAATACAATAAATATATATAATCAATAAAAGGCGAGGAACGCCGCTCATTGCCCTCGGTATTGATAACATCTAGCTGCAATCATTGAAGCCCAGGGGCCGTGCGTCGGCTTTTTCTATCGTGTTGGCTGTGCATAATAGAAATAGCCGGCGCGAAGCCCGTAGGCTACAATTACTGCAGCTATAATAACACCGTATTTCTGGAGTTAAAAGATTTTTTTTGAATACTTTTTAGGGCTTGTCGACCACTTTTCACAAGTTCTAAGATGTACAGCGATAAATAATTCTGGCAGTGATAAAGACAAAGAAAGGAAAACAGAAAAAAGTTCCCAAGAAAACTGTTCTCTCTTATTGAAGCAAGCCGCAATATTCTGATCCCCCCTCCCCGCACTCATTACTTAGTAACTAACACAGTGGCAAATCGGTCCAAATTACACAAAATTGTTTCTCTTTCTGTTCTGTTCTGTTCCGTCAAAATCGTTTCCGTCTTCATTCACTCTTTATCAAACCAGGAACGATAGTCGCAAATCGGTCCAAATTAGATGAAATTGTTTCCGTACAACGTACAACGGCTTCTCCTTTATAGTATCGATAAAGCTAAGATTCAATGAAATTTTACCCTAGTCGGTGTCATTAGCAGCGCTATTGCCGCCGGTTTTGATTATCAGGAAAAGGCGAGGAACATGCGTACCGCACTTGGCGTCGCCCTTCTGTCCTTTGACCCTATATGACGTCAATCTCAATGGAGGAAGTATTTGTTCAGCTCCTACAACAAAGTGTCACATGATTAATATAGATTTGTATACCTTTCAAAAAACAATATCACCCCTGCTCCGAATTCAGAAATCCAAAACCGATTTATCTCCTAGCTGTACATATATTTGTGTAACCGCTACAATTAACAACTATTACTAGAATCGATACATCCATCAATAATTTGATCAAACATCTATCTATCTATCTATCTATCTATCTATCTATCTATCTATCTATCTATCTATCTATCTATCTATCTATCTATCTATCTGTCTGTCTGTCTGTCTGTCTGTCTGTCTGTCTGTTTGTTTGTCTGTCTGTCTGTTTATATGTCTGCCTGTCTGTCTGTATATCTACCTACCTACCTACCCCTCCCTTCCTTCCGTCCTCCCTCCCTCCCTCCCTCCCTCCCTACTTGCCTACGTACGTACGTACCTACCTACCTACTACCTACCAACTTACTTACCTACCTACTTCCTCCCTACGTACGAACCTACCTCCCTACCCACCTACCTACCTACCTACCTACCTACCTACCTACCTACCTACCTACCTACCTACCTACCTACCTACCTACCTACCTACCTACCTACCTACCTACCTACCTACCTACCTACCTACCTACCTACCTACCTACCTACCTACCTACCTACCTACCTACCTACCTACCTACCTACCTACCTACTTACTTACCTACCTACCTACCTACCTACCTACCTACCTACCTGTCTACCTACCTACCTACCTACCTACCTACCTACCTACCTACCTACCTACCTACCTACCAACCTACTAAACAACCAACACTTCCATTCACCAATCCGTGTGATTGGCATTGGTCTTTATATAGTTACAACGTAGCTTTCTCACCTAGAGCTCTGTATCCTTACAGCAAAATATAAAAGGCACGGCCACACCAACTTACAAAGATGGTTATTGCACCCTTGGGTCAATTTAGCGAGGATTAATTAATCTTAAATGGAAACTACATTGTGTACCTTTCTATAAAGAAAGCAATACCAATATTTTGATATGACGTTATCCCCGGGCTATCCCTTACAATATTGAAAGAATGAAGAATGCATCCTGTGTTTACAATAGTCCTGTTTTAATGTGTGACATTGATTAAAACAAACCGGAAGGAAGCTGATACCGGGGGCTCTGATTGGAGTGACCTGGTCA
This sequence comes from Ptychodera flava, assembly GCF_041260155.1. Taxonomy (NCBI): domain Eukaryota; kingdom Metazoa; phylum Hemichordata; class Enteropneusta; family Ptychoderidae; genus Ptychodera; species Ptychodera flava. The sequence goes on from NC_091940.1 coordinate 32,769,143, forward strand.
ACGGATGCATGCTATTATCTCAAATTTTGATGACATTGCGTTCAGTCTTTGACGCATACCCAGCATACTAAGCGTGTCATACCGCGGGAAAATGTTATTTTTCAATTAGGTTGTCGATTCTTTCTTGGGATTAGACACAAACAGGTTCTCATATTTCATGTTCAGTTGATCCAAAACTTCAGCATTTCGTCTGGCCTTCGTTGTCAATCTAACATCAGTTGCTTCTGAAATTTTTGTCACTAGATTTATCGCCGAGCTTTACTAAGCTTATTACTGGTGTTGTACGAAAATTACCTTACCGCAACATCTCCATACCAGTTGCATTTGCTTGTCTATATTTCCCTGCCGTGATTACTTAGGGGACAAAGTCGGCCATTTTTCATGAATTTTGTTTGATGCAAGATACTACTTATATTGTTTGACATGTTGAAAGATACTGAATGAATGGGTGACCATGCATATATTTGACCCCGGTTTTAGACACGATACATGAAACCATCGCGAAAATGAATTAATGGTCATGACCATTAATTCATTTTCGCTATGGTTTCATTTAAAGGGACATTATTTGTATCTTTTGACTTTTTTTTTCATTTTTTCGATGACTGAAACCCCGGTCAAATCAAGGGAGACCTAAATTGTGACTATGGACGGCTTCAAAGATATGTAAAACCACCTTCTTGCTCTTTACGGCAAGGTTCAATGTTGGTAAGGGCGTCCGCGCGATTTGAACCAACCGCCATGATTGAACCCCTGCACATGACCAATATTACTAACGCATATGTCAACCATCAAAGTACAGCTGGAGCGTGAAAGGCCTGTGACCTACACACTAACTTCAGCACAATGGATATCGAGGAGCATACGGCACATAACAAATGCACGTATCACAAACTACTGTCAAATAGTGAAACTAAGCAGGGCATTTGCTTGTAAGTTTGATTTTAGTATCGATGACACGGACTGTGAAACAAATAAAACCATAGACGCAATTGGGTCAATCAACTAAAACGATGTCAGATTGCTGTGGTGATAGTGAAACAGGTACAGAGCAATGCATTTCCTGTGCATTTGATCGTTAGCAATTCTTCGTCAACTTTTAAGCTTTTTTAGGGCATTTTCTTGCCATTACGTTGGTTCGTTTTACAAACACGACATCATCACTTGTTGAACCTGGAAACATCGCACTTGGACTGAACACTGCACGGTGTAAGGTACCGTTCAGTTTTTACGGCCGGGGGGGCCGGCAAAATCCAGGGGGGGGGGTCATCATAATTTTGGAATCCGCAAAGGGGGGGGGTCATCGCTTTTTCACTGGTAGGAAAGGGGGGGTCACCACATTTTCAAAAACATAATACCAACAATAAAGTTCACTTTATGCCATGGCCATGATCGACCCTCTTTACCGGCGGGCCGCCTTCGGCGGCCCACTACAATAAATGTACATTATGTATTACCTATGACCCTCTTAACGGGCAGACGCCTTTGGCGGCCCACTCCAATTAGGTTTACTTCATGCAATGGCCATGATTGACCCTCTTTACCGGCGGGCCGCCTGCGGCGGCCCACTACAATAATTGACTTTATGTAATACCCCACGGCAATCTTACCCTACAATTCCCGATTGAAGCCGCGGCTTGTATTAGAAACATTTTTGAGGGACCCCTGGGATCATGCACTGAATAATGGTAATGGCCGCGCGCCTTCAGCGGCCCTGTCCAGTAAAGTCTACTTTATGCAATAGCCATGATCGACCCTCTTTACTGGCGTGCCACCTTTGGTGGCCCACTAGAATAAAGTTGACTTTACGTAATGGCCCATGACCCTCTTAACCGGAGGGCTCCTTTGGCGAAACCACTCCAATAAAGTTTACTTTATACAATGTCCATGGACATGAGTTGTCTATGGAAATGAAGTTAAAAATTGCCTTACAGTCGTCCTAATTAACAGAAATTTCAATGGATGTGGCTGAGAAGTTGTGCACTGGCATCGAATAAAGTGCGCCGCGTACCGGAGTTCAAATCCAAACCATGCGGGTAAATTTGACATATGGGTTTTGGTTATTTTTCAGGGGGGGGGGGGGTCATCAATTTTTTCGTCTGACAAAGGGGGGGTCATCTTTTTTTTCACAAAAAATGCAGGGGGGTCTATATTTTTTGAACACCGGCGACAAGATTTTGCCGCCCCCCCCCCCAGGCCGTAAAAACTGAACGCTCCCTAAAGCATCGGTGACATTGTGACACCGCGCCGGGCGAGTACTGTCATTGATACTGCTCGCGATTGGAGTCACCTCTCGACACACAAGATCGGTTTGAATGTTGTTATTCTCTGTGCATCGTGTAATTATTTGTATCAGTTGAATCGCATTTCGAACAAAAGTGAGTACATCGCAATGACAGTTGCCTAGACCCGACCCACTCCCAAAAGTGCAAAAGTGGGCTTTACGTAAGAAGCGCAGCTTAGCATATCGTGTACCTAAAGCCCTGCGTACGGCCTCCACGCCATGTAACGCCGGGAACACACAGACCTGTACGCAGGGCTAACCGTGTACCCAGGCGAGGTGGGTGTGCTTGAAAACGAAACTCAATGCAAGTTTGGGATTAAAATGGGTTGTTTTTGATGGAGAAACTGCACGCCGCAACCGAGGTACTGCCAGCGGTTTGGCACAGCCATGCCACGCAGAGTTAGCTTTCACCCAACAATGTACATAAGGGGAGAACCATTTGATTTTTTGGGGGGGGGTATGGAGGAAATGGGTATGGGAGCAAATTTTTTTTTCCTGTCACAGTGACAGCAATTTTTTTTCTACTGTCAGAGCTGCATCAATTTTTTTTTTCAAATGGAGTAGCAATGCAATTTTTTTTTGTCATCAAGTTTGTGATGCGTTGTATATAAGGGAGCCGTCATTATTTACGCCTGAAACTCAGAAATTTCAGTGACACCCCCCCCTCAACCATGATGAATTTGAGTAACTCCCCTCTCTAACTCTGAAATTTTGACTGATCCCCCCCACTTAGAAAAGTTAAATACAAATACATGTATTTGTAAAATTTACAAAATACAGCAATTTAACAGTAAAGACCTTTCAAATCCTGATGTACTCTGCTAGACTATCATCAGTTATCTCATGATGGTTCAAAAAAGGTGAACCCATCAAAATGAAATTGCAAGTCACAATAAAATAAAGATATAGAAGCTCACGCAGTATCTAACCATATAGTATATTGTTTAATTTGGATGGGTATTATGACAAGGTTTTCACTAGGATATCTGACCGGGCAGAATTTTAAAGTATAGGGAGAGAACACGTGAGAAGCTTATGGGGAAAGTGTCACAGGGGCTTTCCCTATCTTGCATGCAAAGTTTAAGATATTGATGTGTGCAATGGTGCAGTCTGGTGCGATCTGAGAGGTGTTTTTTAATTTTTTTACTAAGTGAAACTGTTAGAACACCCCAAGGGGGAGAGCACGAGAGGGGGTTTCCCCCTCTCGTATTGGAATTTTGGGAAATTGATGTGTTTAATGGTGCAATCTGAGAGGAGTTTCAGGTTATTTTGCATTTGGTAAAACTGTTTGAAAATGACATTGAACACTGCAATATTTTTTTACATTTTATGCATGATCAGTGTTTGTGTCACAATATTCAACAACCAAACAATGACAATACAATTTGTGAAAAACAGTTCTGGTTGCCAGAGACTAAGATAAATAAATATACAGGAACGGAAAATTTGTGACCTTCTTGTGTCATTTCTCCAGCTGCCAGCTTCTAATGAAAAGCATGAATATGGTATGTTTAACTGTCAAAATGGTCATTGAACTGAGGTAAATGAAAACATGTTTCTGTGATAATAAAGGATGAATTCACAACAGTTCAGTTTTGTCCTAGATCCTGTGAAAATTTTGAGAAATTGATGTGCGCCACGGTGCAGTGTAGTGCAATCCGATAGGTATTTTAAATTTGTCTTTTACCAGTAACACTGTTAGAAAAGCCAAGGGGGGGGGGGAGAGCATGAGAGGGGTGCCCCCCTCTCGCATTGAAATTTTGAGAAATGGATGTCTGCAATGGTGCAATCTGAGATGTGTTTCAATTTATTTCGCCAAATAAATTGAGTAACCCGTCCCCTTCTTCCTCTCCACATTTTGAGTAACGCCCCCTGAAGTTTTCAATGTTTTTAGTGACCCTCTCCCTTGTATTTCATTACATTTGTTGTTCCTCAATTTTTCATTGTCAACTTGTACATCTTCCTAATATATTTATATTGAGAGAATACTATATTGATTTTAACACTAGTTTATTGACTCCTGTCTTGTGTTTTAAAATTTTCACAATTTACAGAAGTCAAAAGTCCCCTTTAGATAGTGCCTATGCCATCGAGATATTGCAACAGAAATCCTGAAATATGATTTCTTGGGTCAGGAAAGGGAAGAAAACATTGAGTGCACTGAGGTGTAAGTAGACCTATGTAGTGCATGCTTATATCATAAGTGCTGGGAAAAAAACATAAGAATTGCTCGTGGTAAAACCATTTGCGCCGCCTATGGCGGCGCGCCGGCAAAGAATACATGAGAATAGGGTTTCCAAATTTTGCTAATTTCTGGTGCATTGTGACAATTTTTTTTTTCACTTCTGTCTGTTATGACAATTTTTTTTTTCTCAGGCCATGGCAGGATCAATTTTTTTTTCTTCTATCTCACCCGGCGACAATTTTTTTTTCTCAAAATTCTCCATACCCCCCCCAGAAATCAAATGGTGTTCCCTAATGTACGTGTCAGTGGCCAAAGTACATTGCTCAATTTCGCGATCACCTCGACAATAACGTGACTGTCTACTGACGTTAAATATCCCTTCATTTTACTTTGTTTTCACATTTCTATGCCCAAAGACTTTGGGCAAGTCTACATATGCATATGGAGGAACAAACGAGATGAAAAAGATCCGCAATTATAGGCCTTGTCGTCGTCAGCTGGTATTGGTAGGCATTTGAAATGGCCATTCTAAAATGTGCTCTGTAGCAGCAAAGAATGGTGTATCAAAGAGCAGGATTGGTCATCAAGATCTCCATGAAAAACTGACCGTCAAAATGTAACTGAGCAAACGGTCGGTAATAGGGAATCCCGAAACTGCAACACTGCGCTTTCGACTGTCACTTGGTGTGGTTTATTTTTTTACACGCGGATTCTTACAGCGGCCTAGATAGCAGTTAGCAGTGTGGTCTGATCGCAGGTCAACCTGAAACTCTGAGGTTAACAGTACCCTCCATTAACCTCAGACCAAGGTTTTCTATATGGTGTACGCAAACGGGATGGAAGTTGTCTATGGTCGACCATTTTTAGACATCTTTCAGTAAGTCGAATACCATTATTAACTGCTTGTTTGCAACAATATGAGGTCAAAAGATACAAATAATGTCCCTTTAATTTGTCTAAAACCGGAGTCAAATATATGCATGGTTACCCATTCATTCACAGTATCTTTCAACATGTCAAACAATGTAAGTAGTATCTTGCATCAAACAAAATCCATGAAAAATGGCCGACTTTATCCCTTTAATGACCCTTGTATGTACCAAAGATACTTGCATGCTGAACAAAATTCTTAGAAGTTCCAAGTCTTCGAGAAATGATGCATGCACGATTGGCGGGTAAAAGCCTCAACGTGTCTGACCATGATTTATTGCTGAACGTTTGACTCGTGTTTCATGTTCGGTAAACGATCCATAATGAGGCTGGCAATACTAAAGCCATGGCGCGCTTTAAAGCTCCAGAAGCTGTAACTGTCATACATACATGTGTGTTTTTTTTTGCTTGCAAAAGACGATTTCTTGTTCTATTCTAAAGATCGATATCATGTCTAAATGTTAGGTATGATATCATATAATCTTGACAACATAGCTTATACGTGTGCCATTGACATTTAGTCCGGCTCCGAATTAAATCGTCAACAATGATATTATAGTGTACACAAGGAATCGACAACGCTTTGTATTTCAGCACGTACTGTAAGGAGACAAGATATATTCGTTTCACAAAATAAAAATTGGAAACTACCGTCAATATTTAAGCTGTTGTCATTGAAACTGAAGTGACATAACGCCTCAGTGATTCTTAAAGGGACAGTCCCCAATCCCTGGTTCTCTCATCAGTGGTTGTTGACATTGACTGTTTATGTGATTTCAGTCCTTTGTTCTCTTTTAAAATTTGTGCACGGTTAGTCAATCTGCTCAGTTGTAAAGCCGATAAAAAATCTGCCCCTTTAAGGAGCACATTACTCTAGAAATGCATAACAAAACAAAAAAAACAAAAACAAAAAAGAGGGAAAATCCGGACAAGATTGAAAGCTATTGTCTAAAGTGACATAACGCCTAAGTGACTCTTAACTGCAGTTTATGTGTGATTGGGAATCAAACAATAAGTTGAATTTGGACTACAACCAGCACCAATGGGTGCACACTTGAGACAGTGGTTGTCTGTAAACAAACTTGCTATGTGAAAGCCAGCCGATGGCAAACACCTTTTGTACACAGCAATTACTGTAGGGAACGCAAGTCTCAGGGTTGGTAAGCTGTAAGCTTTAAATTGACACATACAGTTCTTCATGTAGATTTGCTCGTTATCTCCAAAGGCGATCTCTATAATCGCCACACATAAACTGCTTTGCTACGCGTCATTACGAAAAAAGATTGTCCGGCAATATACTCGCCTAATTGGAATCGCCGTATGAAGGCCAATTTAGTATAATTATCCAAGTATCGCACCTCGTCTTTCTGAAAACTGATTGCCATGCCTCTCCATACGACCGTGTTTCATTAACTTTTGTTCTAAAAATAAGTTTATCTAAACAAGGCCGTAGGGACGATCAAGTCATGTGATGAAAAAAATTGACCGTATTTTTTCATAATTTTCTCATTAGTGGCACAATAGGTTGCGAACGATTTAGTTGATTTTTACGAGCGGGTGTTGTCAGCTGTGATGTGGTTCTAATGCTTTGTGAAATTTACATTTAGCTCGATCCTCAGTGGCAAATTCCTTACGTAACGCAAGTTAAGGTAGTATGCGCCTCGAAAGTGAAAGACTTAAACTTTTGCTCAAACTTTCCTCATTTCCACCATTCTTTTTCGAAATCAAGAATAAATATCGGGTGTCACCGCGCAAATTTTGGTACTAGAGATAAACTTACCGATACTTGATATTCAAAATGGCCGCCATCCACGCGTTAACTCTAACGAGAAAAATAAACATAAAATTTTCTATTTTCGGACAACTAAGACCGTGAAAATTTTCTTACACCAAGAGCTTTAAAATGACCCCACAAGTGGTAGATCAGAAAAGAATTGTAAAAGTTTGAGGGTCGAATATCTGTCCCCTTAAATTTCTGATCGTTTTATAACTCTGATAACGTAGGTTAAAAGGAACAATAGTGTAGCTTTTTCATCACATTTTCATTACTTTCGCTTTCGAAACAGTAACGTTTGCTGAAACGATGCCCTGTGTTTATTTATTGTTGACGAGTGAATTATCTTTCGGACAAGAACTCAGTGAGTTGCCGACAAAGAAATCGGACAGTAACGGCTTTCGCTCAAAGTTGCAAAGTACACATTTTTACATATTTATGGAGTACAAATAAAAACTCTACTCTAGGAACGAAGTAGTAAAAAGCACATACAAAGCTTGAGTTTATGCCAGGACGATTAATCAAATTGTTCCTAGGAATCCGCTTCTGCTTCAGCCAATTTGGAATTTGTTTTTTGAAAGCGAAAAAAAGTGCAAATCTTAGACTCCACCTTGAGGACGTTAAAAAAGAAAATGCTACAATAGTTTTACTTCTAGGGTATTTTTTCGTTTTCTTCTGAGCACGTGGACATTAAATTGCTTAGTCAACACCTCTACATGTAATGCCTCTATTATTGTGGACAGTTTGTAAAATCTAGACTCCAAGTCATCAGTAACAATGCAACTAGAGGGAGATTTTGCTGGTTCATAAAAAATGAAATAAATTCGCTGGCCGCCTCTGTAGCTTTGCATAAAAATCCCAAGAAGAGTGTTTTTTCTGTGGCCTAACGACTTCCCCTAGGGAGTTTTTCTAACTCTCAACGGTTTTATGCGATTTCTTGTCTGCTGCCTACCGGTAGGTGGACTCATTTCGAAGCTGGCTGTGTAACTGAAGTATTGGTCACCCTAGTCTTATGAAAATTGGACAGTTTTGGTTTCGCATAGAGTGAACACAAGCTATAACACTTAAAGCTGCATCTTTTGGCTATTTTTTCATAAGTTTTGTTTTATGGTTTCCCCACACTTTCTGTATTGAATCCCTAAACTGTAATTTAATGCCAAGTATTTAGCATATCAACACAATCTATATGAGTATAATCTCCATTGTTATTGTTGATATTGTTATTGTTGTTATGTTGTTGTTGTTGAAAATTGTATTCAAGTCCGGACTAGAATTCATTTGTAAACAATAAGTAATGATCACTACATACATATTAACTGTGTTGACAAACAGAATACTCGAAATTTCAGCAGGACAAACGGATTAGGGTCAGACACGGCAGTTGTTATACAGAAGCAGAATACCGAAAAACTTTCCACAAGTTACTAAATAGCTTATGTCCCTTTAAACAATCATTTTAAATTCAAAATATCGGACGGGTAAAATTTCGGTAATTTTTCTCTCAGATCCAAAACTTTTCATGGTTACTTCAGATTGTTATTCGGGATTATATCAGGGAATGGTTCAAAGTTTCATCCGAGGAATGTTTGCGCCAAAAATAAGATAAAGTTGTCTAGGACCAAAGTTCGCACACGCTGTAAAAAACACCGACCTGCACGCAGGAAGTGAAATAAGAGATGTTTTATCAAGACCTTTTTTCACTAAGCAAAATATGTGTTAGTTATTTAAGGCGAATACCTCAAACAGAGGTTGTTTTCATTTCCAACATTCTCGATTCTGGCATTCTGAAAAAAAAAACGATACCACGAATACAGTGATGCAAAACACTAGCAAAGTAATCAACTGTGACGCATTGTTTTCATTGTTAAAAGAATTCTGATACAAGATTTTTGTTTTGATTCAAAGTAAAACGTGCAATTTATCGCATAACAGGAGTCCATTAAGAGCGATTGAGTAAAATTGACACAAAGCACAAATGTATAATAATCATAGAGTGGGCTGAAAACAAGTCGAGCTTTTCCGCCAACTCAAAAGAATACAGCTTCAACATATACTTCCTTCCCCGTTAGTTCTCGACCATGGAAAAGTTCTTGCAATAACTCATGTAATTATGGCCTTTAGGACTGTTTATGTTAAATTTTCATGTTCTTTTGCATGGTCAAGAGAAAAGAGGTGTCGAGGTGAGCAACGGAAACACGTGACAATGATGACGTGTCGCCTCCATATCAATTGACAAGAATATATTGTGTATGCAATGCAGAACAACATCCACGCAAACAAATATCTTGTCAGACCAACTACAATGCTCGGCCATGCACACTCGAACCTGAAATGAAATTAAAATATTTTGATTTTTTAATAACGCATTAAGACGGCAATTGCACTGAGGACAAAGTTTGACATTATCACTGCATATATGTCTGGATACCCCTAAGGGCAATTAAAATAACGCATCCGTTCATTTCATATATGTAACATGGAAGCAAGTCTTTGTCGTGTACCATTTACTACCATAATTATGCGGCGCACGAACGGTTCCACTGTAAATATATTCTTGGATAGAATATATCACGGTCGACGTTCTATACAGACTCTAAGAAAAACTGCTTAGCCTTCACTTAACCTGTAACAGTCGCGATCAGCTCTTCATTCGCGTAGTTGTTTCTTTATAATGACTCAAAAAGAGATGTGCGTTTGTTTACCTGCGAAACTCCAACACCCTTGAGTGCTGTTGACACGGCCGTTGGGATTTGCAAAGAGAGAATATATATATATATATATATATATATATATATATATATATATATATATATATATATATATATATATATATATATATATATATATATTATATATATGTATATATATACACATACATACAGATAGATAGACAGACAGACAGACAGACAGACATAAACGCATACATATAATATATGTGTGTCTGTGTGTGCGTGTGTCTGTATGTGTTTCGAACAAAACGGACTGATCAACGTCAGATAAACGCGACATTGATGACATCTAAGGAACTACCCAACACCAGCGTATTGCGTTCATAACATAAAATCATCGTTTCCAATCTCCCTCTCACACGTTGAACAGGGAAAACTTTTGCAAAAAACAGTGTGTACAGAGTAAAGGGTGATGTCCTGTAGGGCTATACTCGTATGTTATGGAGTTGTCTCTGTAAGATGATTCTTAAGTTTTGTTTTCATCTACACTACGGTAGTTTCCTCCGCACACTACTACAGTACTTTATTTGGCAATGAGGAGGAACTTGTAAACACGATAAAGGAGACACGGCCTTCAAACGAAATTTATTAGCATAAACTCGTAATTTCAAAGTTTTAATACTATTTCATGGCCTCTATGACGTCAAATATTTGTTTTCGAGGAAATCTCCAAGCCTTCATCACAGGAATGCAGACGTGATGCTGCCCACGTAGTGAATCACGATGTATTGATCCACAACCGGTTTGCAAGTGTTCTTGGATGTCTTCGGTATCCACCGCTGTATCGAGCTGAGTGGCCGGTAGAAACCGCGCTGAATAGCTGGGATATTTGGAAAAGTCACACACCATTAACCACTCATCGCGCACAGCTTGTACAAACATTTAAGGAACATCGACACATGCCTTCAGAGTAACTAAGACAGGGCCCGGCATGTTAGACTCTCCGTGTACGGAGAAAGTGACGTATGTTGTGTTAAGAACAGGGTACATACTGCACCATTACAAGCTTCTCCTGCGCCATGGAGTTGAGGCGTATCATCGTATCTGAAGTAAATCGGCTCGCTCAAAGCCATTGAACGTGACCATAGATTTAGGTCTGTCACGTTCTATTCATCTAGATGTTTTGCTAAAACACTGGTCTTTGAATTTGTCTGGCTGTACGTTTGGCGGATTTTTTTTCAGAAAAAGGGAAAGATCGTCTGACCTTCGATATATTTCAGTATTTTTCTAGTGTTATTGCCGCTGTTTCATGTTTCTCAACGATGATAAACAGGCTGAAATTCGGCTGTGGATCAGTTGTTATGAAATATATTACTTTTTTACACAATTTAAGTCCGGACGAAAAATTCACTTTGGCGACATACTTAAATTCTCTAGCGTACAGTATGCCAGAGGAGGACAAACACTGTTCATTTTTTCATGCTCCGAGAAGAAAAAAGGGCACGAAATGATTTATAAAATTGTGCTTTTACGCAACAAAAAGCTTTTAATATACAACGGTTACGAGCTGCGGTTATTGACAAGTAATGAAATCAAAGTAGCCGCCGTATGCTTTCCAATGCCTCACTTAATCAATTGTATGGTGGTTATAGAAAGTACCTGGAGAGACCAGGAAAGGATATACACGTACAACAATATGTGCTACTCAATGAAAAGAAAATGGAAAATAACAGGCACAGTTTTTTTTTCTATGATAACCGAATCTTCCATGGCTTTAACAGTAGATGTAGTCTTGTACCTGTACGGCTTATGGAAGTCTGTTAACCCAAAACAGGTTGGCAGAATTTCAAACAAGCAGCACAGATACTGGACTAGAACGTGCCTAACGGCGTTTTATTAAGACTCATTAAAGTGGTAGATCGGCGAAGGGGGCTTTAAAGAGACCAGCAGAGTAGAACGTATAGGAGGTACAGCGAATGCGTATACAAAATTCACGACCTCAGTTACACTGTGCTCTACTAGCTGTGTGCACACCGGAGGAGAGTTCATCAAACGCTGTATTAGACTAAGCGTTATCCTTTAAAATTCAAAATCCCCTAGATATCACACGTACCGCGCAACACATATGGATTTAGAGATGTGATGGGGAAAATGCACTCAAGGCAGTGGCTGCCCATTAAACTCTCATTTTGTGTAAACGCGCGGAAATCCCCATCTGTATAGCACTTGTCAAAAATGCTGCGATGGAGAATTAAAGTTCAGGATGTGCGTCAGGGCGTGATATTCAGGACCGTGTGCTGTGAACCCCAAAATATATATTTGTCTTGGATTCTAACGTTTAGGCAACCGGATGGACTCGTACTCGAGAACACTTTCACTAAAAGCGCACTCAATTCCTGGGAAGCCGTTGCGTTAAAGAGGCTTTGTGTTGCCGGCAGACGATTAGCAAAGACATCGTCGATGTACCACTGCTTTCAGTCGATAAAGAACACATCCTATACGAAAATTGGAAGCTGCAGTAACTTTGGGCTATTTTCCCCTGAAACGTATTTCAATATTATTTTTCTCTATAGTGATAATGGGATTGCTACGTCACATGAAGATTTCGTAGCTCGTGTTCATAACGTACTATTAACCAATCTAGATCTGCACTTTTGCCCACACCTTTGTAGTTAGCACAACCGCACCTCGAGCTCATTTGAATGAAACGACGAGCAATCGCATATTTTCGCTATCTGCCCTGTCTGACGACGCTGTTGAACTGTCTGTTGACCATCATTCCTTCAGCCTGTCTGAATGGTAATAAACTTCACTTAAATACAGATTCTGAAGTCGACAAAGATCATGTACAAGGACACTGTGTAAAACTTGTATCATTATTCGTACGTTTGACGTAAAAATAAACGTCATTGGAGTGGAATGGGCCTCGGGGACTTATATTCGAACTCTCAAACTTTTAAATATTTTTTAGACTACCATTTGTGAGGGCTCATTTTGAACTTCATTGAGTAACTTAAGTTTTCACTGGCCTACTTTTGTGAAAACAGAAATTTTATTTCCCCCATAGAGTTAAAATATGGACGGCGGCCATTTTGAATTTCACGAGTTGGCAAAGATCGGGTAATTTGTTTCTCCAGTAGCAAATTTTGTACGTACGGTGACCCCTTATTTTTATCCTTGATTTTGACAGGGAATGGTATAGAGATTCCTTGGGGAAAATTTGATCAACTGTTCAAGTCTTTCAATTTTAAGGCGCAAACTGCAATAAGTCGAGATACAGAGCTCACCTGTGCAACACATGCATTCCCTGATTGGCTTTCACATCTGGTGACAACGTTTTACAAACAGATGTACAACCGAGACCGGATTCGAATTCTGTAAACATCGAATGAAAACACAAACACTTGTTCGGACACACTATATACCTCCTGAGAGACTGGGTGTAATAACATATAACGTTGTCACTTGTTTCGATAATGATGTATTTATTTTCATTTCCAGCTCGGTTCGCGCTGAAAACAGTTAGCCCTCAAAACCTTGTCAAAGGTCCCTCTGGAAATAGATTACAAACTATAATAATACGCAATATCCAATTACGGGATTTTAATGAAAAAAAAAGAAGTTATGCAATTGAAGGTTATTGAAGCAATGCTCTTACGTAATCTTTCGAGTACTTTCCACCTTGAAGACCTTTTTCAAGCACCTTTTCAAAACAAAGTCAAGTTCGATGATTTCTTTAAAAACATAATCTACCAAACGGTGTCTACGTTTTAAGTTTTTGGGGAAAATGGCAAAAAATGGCTGAATGAAAACCTCAAGGATTCCCCATTATTGAAGAAAAGCGAAAAGATTGTTACGTGTTCGTCAAATTCAAATTCGCGAAACGACGCGCTGACCTTCTCTTTTTCCTGGTTTACCTTCAACTCAAACAACTTCAAACCCACAGAGAAAATAATACTTATCTTCGGGTTTTCTTACCCAGACAATAATGACGGCGAGCGATCAATACCGTTTATTATTTTCTTGAAGCACCATAGTAAAATTCTATGATCATTTGATGACACCGAATGTATCACTTTCTGATTAAGCCGACACTCTAAGTACTAAATTTCATCATATTAATTGCGATGGGAGCAACAGCTGAATACGAATTGCCCGACCGTTTCAACCTTGCAATGATTGGGCACGAAAAAAATATATACTTGATGTAAACTAACACTAAATTATCGTTTGAAACAAATACATCCACTGTGTAATGAAATATCAAGAACAACCTCACTAAAAAGGCTCTGAAAAAAATTGCAAATTGAAAGTATTTATACTTCCGTGATAAATGGCAAAAAATCAGTAAGCGATAACCCTAAGATAAACTATCAATTCTCCCTGGCCTTACGATAACGCTTTCTAATTCACATCGATTCTGGAGTTTATGGAAATGAAAAAATAACTAGCCATACTTCCTGATAAAACGAACACTGTAAGTTTGAAATTTTCTCATACTAATTGCGATGGGAACAACGGCTGAATGCTAATGGTGCAACCGTGTCCACATCGCTATGGTTTCACTTCAAATGATATAATAGCTTTGCGTTACAAAGCGTATAATTTTTTGGCATTTCCAACACTCTGTCAGACAGCTGATGAGCTCATAGATCAGTTGAGTTGCAATATTTTTGTCGTTACATTTATTTTTCGATGCATCGTAAATTTTTACGGCATCATGCTTAATACAAAGCTATAGCGAGTCAAAGTTGCCAACATACCAGTTCAGGGTCGCCAGACAAGCCTAACAAATCCTCTGGCTGACTCGTGAGAGTTCGTTCGGCAACGTAAAGACATGCAAGATGCATTTAAGTACAGAAAATGTAGCACCGTTAACTCACTACAACAAGCAGTAGTAGCTTTAATCGAATTAAAATGACATTTTCAACCCGAGGTTGACATGTGAAATAGGCAGTCATAGAGGCTGCTAGCAGCCCCGTGCAAATATACTACATGCGTCATGGTCGGAAATATAAACTGGCGGTAAAGACAATATGAACACGTTTTCAGAATAGTCCAGTGAGAACGCGATTATAACTGGCCTCATTGAATATTTAGTTCATGCTAACTGTTAAATGTCATGCCTCCAATTTATAAACAAGATTGGCGTTAAAATGCAGAAGCTTTAAATGCGATGGATGGGTATTTAATGGCGCGGGAAATTATGACTTGCATATTGATTAAACATGTGTTCCATTTCAGCTGTTTGTATATGTTATTAAAGCAGTGGCGTTGCGTTACGATATTGATCGGAGTTGGGTTTGCCGGAGTATCGAGTTTCGTATAAGCTCGGCACGGTCGCATCACATCGCCGCCAAGGCCTTCTTCCCTTCTCACAAAAGCCAGGGTACCATTTGGTCATCAATCACATCGTGATTCGAATACATTTCAAACAGTGTCAGGCGCTATTTGAACAAATGCAGCTTGACTAACAAAGGTATCGGGGCTGTCCCCTTCAACAGGCAGGAGTCGGTCGCGTCTTAGGCCTATATACCGTTGCAAATAGACTGAATACAGCGTCGTCTGTGCACGGGATTCACACGGGGATGTAATTAAATGATCGCCTTCACTTCTTCTTCTCCCTTTCCACACCTGTTAATGTCAACAAAGCGTGACCTCTGCGCTGCTTGCCTTAAACTGATCCAAAGCTTCCCTGCAAGTTTTTAAGAGAGTCTCGCGATAGATAATACTCTCGCAATTGTCTGTGTCTGCCCTAGCTTCACATTTACGACTGTCACGCGTGTCTACCTATTTTCAACGTCTCGGTATGTGATCCGACCACAATGTCTGCATGCCCGTCTGTGTGTATTTCCACGGTGCAGACGCATATCCCGTGTACCTCCCACCTTGAGTTTGTGTTCTTAGATTCAGCGTACCTGAAGAATGATGGATTATGGCTTCGTGTTAGTGATCGGTTTGTCCTAGATTGTCCTTCATGATTAAAGGGAAACAGTCGTCGGAATTGCGCCTGTGCGAATTTCTTGTTTTATACAAACAATGTATTTCGTGCATGATATCTTGATGCAACTCATCATCATAGCTGCAACATTCAAATTATACGATGTAGATTATGACAGACACGTTTTAACTTTCATCAATCACCATCGTACCTTGGATACTGTGTTTGCATTGGTCGTATGGGTCCCATACGACCTTAGAGTGTGGTTCCGATGACTGTATCCCTTTAAATGAGAGACAAAGAGTTTTGATCTTGAGACTCGGTTACCTATTGTTCATCTTGCCAACACAGCCTGTATGGGCGTTGTATCAATTATGTCACGTGCCAGCTGAATTTTGGACCGGACTATAATTCAGTTCGTCGAAAATAAGCACTATATACTTTGTACACGGTGTGTTGTGTTTGCCAGGCCACCATTTTGTATTGTAACGTAAGCCTGGAAGAAGCAAAATGAAATATGCTTTGTTTTTGAACAAAAAGAATTAACTTATTACCAAATGTGCCAGCTATCTTCTCTTTGAGATATTGTCAAATTCCAAAACAGTTTAGAATGCACAATGTGTTCTTCAGGCCTGTTTGCGCTTCAGATGGTATGACTGGGCCTTTTCGAATATATGGCAGCGTTCTTCTGACTTACATCAACTTACAAGAATAAACTGTTACAGCGAGTTGGAGTTCCCTGATACTTAGATTTGCGTATGAGTTCTTAAAGGCCCATCGTCAGCTTGTTAATGCATGTTTTTCTTTACAAAGATACCATCCTATTTCACTCTCACTGACTCTTAATGTCTGTTCAGGCCTAGTAATGTCGAATGTGTCAGTGTTGACATGTCCACCAAACCCTGGTTTAGGCGTCACATGAAAATATTCAAAGTCTGCCTCGCAAATGACCATTGCCTATCAGAACGACTGTGCTGAACAAGGAGGGTCGCTTTATTCCACGGCTTTTGTGCTCTTTCACTGAGTAGCCATATAGTGACTTCATTTTATATCATGATGTTTATTAGCGGCCATAATCTGCACCCCTACATAGTATTTGTACATTCACATTCACACTTCGCCGTACATTATTATTTCAACAAGTGTAATATCAAGCTGAAACACATCTCTTAATGAGTAAACCAAAATTGCCTAACATTAGCTCGAAAGTAAAATCATAATAATACTCGGGAAAACTCGCAGATGGCAGGGCTGTACGCATGCAACTATCATCTACAAATGCATAGGCTAACAAAAAAATTCATGTCGGAGATAATGTGTTCCGGCGATATGATGGGATGGAGACTTCATTAATACTCGACGAGTGGAGTAAAAAAAGTGATTACTCACATCGAGAGAGAAATTGCAATGAAAAATTAATTAGCGAGTTTCAGACATCTCAATGACACTCGGAAGAATTAAAAACGCCGAGGCTTCTTCAATCTTCAGTTATCCATGTTTTCCCCAGGCGCATGCGCATGGCAGACACATATAAATATTTCTGATTATCGTCGGCGCTAATCACACGTTTTTCACCCACACAAATTCTGGCGAATGTTGTGTAACTGTTGTTGGGTTTCTTTCGAATCGTATCACTCCTTCCTCAGTGAGTTTAACGCTTTGGTTAGACCATGGCGGCGGAAGACAAAGGTTCAGATATGTAACCAGAAAAATAGAAATTCCAAATGAATCGAAAACTCTCTTCTACTTTGCCTATCAGTTTGTCCATGGATACACGTCTGTCTTCCTTTTTTTAATTGGAATTGTCTGGAGACGTGCTCGAAGGATGAATTCGGTTTTTCCGCCATGAACATAATATTTTATGAAAGGCGTACTGGAAACGCTTGTGGCACCACTGGTAAATGAAAGGGTTCACCGTCGAATTGAGCCACAGCAGCCAGAACGCCAGCTCGTACAGGTGTGAGTTCACGCAGTTCGGACATAGGGACAACACGAGTGTCAGTAAAGTGTACGGAGACCAGCAGAGGGAAAACACACCGACTAATATCGCCAGGGACTTGGCCGTTTTCTTGTCGCGCTTGAGTGACGATTGATGCGTCGTATTCCGCTGGTTTTGCGAGCTATTTGCGGTGATCTCGTTGCTGCCAGATCCAGTCGTGGTTTTTGAAGTCCCGCATATTCCAAAGCATGTCTTTTGTCGTTCGCTCGTAAGAAATCCGCCCCTTGAGCGCCATCTTATGTTAAGATAGATGCTTACGTTAAAGTAGGACAGACTTACGAGCGGCGTCACAAACTCCACCATGGCCGCGGTCAGTTTGAAAGGAAAGTTGTCGTAGAATTCCACGAAGCACTCGTTGTCAAGTACAAGTCTCCTCCCGGCTAAGCGCTCCCAGAAGAGAATCGCTGGTCCGTATAGCAGGGTGGCCAGGACCCATACCACTGCCATGTGAATGATGGCTTTCTTTGTTGTCTGCGAGGCATGGTACGACAGTCCCCGCGTGACGAGCATGTACCTATCCCAGCTGATCAGCATGATGTTGAGTGTCGAAGCCGTGCAGACGACATAATCGACGGTCAACCAGATCAGGCAGAGCGGGCGGCCGCCGGTCCACTCGCCGGTCAAGATGTACGGAATGTACACGGGGATGCAAAAGCAGCCGATGAGGAGATCGGCTATGGCGAGGTTGAGGAGATAGTAGTTGCTAACGGTTCGCAGTGGCTCGTCCGTGACGAACGCCAGGATGACTAGCAAGTTTCCTATGACAGTAACCAGCAACATGATCGACATGAAAATGCCCAGCACAACCATTTCAAGCATTGAAAACGCCATCCTAAAACGCCGTCAAAAGTCAGGTCCGTTGTCGTAAACAATTTTTAAAATCACTCCTTCGGCATTTGCGATGATATTCTTGATGAGGTTTGGTTCAGTGGCGGGTAGACATTTTCACGAGAATTTTAACATTGTTGAGAGTGGTTCCAGTGTTTGCGTTTCTCTAGCTGTTTCTAACGCCTCCGCATCAGACTGCGCAAACTGGTATTCTCACGAATTTTTCCTTGGTGTGAGCACAGTGAACGATGGACCACGATGAAAATTGCAAACGATCAGACACCGGTGGTGGTTGATGACTCTCCCATGAAGAATCACATACACCCACCAAACGCTCCGAACTCCGTGGTAGAACTGCTTGCCTTTGCTCCGTACTGCCTTCGCTGATCGACTGCTATGGAAGCTTAATTTGCAATCCGTAAATTGTTGAAGTGTTCAAAATAGTATCGAGCTCACCATGGTACAGGAGACGATCGGAGAGAGCGAGTTGTACTGTCCATCCTGCAGTTCAGAGCTGTGAAGTGAAGTGAAGTATGATCGTGGTTGGGTCTCGATTCGCACCGCTTAGAGGCACCGTGGGAGGAGCCAGTTTCGGAGCTGGAGTGTTCATCTGTGAAAGTGGGATCAAATGGCCCTCGGGAGGCTGATGGAAAAACCTATCAGATATTTAACATGGCCGTCGCGGTTGCCTGGCAACCTGCCAGCGGATGACAAGTGGCATTGTGATGGGGGACCTGTGTGTTCATACATATTCAACACTTGTAATTTTCATTCTGAAGACAAAGATACGGAAAAAACATCGATCCTGGTATTCAATCAATTGATGAGCGAGATCAACACGCCGGGCGTTTGACACTGTCCGTCGTGCGTCATTACTCGAGCTTGTTGACCAGGAGATAGCGGCGCGCTTTGCTCGACGCAATCTTCTTTTCTGAGAGGACGCGCTGCTAGAATGCTCGGTGACTTAAATGCCGCTCTCGGGACACCAATTGACGGCGCCCTGAAACTGTTCATGCGAATCGATCCATAGCTGGACGGTTATGTATTGGAAAATTTATGACGAGTTTGCATCCATTTGTTAGGTTTGTCGAGACGGTGAAAATTAAATTGGGAAATCTTCGGGAAATATTGTGTGTCAAAGAAATCAACTCGTTGCCAAAACAACCCAATTTTTCTATTTACCAGACTTAAGGACCGCCGTGTTTTTCCGGTTTGTAGAGTGAACTGAAAGTATAAATCTATACTTGGCTATGAATAGCCTGTAAGAGAAAGTTCATGGAAGACCAATTTCAGTGTGTCTCTAAGCGAATATGATGAAGTAAATAATTCCGAGAAATGTAGATTTTAATATTCATAATCCGTATTTCCTTAAAGCGACAGTCCCCAATCCCTGGTTCTCGCATTAGTACTTCTTCGATTGTTTTATATGATTTCAACCATTCGTTCTTCTCTGAAAGCTGACTTCATTTGTTCAATTTGTTCAGTGATAGCGCTGATAATAAACCTGCCCCTCAAAATTGTTCAGTCGGAGCGCAAGGCATGCATGCAGAAACTGCCTGTCGATTTAATTTATTTGATTGAAGTAATTTCATGTTAGACCGTGCGTGCGGTGTCGACATCCCGGCAGTTGGCCCAACGAATCAATAGGGCACGATCGTCGGGTTTATCACGTTCTGTGGACACTTTCAACTCCAGCAATTTTTGGTATTTCAATAAACAAAGGCGATAATGTAGCCTCCTTCATACATTTTTGAAATTTCAAAACTTGCTCGCTGGATGGATGGGTACAAAGTGGAAAAGAAGAGTAAGGTTGGAACCATTCTATTTCTGGTAGGCGGTTGATTAATGTTTGAAAAAAAAGTCTGCAAGTAAAAGAGAAAAGTAATTAGATCCCATATGGGATCGTGAATAAAACAAGTTCTAGAATATTTGCATAACCTCTGCATATGGAAAGATAATTTGATACAGGACTGAAAAAAATAGAAAAAAAAAATCTGCCACAGTGACGGAAAAACTTGCTTCCATACCCATTTTCTCCATCCCCAAGAAATCAAATGGTTCTCCCTTAATCTCCTTTGATTACATTTTTGCATGAAGGAAAATAGCAACCTTGATGCGTCATAAATAACCTGCATGTGGTATCCTTGATGTGGACGGCGAGTGTACAGTGCATTTATAGGCCCATTAATTTCCCTCGCTGAGAATAGCATCCATCTTGGTTTGGTTGGATCGTTTGGACGATTTGGTGGCAATGAATACTTAATTTGATGACTTCATCTATCATGTATGGTGAACAAAGTTCTGCATATCTCTCCGGAATGTTCCGTTTGTCACACGCTGATATGAAATCACTATGGCGGTGAAAGATGTAGCTGCAGAGATTGTTAAACTGAAGTAAAAATCGGTGGGTTTCTGCAACTGCGGCCCGAAAATTCCGAAGCGTTTCACGGCATTGCTTTACATAGGCTCACGTTCGATTGCATCAACTTTG
The DNA here is from genome assembly GCF_041260155.1 of Ptychodera flava. Classification (NCBI taxonomy): domain Eukaryota; kingdom Metazoa; phylum Hemichordata; class Enteropneusta; family Ptychoderidae; genus Ptychodera; species Ptychodera flava. The sequence continues at coordinate 32,790,244 of NC_091940.1, forward strand.
CAGGAGATATTACAAACAGTTGAACATAAAGATCGCCTAAGATGTAAGCGATGGCCTTGTCTGACGGCCCTTTTTGAACTTCAATTAAATGATATAATTAAATCTTCTTCTCATTAGCTGCCGTGAACTTTTGATGTGGTCTCCACTATTTCCGCTATGTGTGTAAAACACAGTTTCATGATATGCTCCCAAATTCATGCCAAAATGTCAAGTAATTAACTTGTCGAAACAAGCTGTAAGTGTGCAATGCCAAATGCTTTGTTCACAACTGGATTCGGGTCCGGACTGAAATTGGTTTGTCAATAATAGCGTGACACATCATACACTGTGTTACATTGGCAGATTAATCCTTTGCTTTTCAGTGTGCCCTAGTCATAGGGACACGAATAAAGAATGCCAGTGGCTTTTATTGACAAAAATGAAAACATTCTCAATTGCTACGAGTGTTGTCCCTTTAACGTCATTTGGTTTTTTATTGCTCCGGAATGTTTCCAAAACGACGCCAATACTTCCGACTCTGTGCGGTGTGGGAAGAAAAAAAGTTGGACGGAAAGGGAAGTGAAAGTTCATTGAACTGAGACCGCGGATCAATAAAACGTTTGAATATCACAGTAGGAGGCTGCTCACGTTATGATAAATTATCTTTCTGTAGGACGGGGTCTGTCAAGGCAAGATGTACATCAATTGTATTGAAGAGCTGTCAATAACCTCTATATCATCGACGCTACATTTCCAGTCACGTGATTTTAGTCCAGGGCAAAAGTCTCTTTTTTCAAGAATAGTGAATTAAAGCACTCCCGATGATATTTTGTTTCCGAATTATGAATAGACTTTCACTAGCTGCAGAGGAACGCAGCCACAGATTCAGATTCTAGTTTAATTGTCGGAGTCAGATACATGAGTTTGATGTGTTTTTTTTTACTTGCAGGAAGTCTTACCAGTGATGTGGACAACAGAATGTTTATTTATCCTGTCATGAAAAAATGCGATCCTTTCCTACAAAATTACGATCTCCATACTGCGTCGTTATTGAGTTTTATTTTGTCAAAAATGCGACCATTCAAGAAGGAATTTCTTTTCCTAACAAGAAACTTTATCATGAAATAAATGTTGAAATGTACACGGGCATGAAATGAATACACTTTTCGGTGAATAAACATAAATGAATTATTGCAATGGCATGGTTGTACGGCTTGTAATTCACTCGGTGTACATTGACATGTTAGCAAGACTATAAGTGTGTTCCTTCTTTACTTATAAAACTCTAAGTTTTTTCTTCATACTCATTTACGAGGCATGACTGAATATATGCCATTCCTTGTAGACTTGTGTGTGTTTCCTATCATCTTTTATTACTTACTAATTAAAAATTCATTACAACAAATAGAATCGTTCTCAGGTTTTTGCATGTGTGACTTAGAAAAATAAATCGACGACAGAAATAAATGGCTAGATTCATATTTTCTCAGCAACACACGGCTGGTCATGTTACATTGAAAGACTGTCTGCAAAGACACGTAGTTCAGCTCTACATCTGCATCTTGCAGTTCTCGAGTTGCCAAAATTCCACAACTCAAATACTGTGTCGCGTATCCATAAGAAGAAAACAAATTGAGTGTCGATTGATTGGGTTTTCGAAATTACAAATCGATTGTACAAATAAACATCCTTTATACGAAGGTTGGAGTTTTGTAAAGAAGGTACACTCGGAAAAAGAGAGTGGAGTTGGACAGTCAGATGTTCAGGTAAAGTAGACGGTGTTCAGAGAAACGGGAGACGAAAATGAGAAGACGAGACATGTAAATCTAATGTAATGGCTATATCACATCGAGATATAATCGGAGACAGATCGCTACGCATTCCACCCACAAAAATCATTCACATAGTGGATTATGCAATGTAACAAAGAAATCTGCATTGAGTTAAAAATAAGAGCAATAAATCAAGCATTCATATCGATACAGCTTTGAATGATATTCAGGTAAACTTTAAAACCCTCCAGGGACGTTCCGTAAAGTTGACCCCTGACCCCTGCATAATTAGGTTATCTTTCATGCAGTCATCTGCCGTTGATCATTCTACGTGGACAGGTTATATACGTGAGAGTGTTTTTAAAGAGTGTTTACAGTCTACTTTCTTTGTTACGAAACTAGATTCATATAAGTGGACTGAAATGGACCAAATCGGAAGGAGATGATATGTACTTCTCGCATTGCAAATCTCGAGAACTACGAGATTCAGGTAATAACTGACGCTGCCTTGCTTTCGGTCATGGAGAGACAATGATTCCATCTGATGTGGTGACGTCATGAAAACGATCTTCTTTCAATCTTGCCGAACACAGCAATTACAACCTTTATCATTTTCTCTGCTGTTCTGTCTTGGAATAAACCTTGCATACAGGATTAGAGTCAACTTACAAATTAATCAGGAACGCGCCGTCCTGGGGGAAATCTTACAATCCCTTGCTACTCCACATCGTTTCTTACTTATTTCGAAACTTTATCAAAATTTCACGTGGCATCTTCTTGTCTTATGAAACTTGCAACATTAATTGTTTTTCATTCTAAACATCGATCAAATTGACGTCCAGGTAAAACCGTTTGAAAGTTCACCGCGGATTTTTAAACTCTAAAAAAGTTGAAACCTTCAACTTGACAAAAATTTTGGGGGAAAATTGAAAGGCTTTGTGATGATATTTAGGGTATTGGAACGCAAATGTTGAATTTTTAGCAGTTGCGCTTTTTTGCAATTTGAAATATTAGCCTCTGTTTCAATCATGGTCAGATGAAGACTTGATACTCGTTACACTGTTATTCTGTCACCGTAGATTATTATACTATTACCGCTCTGTCAAGTTTAGCTCACCCGTTTAGTCTTCTGGGCCCGGGCTTACTCTAAAACTGTTCAAATAAGTCCCGAGGTCACTGAAGTCCGATCCACCGTGCGGTATGTTAATCTTTTGTCGCCTGAGGTACCGCGGAATTGCAAGCATTGTGTCTCGTGTGCTAACCATCGGCCGTTTTCAAGCGTCAGTTCAAAATTCGGTCAGGTCGATGCAACTCAACAAAACCGTTTGCTCACGAGTTTTGTGTTGCCAAATACCAACTGATACTATAACCGCACCATCTGAGTGGAAATTGTGACAGAGCGGATGAACATTTCGTCGGGAAACAGCATGTCATGACACGATCTCAAGAATGCCGGAGTTGGAACGACTTTCACTGCAAATAGGTCTTTAAAGCTCAAAAATTAGACAACTTGAGTTCTGTTTATTTACCGATGTGAAGTTGTCCGTGTGTTCATCAACTTCACGTTGTTTTTTGTCCACAAACATTATTACTTTAATCATAACGGTTCTTTTACACCATGAACCAAAATTAACACCAGTTTGATGACCTTTGACTTCTGGGACCTCATCATCAATCAATATTGCTCACTTGACTTTAATAAACTTCCAATTAAGTACTTGTACGTACTGGGCTTCTGCATTCTGACTATCAGTTTCCACTTTTTATTAAAAAATGACGATCCATTTACATTAAAAGTGCAATTAGGAAAGTAATAGGGTATACTTAATTCGCCGATATGGCAATGTTGAAGGGATGGTTACGAAATTAGGAAAAATTGTAAATCACAAATTATCCCGTACGCCAAAGGAGGCCGTCAAACAAATCTCCCCTGACAGCAATACTGCATATTTGATGGACTCGAGTCCCAAATACGTGTCTCTTGTAGCTCTTTGCCGCTCTTGCATGATTCAATTAGATGGCTTGAACACTCAAAGTTCACGCTAAACGTTCCCCTCGGTGGCCAGGGGTCAAAGACTGTCGGGGCCTGCAATTATTGCAAACGCCGGTTTTTTTGACGACTTGCCGGCCAACTCGACAGGGGAATTTGGTTTAGTCCCCCGGAAACCGTTTGAAATGTCAAGCTTTATATAGAGAGGTTGAAAGTTCACGAAAACAAGATAATTTTTCAGGTTTAACGGAGCTCGCAAGGAGCGAACATACACATGTGACTTTTACATGGTAAGCTTGTGGCGCCGCGTTGTAACACCCTGTAGTGTGTACGATTTGTCTTCGCTTCAATTCTTGGAGTTATTGGCAGTTAGCAACAAGAGCTACACTGTCAGCTATCTTTATGAGTTATGTTTCTGATGACTGGTCTGTAAATGTACAAGTTACGACCGCAAAAAAAAATATAACTATTAAATGTAGAACTCAACAGCTCTCATTCTAAAAGAAATCTTCCCATGTATACGTGTGCATAAGGCCAAATAAAAATATGTGTTTCCGGTATAAATCCAACATACCCCAGCAAAACCCACCGATCCTAGGCAATTTTTCAAAAAAAAATTAGTGAACTCCCTAAATTTTACCGTAATTTATTGGTCTCAGCCAAAGAAGATAAACATTTTGAAAAAAATCCTCCGACCTACCTACCTACTCTAATTTTCGGAGGCCTGTTACTGGAAATGCGCATTTTTTTATTTGGCCTAAGGATATCGAAGACCGGATTGACTGATCTTAGGAATCTGCGAGGTCAGTGACCCGTCATAATAATCAGAGTGCGTGAAAAATTCCTAACGACGTGCATGGGACATGGAACTCAATTATGGACGCATTTCTTTTGTACGGAATATTGAAGATGAAGATCCATCGAGCTCAATTAGTAACCGGGACGTTATCTCGTATCCGGGGCTTGTTCACGTCAGCTACGATTAGCAATGACTCAGTGATTGCTTAGAGTAACACATATGTTGAAGGGTTTCCGTTATAAACTTCCCATTTCTGACTGAAAAAATACAATGTAGACTTGTCTATGAACATAAGGAATATTTTAAGAACAATTGAAGGATAAGTTTAGACAAAGGTTGGTCATGATAGTCTCAGTTTACAGATTCGTTCAACTGGTCGCCAGCCTATCAGTACAATACTAATGAATATTAAGTGAGAAGGACTTGAAATATGAATATTTGCTGACACCACTCTATGGATCCGAGGTCATTGACATGTCATGCTTTGGTGATGACGACGATAACGAAAACGATTTGCTTAAGTGTTGTCGACACCATTTCTGAAATTACATTCATTAAGCACGAGAAAAAAAACAATATGCAATGAAAATCGTGAAATATTTTTGAAAAAAATGCACTGTAATGTTTAATTCAAGGTCATGTCAATCAGTATTTTGGAAACTCGACGCTTCTTTTCCTTCACTTTGGCGCGAGCTCAATATCTCGTAATTCACGTTAAGGTAGTATGCGCCTCGAAAGTTAAAGTACTTAACCTTTTGCTCAAACTTTCCTGAATGAAACTTTCGACCATTCTTTTACCAAAGCAACAACAAAAATTGGGGATCACCGTTCAAAGTTTGGAACTAGCTATTATTTTTATGGGTTTGTTTTTATTTTGCGATAATTGAAATTTAAAATGGCCGTCATTCCTGTGTTAACTCTATGGGGAAAAATTAAGTTTTGGATTTTCGAAAAATAAGCCTGCGAAAGTTTTTCTTTTTCTAAGAACTTTAAACTGAGCCCCCACTAGTGGCAGATCAGAAAAGTATTGTAGAAATTTGAGAGTCCGACTATCTGCCCCCGAGGCGCGTTCGACCTTAACTGTGAAGTGCGGGCTGTGCATACTTGGTTTTCACACGTTTTCATCTTCAAATCAAAAGTAATTGTTGATTTCAACAGCAGTTTTGGCAGAGTAAAAATTTCAGAAGGAATTAGATAAATGCCAAAGCGATCATATTACGTCATTAAAACGTGTCCCGGAGGTACAACAATGCAATGTATTTTGGTTTTGAATTCTAAGTAAATACTAATGGGGACGGTTTTCAACGTCGACGCGTTCTTCCGGTATGGTTTTCTTTTCTATCAAGGTTGTCTTTTTCATGTCCGGGAAATTCATCGCTTCAGTGATTCTCATTTGCGACCCTGGTGCATTTTAATTTGTCTGTACCTATTCAGCATACGCCTTCACCAAGACCGTTATTCATATATTCCTTTGGTACAATCCCAAGGAAACGAAACATCCCTTTTTGCAAAGTTCGAGATATCCTGTTCGACCTCGCTGCATAAGTTACTCCCTTTTCGAAGATATTGCAGATACTTACACCCCAAAAAGTGATGACTAAAACAACTAGGTACGTACTATTAGTTTGTTGCCGCCATTTTCATCATTTGCAATTTAATTGAAGTCTCGGCACTGATCAAGTAAAGTCCAGTTGTGAAAAGATAATACACTTAGCCAGGATCTGGAGTTACGTAGCCGAATAATGGATATATTCATATGCTTCAGTTACACCTAACAATCGTACATATGGTGATAAAAGAAAAAAAACAGTCTGAGAGAAAAGTTGTTTCTGAGTTTTCTTTAAAAGTAGTACCCAGTTTAAGTCATTGGCACCAGGGGACCTGAAATTCCTTAACCAAGTTGTATGAAGCCGAAATATGGATATCGCTATGGCAGTTCACCATACTTTTGTATCAAGTGAAGCGAAACTGACAACTGATGCTGTCGACAAGTTATTGATAGATCGAAGTTTTGCCCCTACTACAGCTGTTATTCTGTACAAAAATCTTATTGATTTTAAATAATAGAGGCAGGTGGTGAGTGTCACAGGCTAGTTTTTCAATATTCATTAATATTCCGCTGTTAATGTTTCCCCAGAATGAGATTGAATCGCTCATATCATGCATTGATGTGGCGAAGTGTCCGTAATCGTACGATAGGTTACTTTCAAAGAGTGATGAATCGCTGAGCTTGCTTTCCCGCGCTGACGATAATTGTCAAGTTAATCTTCTGTCCCCTTCCGTACAAGCTTACACCACACACCAGAACGCCCGCGGAGCTGTTTTACTCAAACTGGTAAAACAATGTACGAAAAGCAATCTAGGGCGTCTAGGAGACGACTGACTGAAATATTCTTCAAACCAGTGCTTGCTGTCTTTCAAATTTCCCGTTATTTTGTCAACGGCCACGGAGGCAAATTCTTTGCTTGGTCCCGGCTCTGTTCTCCCGGGCCCAGGGTGAATATTTTAAGTCCGATAAACATTGTGTCCGGGTAAAACAACTTAATCATGTCTATAAGTGAGCCGATGACCTACTTTTTGGGACTCAAAGTATATTACAGCTCATAGTTGAGTTTCCATAATCCGCTTTATGCTTCAAGTGGATGTACTGCTTTTGACAGACAGGAGACACTATTAAAACCGTATCAGCAAGCTTCGAAATTCGCCGTATCAGCAGGGTTCAGGTTAAAAACCGGCCGGCAACTATAGATATTGCTCTGAGGGTCAATGTTCAAGTATTCATCGGATTAATATACAGTTCAACAGTAGGCGCAAAGCCAATGTTTTCTACTGGGAGTATGTGTTTCCATTAAGTGAAAACACGGAGATGCAAAACTGACCCTTTATGTTGAAGACGATATCGTGGAACGACTGCGCAGTGAATATATTATCGCGATCCTTCAAATTGCATGTGCAGTTTGTTGTGCTTCTGTTTTTAGAAATAAAGGTACAAGTAGCTCATAAGCAGACTTTACCTCAACTATGCATTTCTCGACCGAAAGTCTGAGTTACGATACGATGCGAACACTTTGGTTGAATATGACGTTCCATTTTTGGTTGAATCTTCTGGTCGTATGATAAAGTAGAACATACCTCGGGAACAGATATTCGAACTCTCAGTTCGTACGATACCTTTCTGATCTGACACTTGTGGGAGTCATTTTGAAGCTCTTGGAGAAAATAGAATTTTCACAGGCTTACTTTTGTGAAAAACAAAAATTTAATTTTTTCCCATAGAGTTAACACAAGGATGGCGGCCATTTTGAATTTGATGCATCGGTAAATTAAAGGTAATTTGTTTCTCTGGTACAAATACTTGCACGGTGATCCCTGAGTTTTTGAAAGAAACAACTGAAAGTTACCTTGAGGAATGTTTGAGCAAAATGATATGTCATTTAATTTCGAGGTGCACACTACCTTAAACCGACTTAGACAACTCTCGGAAAGGCTGAGTTGTGTCGCAGACACACGGGTCACTTGTTCTACGATATCGGTTACCAGTTATGCGAAATTATTGAAGTTGAAACAAGTGTAGGCATGCCGCCGATGAAATCGATGAAATAGCTCATCGCTCAGTGTTATGATAGCTTGGCGCACGTGTCAGGAGCTGTCAACGACATTTTCTTGTTACTGTAACACAAATCGTTCATACCAAACTACTGCTCGGACGGCGGTCCCTAATCGGTTGTTACCGGATTCGACATGAAGTACACAGCTGAGCAATCGTGTTAGACTATTTTAAAGATATTTGGATGTCGTTATTAGAATGAGACAAGAAACTATGTTTTCAACTTGCTGTGCATCTGCCAAAGTTTTAAATTGAGAGAATGGTTTATTCTAGTGAGTTTATTGGAACGTGTAATAACTTCAAAATATCAACCTCAAATAACGCCGATGCGTGATTAGCTCCAAAGACGCCATCACTGTATTGCAGACCTCAAACAGGTTGTCTTCGGATAAAAGTTTCAGACTTGTAGAGCAGATGAAGCTCATGACCACATACCTACTTACTTACCTACCTACCTACCTACCTACCTACCTACCTACCTACCTACCTACCTACCTACCTACCTACCTACCTACTGACTCACTGACTCACTGACTCACTGACTCACTCACTCACTCACTCACTCACTCACTCACTCACTCCTCACTCCACTCACTCACTCACTCACTCACTCACTCACTCACTCACTCACTCACTCACTCACTCACTCACTTACTTACTTGCTTACTTACTTACTTACTTACTTACTTAAATACTTACTTAATTACTCACTCACTTACTTAATTACTTACTTAACTAATATCGTTCTTCCTTGCTGACCTTCTTGATCCGTATTTTTACTTTTATTACATTGTTTCAACTTGTTATTAGTAAGTACATAGGTGAGTCAGTCAGTCAGTCGGCCATTAAGTAAGTAAGAAAGTAAGTAAGTAAGTAAGAAATAAAGAAAGTAAGTTTATTAAATTCCTTACACACTTACTTTCTAGCGGGTACATACCTACTATTAGGTCAATTCTTTCTCCTCCATTATGTCCTTAACACGATTGGAACTATTTGGGATAATTGGATTTTCATATTTTCAAATTTCTCAAAAGTGTCAAGTGTCGCATTGCTGAATGCTGTAAGATTACAAATTACTCACAAAAAAGTGTGTAATGTAAAAAGAAAATCAGATAAGATTACAATTGTAGATGAAATTGACATTACTTCACCATCCAATTATCCCAAATTAGTTCCAATCGTGTTCCTTGAAACAAGTCTCAAAGTATGTTTTGCCGATCAAACTGTTCAGCATATTTACGTTCATCAAAATTTACAAATCACATATCAAACAATATCAAGAGAGCAACTTTGTCCCCTTGAAGCAGAAATAATTGATTGCAGGGCATTTTATTGCTGTTCCCGTGTTCCCAAACTTCCCGCGAGTTGACTCCGGCGCGCGTGTAGCAACGAAAAGTATCCAGTTCTGTCTCGTCTAATAAAGATTAACACACTAGCTGGCAAAGAACCTTACGAACCCTGATTAACGAGCGACGTGGCGGATTGTTGTAGACGACGAAATATATGACTTTAGGATTTACTATGAATTCATCTGTGTCTCGGTGATTTAAGATGTAGACAATGTTGTGAGGAGATGAGGTTATACCGAATCTCTCTCTCTCTCTCTCTCTCTCTCTCTCTCTCTCTCTCTCTCTCTCTCTCTCTCTCTCTCTCGGCGATCTCCTCCAATAATATTTCTAAAGCTACTCTCAATTCGCTATAGATGAAGGTAAGCTGGAAAAGAAAAACTCCTTCTAAAAAGGTTTGACGTTATATGTGGTGCATAAAGATGCTGTCGACGTCTATAACAAAGACGTCTTGACTCAGAAAATCGGATTAGAATGTTTTAATCCTTCTTCATAACATGGTTTATCTGTTGAAGATACATGCAATGTCTGTATTTATTACTACCCTTTTCAGAATTAGAGCGCGAAGCCACTGCAGTGAACTGCAATAAAACTGCTTACACTAATTAGTTTCAGCTGTAGCCGTGGCCACTTTGGTGTTGAACAAGGCTACTTGATAAAGACCAAAAAGTCTGCTTGTACAAAGGCAAAACTAGCTCTGTCTGAGGCTCGAGTTGTAAATGAGAGTTTACGATTGGCACCCTGTGTTCAAGATTAAGATACAATGTAACATTACCATGCACTGGTCCATGTACAAATCTTTTTATTTCAACTTCCCCAGACAAACTGTCTGCATGGGACATAAAATGTTGTCGACTTTGCCAGCTGGCTACAGCTGAAACTAATAATTAGTGTGAGCAGTTTTATTGCAGTTCACTGCAGTGGCTTCGCGCTCTAATTCTGAAAAAGGGTTGTAGTATACAGTGCTACCACAGGGAATGGAGTAATCTTGTGTTGTTGTTGTTGTTGTTTGTTATTGTTGTTGTTGTTGTTGATGGTGATGATGATGATGACGATAATAAAAAATATTAAAAAACAATGTGTCATTCCTTGCTGTTGTTTGTCGATGTTGTTGATAATTGTAAAAGAAAACTGTAATCGTGACCAAAAAACGACGTAGGTCGCCCAACGTCACTCCCGTCCTATTATTTATAGGTTGTATAATAGGACGGGAGTGACGTTGGGCGACCTACGTCGTTTTTTGGTCACGATTACAGTTTTCTTTTACAATTATCTACAACATCGACAAACAACAGCAAGGAATGACACATTGTTTTTTAATATTTTTTATTATCGTCATCATCATCATCATCACCATCAACAACAACAACAACAACAACAACAACAACAACAACAACAACAACAACAACAACAACAACAACAACAAGATTACTCCATTCCCTGTGATGCTACTAGCATCTGCGGACAAGTTCCTAACGCACGTAATTTTTATGTTAACATTTCACGCAATAAGGTTTCTCTTTCAACAATTTGCACGTCGTTCGCTAAACACTCCTAAGGGTCTTGCCAAAGTTGACACCATACAAGAATGACGCGAAGAAGTTCATCAAATCACAATAAGGAAGTCATCTCAACATTGCGGCTTCTGCTGTCAGATGCGTAGTTCTACAACATAATCTTGAAGACGTGTTCATGTTGTGCCCTCGAGAACGTGAAACAGCGTAAGAATATCGAGACATATACATTGGATTACATGGAGCACCTGACACAGACACGCGAGATTGATATGGAATCAGGCACAGTGACGTGCATTATTATAACAATATGCAAGCTGCGTAAACAGCACTGTCATCTTGTTGCATGTAAAGTCGTGATATAAACGCAGAAGGGATTAGTGACTCTTGCAACACACATAGACGTAAGACAACACAACAGTACTAGTCGTGTCGCCAGCCATATTTCACCCAGATTGTTCGCTCACTTCCCTTCTTCGGCACACACTGAAACCTAACGATCAAGTTGCCTGTGGTCTTTAATCTTTATATTAACGTTTTAATTACGGTAAACGTAGTCTCAGATTTAAGTAGATGTCTGCCCTATTCGTTTAAAGGCAAAGTATAATGCGCGAGACTTATTTCTCAATAGGATCGGACAACTGATCACAATGCCAGGATCGCAGTGTGTGGGAGTGGCCCGTGTTTCTAATACTACTACCTCATCAATTCATTTGGCACGTGTACATTTTTAGCATCATTAAATCAGCGGGGTTAGCTGTACTCCATTATTTTCACTCCTAAATACACTGTTGATGATCAAATGTAGATGGGTAGCATAATATATTGCACGATAGGGGCAGACTACATTTTTGCGTTCACGATAGGTGATTTATTGGCGCCATTCCAAACGGGCGGGATTGCGTTTCATTTTGAACAGGTGGCTCTTATCTAATAATATGTGCCAAGTATTATGAACCATAAAAATCAGTGATGCAGCCTAAATGCATAATTACCAGCGTTAGGTGATTTGTACCTTTGAAAAAAATTATATATGTTATCTTTATGTCTCTTCCAGGTAACATTCGGTAGAGTTTAAAAGTTGAAATCGACATACACGCGACATATCGACGTAATTCAAATTTGTCGTTCACTGCTCAATACGTACAAATGACCGGTGAACTGAGACATTCAGTAACACTTAGTCTATTGACACAGCCCGATAAAGTTGCAATTGAGAGTGAAATTGAACTTCTTAATTGTTTCAAACGCTCGAGCTCTCCTTTGTAGCTTGTATAGAGTTGTTCGTATTTAACCCTGCCACTGGCTGTTTCTGGGGGAGAAATTCAACATGCTTTGAGTCTTTTTCTGCAAAAAACAAAGAATGTCGGTTTTATCATCGTCACTAAAATTTAACATTCAATAGACCTTCTCCAGGGTATCCCACAAGTGCATTGTTGTGGCTATATCAACACCGTATATACACTCGAAATAAAGAAAACATACTGATTTGTGTTGTACAACGGACTGTTATAGAAGAATGACACAAATTTGCAATGCCAAATGATGCCCTGTGTATAATCTATCCATCGGCAAGGAAAATGTAGGTCAAGTTGTAATCTGCTATAGAGTTCTATGAGTAACATACCCTGCATGTACTCTACGGCTTTGCATACCCTAGCGCGCACTGCATCATGGAACTGGGAAAAAAAACTATTATCCTTAGAATCTTCTAAATTTCTACCTTTTGTGCGACGCATCCGAAGATAAGCATGTTACTACCATAATGAGGATTGTAACGGCTGATATCAAGTTTCTTTCTGGTTTAAAGGTAATTTACTCCTATTCTCGTTGACGAGTGTTTTATTGTGGCTCGTCAACTTTACCTTAATCCAGTGTGTGGATGTAGCGCATAAATATGGTTGGATGACGTACAACAGTTACGTCAACGCATTATTTACATCGCATGCTAGTAATCTGAGGCTGTGTAGAAATTTGACCCATGACCCGACCAGAACACTTCAGTCACTATGGTAGCATAAGCAGCTAGTAATCAAATGAAAATAACCCAAATTATGTTAATAGATGGTGACCCCTGACCTTTCAGAGTACTCGTTAGTTTGCCTGAAGGTAATTTGAACTACTTTTTGAACATTTAATAGGTACAGAAGCGTTAAGTTGTTTGACATTGTTTGACCCTGGAAGAAGTGCAAAGTTTGAATTAAAAAAGGTTAAAGGTCACTGCACGGTTGAAAACGAAAAGTTCAACAGCCGGCATCAGTCGTCTGATTGAACCGCTTCGCAATTTCTAAGTATTCCAAAACAAGTCCTGAGCATACAGTCATGAGAATTTGTTGTGAAACTCCTCAGCCATCAAATTTGAGTAGAATTAATAATAACTCCCGCTCACATTGCCTTGATTCAGCCCTGTGTGCAGACGACATTTCGTTATTTTTTTCTATGTACACGTCATTCAAGAAATTGATAACACTGTTCCAATCGGAAAGTCTGACATCTGGGAAAGAAAAAATTCCTCTCTCTGACACCGGATGTGATGATTTGAAGTCTGATCGTACTCGGTAACCAATCAAAAAATCCGGGTCTTATAAGCGGATGCACCTTTGCTTGCCAAGATCTCTTGTCCGGGTAGCTGGATACTCCCCGAAATCAGAACGGACCAGTGCGCACGGACTATGAAGTGAATACGGCACAGGCAATCCCTAGTCTCTCAAAATATCTTTATCGGTAATGAACTTCTAACATGTCACTGAGATGAAGTGATCGCATGAGGTGATGGAAACTTTGAGTATGTCCGGATCCACAAATGCATATTTCGAATGTTAACATATCCCGGACGTCGCGTCGGGACTCCCCTTGTAAGACTTAATACCTGCCAAAACCCATTTAGTGACGAATTGAAGGTGCTTTTACCCGTGTGGTGTTCAGCTCCAGCTCGCATGACGGATACACTTTGAGATCAGAGATACGAGGGCCTTCGTCTTCACAAAATGCAGAGCAAAACATGTTTAAAGATCCATTGGTTTCAACTTTTGATTCACTTTTTAAAAACTGGTAACTGTAACTTTTCGTAATTTTTTCATTATTTTTATTTTGTATGATTGCCAATTGCAAGTTCTCATTCTACTTCCGAAAGAATGTTAAAACACCCACTATTTAGCTTGTCAACATAGCGTCTATATGTATATATATGCACTGTTATTGTTTTATTCTTGTCCGGGCCAGAATTCCCTTGCCAACGATAACAATGCAGTTTACACATGTACAGACTGAGTCGATAAGCTGAATACTGTGTATATCGTTATGCTTTGGGGAGAATAACTAGAAATTACGGTTGATATAGAAAGCAAAATTGATGAAAAAATCATCAAAAAATAGCATTACTGGACTTTTAAGTTTTGCTAGTAAATAAACTTGAGTTGCTGTTGAAATAATGTTGCATGCTTTTGTTTTCGACTTGTCAGTACCATAGGGTATGGCAAACAACACGTTGGTCTAGAATTTATGATAAATTAATGTCATGTATTTTATTACTATTTATTTTATTATTACATTTTATTATACAAGCCTTACCTATATGTGTAATATATGCCTTTGTGGAGGGGCCGTTTTATAACGCACGTAGGTTACCTCCGTGTATAACTTTACCATCACTATCTCGATGTACGATTTCAGTGTCCGTCACATCTGTTATTTACCCGCCCTAATTCCCTTCGTTAGTTTTTTATATAGCGATCACCAACGCGGAGGATTATCACCGTGACCAAACAACTCGTTAGCAGCTCATTAGTTAGAGGGTAATTAACAGTATAATCAATTGTATACTAGAATTTATTTGTCAAGAATAGCTATAACTTTTGACAATATTTTCATATTTATGTTCCGTAAACAGCTAATGTTTTTTATTTATCTTCTTCAAAATACAAAGTCCAAGCCGTTTCAACGCAATAGATTGTGTACAATTTATGATATCATTGTTGACAAATGAATTCTTGTCCGGACTGGAATTATTCAGTCGTCTTGTACTGCGCTGAACGCACAAGAGCTATGTTGGCAAGTCGAACGCTGAGTATTGCGTTACGATTTCTGGTGCAGAACGAGAAAGCCTATTTTAGAAACAGAAAAAAAATGAAAAAAAAAATATACCAGTACATCAAACGTTACAGCTGGCGAAGTTTTAATATCAAATGAGACAATATGTCACAAATAAAACAAACAGGAGTAGACCCATGGGATTTCATGATACTCTTAAATACAGCATGTGTGCTGTGATATTTAAATACGCGTACACCATTAAGGAATATCACAGTTTGTGGTATTTTGATAATCCGAGGTCAATATTCAGGGACCTTAGACATTAAACAGAGAATCCAAAAACAAATATACCAGGATATTATGGATGTGCCACGCTATTTTTGTCGCATTATGAACAACGGGGGCAACTTGAGCGGAGGTGGAATCTGGAGGTCGCCAGACACGGAAAGAAAGATCTAAGAAGAGAGTGGTAAAAATTGAGCAGTGGATCTGAATACAAATAAAAACGTTCGGTAATTTTGCATCACCGCTGAATTCGCAAACAAATAAGCGAATGTCTATAAAAATGAGTTGAAGTCTTTTGAAAGGTACTCATCTCTGTCTACTGTGCAAAGACGTGAATTCTTGAAAGGCAAAACAAATAATTACATGTGCGTAATTCCATTATATCTGTAGAAATGTAACCTATTTACATTGTCAATACAATGCAGTGTATAATATGTGTGATGTTATTGTTGACAAATGAATTCTAGTCCGGACGGATGTAAACAGTAACACTGGGCAATATACACACAAATAAACTGTTTTCAAAAGCTGAGTACTAGGCAATTAGACAGTTCTGAGAGTACAACAACAAATAGCTGTATGTTACAAACGGAACAAGCATACTTCAAATTCGTCAAAACCTACAGCGAGTAACGTTTTGACATCGACGAAAAAAAATCGAAAGTAAAGACAAGTGAACGTCGCGCTAGGCTCGTAGCCCTATAAGTTTGTTTCCCATCGCGTTAGTTCATGCGAATAACAAGAGCGGACAGTTATCGAGTGACAGATGAGCCGGCTCTTGAAAGACATTAACTGCACTAAATGGAATGCTTATAGTCCGTCTTTATGTCTCGTTAACTTTTACTGAATTGGCCGCACACACTCTAGGTTATCACTCCAAAGATGTCACATTAAACCTGACGAAGGGAGTCTTTACCCTTCACGGTCTTCAATCAGGTTTTGTTATTAATCCAACGAACTCAGGAGAGTCTGATTGGAAAATTAACCGACTCCATCACTCTTTGTCAAAAAAGGGAAATCGCTTATTTGGTTTTGATTTGGTTTCTGTGGAAATAGCGTGTGGTGTGCCTTCGCAGTTTCATCTTCTACTTTAGAATAGTAATGGTTCCTTTTATCATCATATTGGGCTAAACGTCGATATTTAACGACTCTAAATATCGAAAGTTGGGGGTCATTATAAAAAGATATAGGTCACTTTAATGTCGACCAGAGCGTGCGAAGTCTCTCAAGGAAGGATTGTTTGTCAAAGTAGCCAAACAAGCTGAGCGGGCAATGTTACGAGATGACTGTACCAAAAATAGCAAAAACCTCAAAAGTGTATCATACAATATTCTGATGTGTGGTTCTTCCACATTATCCAAGAAATTGATGATGAAAACAGTGTTGCCAAGCACAGAAAATAAAATAATTCATATCTGCTTTGTGCTTTCGGGTTATGCTACTTTAAGAAAGTGGGAATAGAAGAGAAAAATACTAGACGCGACTCAGAATATGTCAGTCTCTAGTTTTTTTCCATATTGCGTTTTCGGATTAAATGAGGTCAGTGGATCCCCTGCATGGCTATTTAGGGGCAATTAATAAATATTTCATTTTCCTAAAATATCGATGGTACAATATTTTCAATTCACCTCCAAATGTTAAAAGTGTAATACAAGATTTCTGTCGGGTATTCACCGCCGACGATAAGTTTTCGCCGGTCGATATCATATTCTTTCGAAGCATCATTAGACGCCGGGCAGCAGAAAAGATACAATTGGATATATAATAATATCTAGTAATAATAATAATAATTTTATCGTCGGAATTTGCTTCAATGCAAACAGTGAAATATTTGATCGATGACGACAACGAAAACATTTTTAAATTTAGCCGCCAGGATGTATATTTCTTTTGCGGTCTGTGTTTAAAATATGCACAGCGATGAAAGTAATGGATTTGTAGCTTGCAGACAGGAACGCGGTTTATATACATCACAGTGCCCCGTGAAAGTGTAATTCAAAAAGAAATCTATTAATTCCTCGTGTGCAGCAGTATTTCTATAAAGGGACATAAATCCCGAATAAAAGAGACCTGACTGCGTGAAATGTAACCTGCTTATAATATTACATTTTATCTTTTATGTTATGCTACGTTGTATTGTAGTGTGTTCTGTCATGAAACAAAACGTAATCTCATGTGATGTACAATTACATAACATAACATAATAACATAACAAGAAACAACACGATACAACACAACACAACACAACACAATACAAAACAACGTAAAAACAAGTTAACATGATATGATATGATATGATATGATATGATATGATATGATATGATATGACATAAATGACAACTCTATACTGTGAAAATTTGCAATTAAATGGTGACCCATTTGTCTACGCAAAACAAGCTCACCATCGGCCTGAAATCGAAAGTGTTGAAATCGCTACATCGATCACATAACAACGGCTACTGTTTATCAGAAGACGCAGTTGCTATGGTAACACGGTCCCCGAAACGAAAATACCGTGACGTTGGATAAACTTACGGCTCAGAAGCTTTCGTGTGAAAAGTAAAGTCAATTGCCAGACTTGTGACAACTGTGCGGATATTTGATAGAGGGGGGGAAATTTCAAAACAGCTCTAGCCGTACACGATGCCTCAAGCACACGTGGTGCGACAGCACCTAGCAAACTTCGCACGAGAATACATAAGGTTGAATGAGAAGCGAGGTTGAATTAAGGTGGCATGCGCCTCGCAGTTGAAAGGCTTATCGCTTGCTCAGTCTTTCATCAAGGATATTTCTAACAATTCTCTCTCAAAATCATAAATAAGGAGTCAAATTTTGGTACCAGAGAAACAAATTACCTGAGATTTACCGATATGCGTGATTCAAAATGGCTGCCATCCCTGTGTTAACTCTATGGGGGAAATAAAATTTTCGATTTTCAGGAAACTAAGACGGTGAAAGTTTTCCTTACTCCAAGGGCTTCAAAATGAGCATTCACAAGTGGTAGATTAGGAAAGCATAGTAAAATGTTGAGAGTCCGAATATCTGTCCCCGAGGTGCGTTCAAGTACACGTATTGACATATCTTACATGTTTAA
The DNA here is from genome assembly GCF_041260155.1 of Ptychodera flava. Lineage (NCBI taxonomy): Eukaryota > Metazoa > Hemichordata > Enteropneusta > Ptychoderidae > Ptychodera > Ptychodera flava. Next base: position 32,808,662 of record NC_091940.1, read on the forward strand.
CGATGGGGGTAACACATTCTCACTTAAACCACTTGTCACAAGTAGAAACCCGCTAAGTGTGGAAATCGTTTTAAAAGGCGGCGGGTCTCTTCGACGAAAAATAACAGTGTTTGGACAAATTGACTTAATAAAATAATTTATTAGGCATGACAAGGAATTCATACCACCAAGAGAGTACCTGCGTTTTTTATGCGAAATTTGGAACAGTGTTTTATTAACTTTGTGAATTGAATGCATTTGGTTATCAACATGTCAGGTTTTCTGTGAACTATAAAAGCTTCGCACACTATGATGCGACGTAGGGGACGTTGTCGAGAAATGATTTTTGCTGTATTTACGCTGTGGGTAATTACGTTACTTCACTTCAAAAATCCACAGGAAATCAACATAATTGACATCCTAATATTTTATGACCGCAGTTCCAATATTGAATGGTCTCTCCATCTGTGAATGGATGTTGCGGTAACAGGGGCGTGGTTGTTTTGAACAGGCATATCGTGATGGCAGTCCTGTAACATTTTACAACCAAACTCAGTGTTACATTATAATTTCCTCAACCTTCTTACTTCTTAAAATAAAAACTTGTAATGTTTTGAAAACGCGAGGAAGCAAGCTCGTCGTAAATAAATGTAAACCGGTCTAGTCCTTTGAACTGAAAGTTTTCTTCCTTTAAGGTAGTATGCGCCTCGAAAGTGAAAGACTTAACTTTTTGCTCAAACTTTCCTAAATGAAACTTTAAACCATTCTCTTACCAAATCAACAATACAAATTAGGGGTCACCGTGCAAAGTTTAGAACAAGCGAAACAAATTACTCAACATTTTGCGATGTTTGAAATTCAAAATGGCCGCCATCCCTGTGTTAACTCTATGGGAAAATATAAAATTTTGGATTTTCGAAAAACTAAGAGGGTGACAGCTTTTCTTTCTCTAAAAGCTTTGAAATTAGCCCCTACAAGTGGTAGATTGGAAAAGAATTATAGAAATTTGAGAGTCCGAATTTCTGTCCTCGAGGTGCTTCTACCTTAAGAAGAAGAATCTAATTTCCTTGAATTAGACTCGCCCATAAAATAATACCTCTGTTTTGGTCGTTTAAACAGCTTAATTGACAACATTCAGAATTTACTGAAGCTCATTTGGGTCTTCACTCACTTTAGAATATTTATAAAGAATAGGGTGTATTAATGTTCAACATTTTTTTGAAAACAATATTCTAATTTGCCGAATGTACACACTTCAATGCATCACTGTAATTACAGTGAACAGAATAGTTGTATATTCGTGACGCTATTGGTGACCTACACCAACCTTTAATAAAAAACATTCAAAACTTATGTTTGTCCTTGTGTTTCAAGGGAGACTACCAATGGAAGGAAATATAGACAAGTTAAATCGTTGATATCGCAGATGGGCTGACGTTTTCAAATATTCACTGTCATGATCGTTACCCTAGAAATGGTCAACTTGTAGGTTTAAAAAATTATGACTTTTGGATCACCAGATTACGTTTTTATCCTGTAGCCAAGCAACATTAATCACTACTGGTGAATAATTAAAGCCCAAGACCGCAAAACGAGCAGATTTGGGCTTTTATGGGTAAAGGGTGGCACCTTCCATCCGTTAGATATACGTGAAACTCTACAAGGCTTTAAAATTAAACTTATTTTGAGCCGAGCTGTTATCAACATAGACGTAGACAGAGTGTACGAATTCGTTACGCCCAAACTGATATTCACATCTAGCGAACGGATTTGGAATTGTCCATCTCGAAACGAGGGACTGAACGTCAGTCAATGTGCACTTAGAGGCCGAGGACGGTTTCTAAGTTGAGCATTACGGCACCAAATCGGTGACACTATTTGAAAGTTTAAGGGCACACATCTAAATCTAATTTACTTATAATAATTTGAAGGTGTCAATGGCAATAATAAGTCTTTGTAGATAGTCTTCAACGAGGTATTAATATGTCTTAAAGGTTTCTAATCATCGTATATCCTCCTGATATTTGTTAAGAATATACGTGTAAAACTGTAGTTCATGTCATTCCTTATTTAAAAGGTTATGTTTACGTACATACTCGGTATTTCGAAAATGTTTCAATGATCAAGAATTCAAGTCTTTGTCGTATTATTGAGCGTTGTTCGTATTATATTATTAGTTTTCCAGGCTATATGAGAAGTCAACAGATTAATCGGTAGACGAAAGACATTGCAACTTGGAATTTCAATTTGGCAAGTTCCCACCGTAGAGCAGTTGTGCACTTCCCCTCCAACCGATAGTGAAGAGTGGCTGAGGCAATAAGATGAGCCAAAGCCGTTTCAAATTTTCCAATTGTTGCTTCCAAAGTCTTGTGTAACCTCACTGAAAAAACCTCAGAGCTTCTCAGCGTTATCGTGCATTCGATACACAAGTGTTTCCCATTTTGTGCTTATCAAAGAGATGTTTTGGGTTCAAAGAATGGCACTGGGTTCAAGAGATATCGCATAAATATTGCTACATACTTTCAAACACTGGTAATGCAATGTGAGATAAGCTGAGCTGATTTTGTTCCGAGTATTTAACAACATTACTGAAATGTTTACAGAATTTGGCACAAATTTGTGTTTGAATGTCAGGAGATATTAATTTTAACCCTAGGACATCGGTTTCTTTTACTCAAAAGCGTTGCTATCTTGGACAGACATGTAAAAATTGTCGCCACAATAAGCCACTGTATATACCCAATAATACTCTCTGAACTGTTTTTGCAATCTCCAGTACACGCTGATACACGGTTCAGGCAAATAGGCCATGCCACAGCTATGCATCACGTCACCCATATCATATGAACAAACCTAGAGACCGTTCCATTTCTCCCAAGTATCAGCTGGATGTTCAGCAGGTGATTATGAAGGAAGATTGATTATTTTTTCATACTGAATATCCCTTTCATGAAGTGCGGAATCAATGTCTGTTAAGCTTAAGGTAGTATGCACCTCGAAGGTGAAAGACAAACTTTTGCTCTAACTTTCCTCAAGAAATCTTTCTATCATTCTCTTTCAAAATCAAGAATAAAAACAGGGGGGTCACCATGCAAATTTTGGTACTAGAGAAACAAATTACCAAAGATGTACCATTATTAGAAATTCAATATGGCCGCTATCCCTGTGTTAACTCCAAAGAGAAAAATAAAAATTTTCGAATTTCGAAAAACTAAGCCGGTGAAGTTTTCTTTTACCAAGAGCTTTAAAATGAACCCCCACAAGTGGTATATCAGAAGAGAATTGTAAAAGTTTGAGAGTCCGAATATCTGTCCCCGGGGTGCGTTCTTCCTTAAGACTGTCAATGCCAACCGACTATGATTGACATGTAGGGGGAACAGTACGGAAGTAAATGAACGATATTACACAGACGGTTGAATTAGGACCCCGAGAGTTTTAACGCACTAACAGAAATTAATGGGGAAACAGATTAGAAAATGTTGGTGGCTTCTGAGCCTGGCTTTATAGTGTCTCACTCTATCAGCAGGATACGTGTGAGACCTTGGTATGGTATTTCCATGTTTATACGCCCCCACAGTTCTAAATTCATCCGCCACCTCAAGGGAATATATCTATGCAACAATTAAACACCTAATAAACAGTACATACTAAAGAGCCATATACTTTTCCATCATATAAAATACAAACTATTCGGAATCTCCAAAGAACGGTTGTTTGTTGGACTGTGACAACAACAAAGCCTAGGAAACACTCGTTTGATTATACAAACATCTCGGTTTATGATCTGTTTGATATCTCCACAATGTGACTAATTTCGAAATTCCAAAACAAGACAGCCTGTACATTGTTGAGGGGAATTAAGGTGCACAGCGTTTAAGGATTTAATGGTAAACGTTGACGTCTGTAACTTCTCTTCCAAATGCCAAATTTATGCTTGTTGCGAGAAACACATCTGTCACCTATAGCAATCTGTTTCCAATCCCAAGGATAAACGAACAACACCCAGGGCAGCTCTTGTCTGAGTAATCTATGGATATATTTTCGGGCAGTCTTTCCATCGAACTCACCGTAACAGGGTTTGTAAATCACAGAAGAAACCGTGTTCCCATGGCAAAACATTGTATGATCAAGTGAGGGTTTGCGCGAAGTGCCACTTTGTTGCAGTGAATTTTGCCGAATATGTTCCGTAGAGGGCGCTAAGTCGGGCAGGGCTGAAAACTCAGGGGCTCAAAATTTGTAGTAGGCCTATTGACCATGGTCCCTATGTGGAACATGCATGGAAACTTAACACTCACAACATAGCAGTACATCATCTACCAAATACCACTGTAATAGAATATTTGCCAAACGTCACGCCCACGACACTATGCGACATTTCATTACAGTACAGTACAATACACTACACTACACTACACTACACTACACTACACTACACTACACTACACTACACCACACTGCACTACACTGGTGGCACATCAAGACGTCTCTGATACACCGCATATTGTAAATAAAATGTTTTCCGTTTAGACTTGTCAGATTTCGGAGGCAATATTGGTAAAGTGATAAAATTATTTGGGCGCACAATTCACTTCCCAATGATATAGTTTTGCATTGCATCGTCTAATGGTTGGCATCCTATGAAGACGGTACGTTTTAAGCGCTTTCCGTGTTATGGATTACGTCAAACTGTCGGTTAAACTTAAAATCGTCAATGAAACATTTGTGCAGTGACGCAACTGACAAAAAACATCGAATACACTTGTTCGTATTTCTATCATCTGCTTTTTTCGACAGCCAGACAGAGCACGTATTTCCAACACTTGAGCACATTCACTGAACGTTCACTACACACGCTATTCAGTTTTATTGTCGGCCTTATGGACTGTTTATTGTACTTTGTGTAATCAGTATTACAACGATTAGGTCGCTTATTGAATCTTTCAACGCAATATTTGTCAGAATTAAGCCTTCCTTTCATAAACGATAAAATTACTCTGCAAATACACAACCGAGGCGGGAAAACATGTTTGGTCTGCCAATTAAACAAATATGTGACAAATAATAGAAAGCTGCATTCCAATTTCAAATATTAATATATTGATTGCACTCGAGTTCGTATTACAGAGTAAATAGCATCAAGGGTGGTCAAAGAAGGGCTATGTCGTAAAAAATGTGAAAGTTCACCCTACCACACACTGTAAGACATAAATTTAGAAGACAGGAAAATTTGTGTAGGGTCGCAGCCCCGCCTTAGATGAAATGTGGAAAATTCTTGTACAAGTCGATGAATCAGGTCCGTAACTGGTACGAGCTGTCATTTATTAATGCCATGGCGGGAGATACGCAACATTTGCGAACACATTCAACGAGTTCTCGCATTCAATGATACGGTCAACGGACGTACACGTCACAGGAGATTTGGTGAGCCGTAGTTAGGAAGGAGGACAACATTATCACTCCACACACGATAATATCCCTCTTTTACAGTATAAACCATCAACATGTAACCGATGAAGATGCTTTTTCCGGCACAATAAGCACCATGAATTTTAATTTCAAAGGCTGTTCCCAAATTACATATCGTATTCCCTGCAAAGTCAGAGAATGTCTGTGATATAAAACTACGAGAAAACACGACAAAATTGCCATTTAACTATACCGAACACAAGACAGGGTTGCATCTAGTCTCGGTTCACGATCTAGATTTCCACACAATGTTGTGAAATTTAGGGAGATATTTTGGTTAATTAATTTGCGCTGTTGTAATCGACGATAGTACGATTTATTTTGTCAGCTGTCTCAGTAACTCTTACCCTCCCACCCTCCCTCCCTTCATCATTCAGTCTTTCTTTCAGTCTGTCTGTCTGTCTGTCTGTCTGTCTGTCTGTCTGTCTCTGTCTGTCTGTCTGTCTCTCTCTCTCTCTCTCTCTCTCTCTCTCTCTCTCTCTCTCTCTCTCTCTCTCTCTCTCTCTCTCTGAAAAGTATTGATTTCAAATCGGTGCAAATTTCGAGGAACTTTACGTTTATATGCCAATGAGCACGTCGCCATGCCGAGCCTATAAAATAGGTTCCAATGGTCGAAGGTTGAGTGTTTATTGAGAAAGAGAATAAACGACAGTGACCCAGAGAGCACAGAGCTGCCGAGCACATTTTATCCATAGACCGCGTGACGGAATAGAAATACAAACGAATTTATCATGTTTTAAAGATAGTTCTGCGGCGCCAAATTTAGTTCAAACCATCTGAAACCTAAGATGTTTGTGCCAATCTTAGATTCAGAACATAAACCATTCATGTATACTCAGATGTGTGCAGACTTTCCAAGTAAATCTCTTGAAGCACAGAGAATTTTCTAAATCAATGCTAACCCGTTATTTTCAAAAGTATGTAGTAGGTCTTGTGTGTACAAATTTTTCACGGGCAAAGTTTCGCGTTCTAGGCATCGCCGACAGTAGCGACTGTGCACGTGGTTGAACCATCGGGTGTTGCTGTGAAACTTTCAGTGTTTCGAGAAATAAGACAAAGTGAAACGTGCTTTGTAGAACGTATTCTACCAGTACAACAAGTTTTTACAAAAGTAATAATCCATAAAGAGGTTTTAAAAGCTGCAGTGTTTTACTATATCGCTCCAAACAATATGCTTATCGCAGCTTCTCCCAAAATCATGCGTTCCCTTGACTTACAACGTATCGCAACACAACGCAAGAGGGCGCACTATAGTAACAAGTACAGACCCAACTGACCGAGGCTCACTCAAAGGCAGTGCTGGCTTGCGACTTTACCTTCTAGAAAGCAGTAAATTATTTTGTACGAACACATTCAACGACGCATTACGGGCTTCAATATTCCCTTATTGTCCACTCATGTTAACAAGTGTAGTCTGGCCCATCAATATGACAACAAACATTCCATTTGTCATCGAGCATTTTGAGTAGTATCGTTTTTACCTCTATTTCGATCTGTCGATTTTAAACACAGCTGTCACAGTATTTTCAATTTGACGAATCACATGACAGTTTTTTTAACGCCGACGAAGGCCTTAGCTACCAGATCATGTTTCACTTCCATAAACCCATGAAACTAAGCGAGCCTTACGTAACGCAGAGCTTGCACAGAATGTTTGGTTAAAGTAATACCGAACGATTCAAATCGCTGAACAACCGATATGAAGATTGTGTAATATCCATGCAAACATGGATTTTTGTGATTTTGTTTGCAAACAAAGATTACGATAATGTAGCTCTCAGGGTGCAGATGTGCCATCACAAACCATCTGCGCATGACGTCATCGAAATGCGAATGAATTTAGCATATTTTTGAAAAGCTTCAGCGGAGCCAAATTTCGTTAAAGACTCCCAATACGTAAAGATTTTGGAAAGATAAACGTCTCCGAGCATTGTTCGTGTTGGAGAGTCGTCCAAGTAAACACTTTTATTCCGCGTTAACAAATGTCTACGTTGCTGAGATTTAAAAAGATTTTCGGACAAATCTCAAAAAGTACCTAGAAATGTAAAATAAAAAACATACATGCTTACATTTCAAGGCTTTATTTAAAAATCGTGTAAAACATTCGTAGTATCAAAATCGATGTAGTTTACTCGTGCGAGCATACTGAGTGAGACCTTCGATGTTGACTCAGAACCATGGGTGTAATAGTTCAGTGAGTTAAACTAATCCAGGCTGTTACGTAAATATTTGCGAAACTTAATTTTTTTCTATGTGGAAGTTAAAAGAACTTAAGTAATCTTAACATTATACATAATGCCAACCAGGGTTTATTCATAAGAAATTTATTCAATCAAACACTTAATAACTTCTATGGTAACAGGTGGCTTGTAATACGCATATGTAATACAATATCTTTGAAGTTTTCAGTAACATAATACAGCATTTTTTGTTTCATAAAACGTTAAAAATAAGTACAGTATAATAGGTACATATATCGACTGGACGGAATGTTGCAATTGCGTTGAGCTTTTTATTTCCTTATCTTGACGTGCGTGGTGCCAATGTCCATCTGCATCATGACGGTTTCCATGGACACTAAGTACGCCATGCCTCCGTTGCTATGTTACGCTTGTACTGGGGGAAGGTATCTCTGTATCGGCTGCTGCTCGGATGAAAATACAAACAAAACAGAAATACAGAGCTGGTGTCAGAACAGACAGTCATTGGTGAATCTACAACACACGTGATACTTCGCGAAAATGGCCTGTGCCTCGTGTGGACTCTTTCCAATGCAACGCGCAAAACGATACCTCATGATATTGCTGAAACTGTCAGACTTTATATTGGAAATATGTATCCTATTTGAAGGAGTTCCAGTTTCGAAGACATTTTTCTTCAAGTTTGAAAACAGAACTGTGCACATTCACAAAATGTTGTGTTAATTTTTAATGGTTCTGAACATCGAATAAATCTTCAAGAAAAAATGACTTCAAAACAAACATAATTTAGTTCTAATTATCACTTTCAGAAAAAAAATTAATCAAAAATTAAATATGAAATTTCTTATATGATTGTACGAAATTTACACAAGTAACAGTAAAACTATTTGGGGCGATAGGGGCTTCTTCCTTGTTTATATCGAAAATTTGCAACACAAACAAAATTGTCGATTTATAGATGCTTAAGTTACTTACTATATGTTGGCAGGAATCGGTCTTTGTCCGTATTGGTCAAGTGTAGGCTCCTGCTGGAGCGTGTACTGCAAGAGAAGAACGGGCAAAGTCAAACATTCGCATATCGATTGTTGGCGCCACCAGCGTTCACATATGGGCTCATGAGATTTTTAGCTTATTGTACTTTATATCTGATGATTGTAACCAACAATTATATTGTGAGAGCGGTTCACATACTATTTTGCTATGTGAGCACCTACATACGTATAGCCACACTAATTCGATCGTCAATCGTTGTACACTAAAGTTATCAGATTTCCGAAAACTTTTGGCCAATCAACGATAAGCAGCATGTTGTGTTATGCCTTCTGATTCAACGAATACGGTCGCTGCATTACTTCGGTCAATGTTATGTTCATTTCAGAGTTCAGTTACATAGGTCACGTCATTGAAACAAACTGAAAAGATGCTCAACAAAACAAGCTTTCAATTCATTACAAACAAACAGAACGCATTAGAGTGTGACGTCATTCTTTCGTATATGTTTGTAATAAATATTTATGATCTGATAATCAATCTCGTAAATTGAACAACTCAGCATACGATAGAACTAGGACTTACAGGACGCCCGTATCCTGACATATAACCAGCAAAATTTGATTGCAGGATTCATTTTGAAAAAGGAGCTTCCTGAAATGGAAAACAACTAGAAAAAGCAATTCCTTGGTGACATACAATTTAGAGAGATGCTATGCTGTAGGAACACAGATTATGGGCGGTGGTCGACATAACTAGTCTGAAAACAGTACCAATGTCGGAGACATATGTGCACAAATGTTCAAAAAGGTACTTACCCGCCATGAATTAGTGAGGCTAGGCTTCATATACCTGACAGCGTAACCAACAAACCTCAAATCTGGAGAAAAACACAGCAACAAACATTTATTAAATGAGTTACTTTTGACTCTACATTGATCACGTGACTATGAAGCTTAGCAATATTTGTGAGCGTCAGAGAATAGGTTAATTTCGCCTGAAATTTTACATGTTATAGTTCAATGCGGATCAGGGATGTATGATTGTTTTGGTTCTTGTACTAGTAAAATAGAATTATATAATTGCTTGCCCGAATCACGCTAATAAAAGTGACTTTTGAACTACACGAGCCTTAATAGGTCATCACACAACCGAACACAAATGACATCGTCTACTCCACTTCTAATATTTTCATTTTAGATTGTCTTTTCATGGGTCGAGAAAAATAAGAAAACTCCCTTTTTTTGTAATGTCTGTGATAGTTATGAAATTGTACGTCGTCCAAAAACAATATTTCAATAAGAGAAATTGCGAAATCGTCATTTAATTCACAGTAAAGTCCGTAACTTTTAAACTGTCATTTAAACACGGCTTCCATAGTATATGGTATCGAATGTTCCAAAAATAAATGTTCAGAACGTCCGCATACAGAAGCAGTCCATATCCGCGGGAAGGCGCACTTCAGCACCATCGGCTTCTCAAGCGTTGTTCGAGTTACGAATACGAGCCACTTGTCAGGAATCGTTGATATTAAAAAGTCTCACCTCCTTTATCCGTGGCTGCACTAGGTCCATTCAAATTTGTTGAAAGACGTGTAAATTGTACGGGGTGGCTTGAACTGGACAAGAAGACAAAGAGAATGTTATCTTCAGATATACTTTTGACGACTTACAGTATTTGTTGACATAAAGTCACACCTCTGTACCTACGAGTCACAAAGCTCTTTCCCCAGCGTCTACATTCAACCCAAACCCTTCTTCCTTTTAATTTATGTTCAATTTATTGATTATCTATTTATTTTAACATTCATATTTGTTCCATACTTTCAGCGATTTATAGACAGCAAAAATTATGTCTGTCTTATAGAACTGACACCAGTTAGTCAATCGTGAAAACAAGCCATTAAATAAATAAATTAATAAATAAAGTAAACAAATGTCTTAGCTTACTACTTCTTTTAGGATTCATAATACGTGAATGAGACATCGTAAACTGATTGGCTGTATCAAGAAATGATATGGCTGTGCCAGGTTCATGATACTTACTTTAATTGGTAACTTGACGGTGGAATAATTTCCCTCAAAGAGCGTCCCGTTTCTGTATTTCCCTGTTGGATCGAGTGAAATAAATATCGTTAAGACATTTTGGCGCGACTTCGAAACACGGCTTTTCAAGCGGTACGCGAATTCATTTGGCTTCGTTTAAAGGCTACATAATATTGGACATCGAAGGAAAACCTATCAGTATAGTTGCTGTAGTGACTGTATCGGATACATCTCAATATGTATCGTTCATTGATAGCGTGGGCTGGGTCGAGACAAGCACTCAGAAGCACAGGTAAGGGCCATCGGAGAGTTGCTAGTAATAGACAAGTATGCTTACATTAGTATCGGGAAGTAGAAACGATTTTTTCATGATAATCGTTATTCCTGCAGTGTCAAGCTATTTTAATTCGCCAATCGTCTGCGACATCGGTATATTCTAGACTGATCCAACCGTTGTGCGCACGTCACGGTGGTTTTGTGGTCGCGTTCATAGAATGTCGCGCGCACGCTCGATCGCGCGTCCGAAAACTGAAGCCACTGGGCCCGGGCCGCCGGGGAGCCATGCTAGAGCGATAACATCGGCCTCTTTTTATCATAGTTAGAATTGAATACATTTCATCCACTCATCACCAAATATGAGTTTGATGTCATTATTTTCAATCATGTTTGGAATTGGAGTGAATTGCTTGAGTCTTTTATCAAGTCAATCACCGTCTTAAGGGACCGTTCAGTTTTTACGGCAAAATCCAGGGGGTCATCGCTTTTTCACTGGTAGGAAAGGGGGGTCACCACATTTTCAAAAACATAATACCCATAATAAAGTTCACTTTATGCCATGGCCATGATCGACCCTCTTTACCGGCGGGCCGCCTTCGGCGGCCCACTAGAATAAATATACTTTATGTACTACCCATGACCCTCTTAACAGGCAGACGCGTTTGGCGGCCCACTTCAATTAGGTTCTTCATGCAATGGCCATGATCGACCCTCTTTACTGGCGTGCAGCCTGCGGCGGCCCACTACAATAAATTGACTTTATGTAATACCCCATGACAATCTTAACAGCGGACGCCTTCAGCGGCCCTGTCCAGTAAAGTTTACTTTATGCAATGGCAATGATCGACCCTCTTTACCGGTGGGCCACCTTTGTGGCCCACTAGAATAAAGTTGACTTTACCTTAATGGCCCAAGACCCTCTTAACCGGAGGGCTGCCTTTGGCGAACCACTCAAATAAAGTTTACTTTATACAATGTCCATGGACATAAGTTGTCTATGGAATGAAGTTAAAAATTGCCTTAAAGTCGTCCTTATTAACAGACGTTTGCATGGATGTGGCTGAGAAGTTTGTGCACTGGCATCTCTGCTACACGAATAAAATGCGCCACGTACCGGAGTTCAAACCAAATAGTGCGGGTAAATTTGACATATGGGTTTTGGTTATTTTTCAGCGGGGGTGGGGGGGGGGGGGGTGGAGGTTCATCAAATTTTTTCGTCTGACAAAGGGGGGGGGGTCATCTTTTTTTCACAAAAAAGCAGGGGGTCTATATTTTTTGAACACCGGCGACAAGATTTTGCCTCCCCCCCACGTCGTAAAAACTAAACGTCAGGGTGTTGCAAATTGCAGTCCAAGTCTGTGTACAGCAAATGAACGACTCCGAAGGGGCAGTGCACAGCGTCCCGAAGGGTTGGTTGCTGAATATCATTTGTCGTTATTGAAATCATCCCAGAACAGTATATCGGAAGACTCAGATAAGGACTGGACATAAATTACACGGGGGGGGGGGGTGGCCGGTGTTTTTTGAAAAAGCGCTGCGTAAAAAATAGTGACCCTTCAAAAGTTCATGCACAAAAATTAGTGACCCTCCCCCTTATCCGTGCATGAAAATAAGTGACCCTCCCCTGTTACTCAATACCCCCCAAAAAAACCCGCAATGTATTAAAGACCCCCTTCTGACTTGCTATACTTTTTAAGTCGCCCTCCCGAAAGGAAGGCAAAATGTGGCCGATATAACGCGTTGTCCAAGAAATATCAAATCATATGTGTGTGATAATTCATGTAAATGTACTTTGCTTGAAGTGGCAGGTAAAAAGTGCATGCCTGTACAAAAATGTAATTTTTAGATTTTATCGATAATGTTGATTCACTATACATGTAGTCGACTATAAGAAAACTACGAACGTGTATTTTCCAGTATAAAACTAGGTATATCTGTTCATATACAGATGTTTAATAACTGATATAGATATACTTGATTAGCATGGGTTGTTTACAAGTGCACATGTGAACAAGATATTTGATTTTGGAATTTCTGTCAAAATGTTGATCCACTATACATGGGAGTCTATGACAAAACTATACATGGGAGTCTATGACAACACTGTCAAATAATTTTCAGAATTAAAAATTTGCACTATTTGTGCATATATGGACCCTCAATAATTGACATAATTGTGCTTGATTAGAAGAGGGTGGTAAAATGTGCATCTGTGTACAATAACTTTGTTTTGGAATTTCGCATAAAATGTTGATCCACTATACATGGGAGTCTATGACAAATCTGTAAAAAAAAATTTTCAGAATTAAAAATATGCACTATTTGTGTATATATGACCCTGAATAATTGACATAATTGTGCTTGATTAGAAGAGGGTGGTAACACGTGCATCTGTGTACAATAACTTTGTTTTTGGAATTTCGCATGAAATGTGGATCCATTATACATTGTAGTCTATGAAGAAACTATGAATAATTTTTTTTAAATACAAAACTTGGTAAATCTGTGTATTCATGTATGCTTGATTATTGATATTTATGTTCTTGATTAGACTAGAGTGGTTACAAGTCCATTTGTGTGTAAGAAATTTGATTTTGGAATTTCACCGAAATGTTGATTCACTATACATGGCAGTCTACGGTGAAACCCAATGAATAATTTTTTTCCAAGACAAAAATAGGTAAATCTGTGCAATTATGTACACTGAATTATTGGTACTAATGTTCATGATAGACTAGAGTGGTTTCAAGTCAATGGTTGTGCAAGAAATTTGATTTTGGCATATCACTTAAATGTCGATTCACTATACATGGCAGTCTATGATGAAACTATGAATAATTTTTTTCCAATACAAAAATAGGAAAATCTGTGCATTTATGTACACTTGATTATTGGTATTAATGTTCATGATTAGACTAGAGTAGTTTCAAGTCAATGGTTGTGCAAGAAATTTGATTTTGGAATTTCACTGAAATGTCCATTCACTATACATGGCAGTCTATGATGAAACTATGAATAATTTTTTTCCAATACAAAACTTGGTAAACCTGTGCATTTATGTACACCTAATTATTAGTATTAATATTCATGGTTAGACTAGAGTGGTTTCAAGTCAATGGTTGTGCAAGAAATTTGATTTTGGAATTTCACCAAAATGTTGATTCACTATACATTGTAGGCTATGAGGAAACTACAAATAACTCATAGGTTATCTGATCCTAAATTGTTATTCAAAAGTTGTTCGACCTGAAGCTTCCAGTTGTTATTGATGACACTATGCACTATTCTGAACAGTTTGTATTCTGTCAATGTCCTCAAAAAAGTTAAAAAATGTACATACAGCGACATGAACGTTTGACACCGACCTATACCCAATGTATTGTCAATGGGAGACTGATGTCAAATAAGTAATCTCCCAAAGTGTTATTGAAAGAGTTATTATAGGGGACAGTTATGCACAATAGTGTTGAATAAGTAGAAATCATGACAACTTAAATCAATGTGGCTGCTTGGATCATCAATACATTGTTTATTATACCTGAAATTTGCGCCCGAAGGGCGCGCCGAAAATGGTAATGGCAGAAAATGAAAGTGCCAGGAGGTATTTTTTCTTTTTTCAGTATTCCATAACGTGCACATGCAATTTCAGCTTTGATGCATGAAAAAAGGTGACCCTCCCCCATAGGCTTGCACAAAATTTTATGACCCTTCAAAAATGCTTGCGCGAAAAATGGCGACCCACCCCCAAAAAACACCGGCCCACCCCCCCCTGTAATTTGTGTCCAGTCCCTAAAGCGAGACCACTTGCTATCATAACAGCGCCATCTCTCGGCAGACGTAAAAATCTGAGTACAGATAAACGCTCGTCACGGCGCGGTGGCTAATAACGTTACATGGCAGGTTTGATGATCTATGGGAATTTAGGCCTACAAGCCGTTGTTCTAACATTAAATTGACCAGCTTTCTTAGCCATGTGCCAAGAAATTCAGGTGATAAAATATTGTAATCCTTAAGATCCCCTAGCATTGGAAGCTGTTAAATTTTATTCGGTGTTGTCATAGCGGTCGATATATTTGTTTTCAGGTTTTGAAGATCAATGAAATTAACTCTGAGATAAACAAACACGCAAAATTAACTTATTGCGAACTCCCAAAATTTGTGAAAGGTAACGGGTTTTTTTTTGTACTGGAAACCATTCATCTGCTTTTGTTTTTTCTGGAAGAGTTTGGCCCACGCAAGTTAATTTTATCCTGCCAAGTCCTGAACATTTCTTCACTTGTTCACGGAATAACGATATATCCCAGCGACCGCATTCAGTAACGCCATGGTGTCGGGTAGGCACAACGCACTAACGAAGGTTTACCTGTACACTGAAAGTGTTTGTATACGATCAAGCAAACACGGCCATCGGGAACAGATCAATTACCATCGCCGGCGAGATCGATAACCGGTGCGTTAAATAAATCAACAAACAATAGCGTCTGGCCGGTACATTTTTTCACGTACTCGACGACATCAGCGGCCAGAAATTCTTCAGAGCTGTGTCTGTCGTCAGGGGGGAGTCCATTCTGTTGTGTTCTATTAACCTAACCTCATATATACAGTACACAATATTCCGATGGACCGGGGGCACGCCTGACGCGAGTCAAAGGCTTCGCTGGCCAATTTCCATTCTACCGGTCGGATTACGTTTGGTACCCGGTTTAATTGTCAGGGTGTCAATACGGTGTTTGTTGCGTAGCGGGCGTCGATGTTGAAGCCATTGTGCGTCACAAGAGTTCCAAGCAGGGTCTTTTTTTTTTCTCTTCGTGTGTATGTCCTTAAAAAAGCCGTACAAGTGAACAGCTAGCTCATCGACTGATCATCGCACTCTCATACATACAATCCACAGTAGGTAAATGTTTGCCCATACAAACCAATTCCATTACCGACTAAGTGTATTGAGGTAATATTAACTGACGCTGTTTGGAAACACCGTGTTCTGATGAAGGTCGCCCTATCGATCGACTCCTCACAACAGTACATAGTAACTGGCGATTATGTTATGGAAGTCCTCTCCGCATAAACGCGAGTATTACGCACAGCAAGTTTGGAGTTGTTGTTTGCCTTCTACCGCATATTCTCTCGGAGCAAAAGAAAAGTTTCATCCGCTCGCACACACGTTTTCATGTATTAATGCCATACGCTCTATGTTTTCTCGGCCGCATAACATCTCGATAGTACAATGACAACAACAGACGCATTGGTGCCCTTTTATGTTATTTTCCGTGGCGTTAACGAGTGTTTTTAGGCTTACAGTCGGCATAATTTATGCAATGAAGTTTTCTTAATTTTGCAAGATGATTTTCAAGTCAGAAACCCGCTTTGAGACCCAGAGCTGGCTAACACTACTTTCTGAGCTTCTGGGACCAGTTTTCGTCATAAAGTCAGCTGACGTGTTGTTATCAATCTTTAAACCTGTAAGACATTTTCAAACACTGACAGAGTACAAACACTGTTTGTCGCAGAGCACGTATTCTACGCACCCCCAGCTTTGAAACGCAATGAACTGCAATCCATCATCAGAGAAGATTATGGTATACGTTTTGAAAAGAGTGCACCCACACAGGTATTCATTGTGTTCTTATGCGACCGGGCATCATGGATGAATGTCTGTGCGACTTGTATGAAAAGCCCCTGTCGAGCACAAGCACTGACGTGGCTGTGATGAAGGTAGCCGGGTAGCCGTGACGCGAACACGACAGGTGGTCGGCCTTCCGTTCGACAAGCGGCAATCTATGAAGTTGACAGACAGAGAATATGTAAACCCGTTGAAGTGAAGGCAGTAAACTTGACTAACCGTGCATGATAGACTCCGTTTGGATCCCCGGAAAAGCGAGATATTGGCATTTCTGAAATCCTCTGTAAAAATAGAATCGTAGGTACATTAGGTAGAAGTCGAGAATTGGCAATACAACGGAAAAACACGGGAATTTGTTATGCTATAAACCTGTTTTATGAATGCAACACCTTCGCCATATAGAAAACATGCCTACCTGGTCCGCAAGACGTTGTTGTTCGGCAGTGTTCGTACGGTAGCCTATGGGCGGCAGTGTCCATGTCCATCCGACGGAAAGTGGGCAACTTTGGGTGGTAGAGTCCTTCTTTCACGGCCGAAAGTTTCACCACGTCCGGGCGAGCCGGAGCGCTGTAGCTGTAAGTCATGTTAGCCGGCATCGTGAAGCGCGCTTTAGGAAGGCTGTGGACACACTGAAGCACTTCT
The DNA here is from genome assembly GCF_041260155.1 of Ptychodera flava. NCBI lineage: Eukaryota > Metazoa > Hemichordata > Enteropneusta > Ptychoderidae > Ptychodera > Ptychodera flava. The sequence continues at coordinate 32,825,881 of NC_091940.1, forward strand.
GAAGCCCTATAGGACGTCTGCGCGGACTGTGTAATTCTCCCTCGCCGGTTGCTATGGGGGTACCCAACGCGCGATTACGTCGAGAGACTTTTTCTTCGCCGAAGCAAACAAAAACCTGGTCATTAAAAATTTAGTGATGCGTATAGCGTTTACGGAACACCCATTGTCTGTCAATTATGACTGCATAATAAAGAAGTGTTCTATGCGGCCAATCAGGGTTCTCGTTACATCTCCCGCGTCGGCCATGGAAACTCGAGTGAAGTGAGACCGTAACCCGATCCACGTGATTTGTTTAAGTTACCGGTCCAAGTCTGTAAACTCCACAAAGAGTGATCACGAATGTCAAAAGAGGTAGACGGCAGCTGAAAATCAACACGCCACTGTAACAGTGAAAGAACAGCATTATGAAGTCAGTGGCTATTTACAAAAAAACTGCAGCCGACACAACAGCTCTCTTTTCCGGCGTTGCCCATGGAGAGGACAGAAGACGCTGAACTATGGCCAAACTTTGATAACCTTTGTTGATAATGTATTCAAAAATTAATCTCGGTCACTACTCGATAATGCCTTTATCTTGCGATTGTTAAATGATAATTTCAAAATGACAGTAGCCCCGATCTACAGTGGATGGAATTTTCAAATGCCTGAAGACTAAATAAGCTAAATGAAACTTTGAAATGACGTTGGACGATTGTTAGTAAACTGTGCAGTGCTATTTATGACTGGCACAGGTTTTTAAAGGGCAGTTTTTATCAGCTGTATCTCCTAACAAACTGATCAACTGTCTCAACTTTCAAAGTTAACCGATAAAAGGACCAACATCGTGTAAATAGTCTATCTCAACAACCACTGATACAAGAACCAGGGATTGGAGACTGTCCTTGTCATGACTATCGCTATACGGGTTTTCGCCATCATTCCAATGTAATACGCTTAGTTTACTCACGCAGTAATGAGACAAAAAAAGAAATTTTGAAAAGAACAGTATAGTACTTTCTGAAAATTGACAATATTCCTGGTCATTAAAATAGGATTATTTCGTATAAGTCATACAATTTATAAATGATCAGTTATCGAAAATCGGCAACACAGTGGCTACAGTGTCAGTAAGGATCACGGATATTGTATCATCATCACCACCACCACCGCCGCCACCACCACCACCACCACCATCATCATCATCATCATCATCATCATCAGCAGCAGCAGCAGCAGCAGCAGCAGCAGCAGCAACAACAACAACAGCAGCGGCAGAAGCAGTATTTTTCTTGTTATTTTTGTCGTTATTGTACTTGGGCCTCAGCCCAAGTACATTTGTTTTCATTCCGTGGGAAAAAACTCTGTAAGGTATAACCATTTCTGGCTGAGACCAGGGAGGGCAAAATATCTTGGCTTCATCTTTCTTGGCATAATAAATGGCGTAATGATGTTAACTGAATGGAAGTGCTGCTCTCAGCCAGTCTTGAATAAGTGAGATGTGAATATTAATGCTTCTCTATCTGAGTTTTTGCCACAAAATCTTCTGAATATAATCAAAATGTGCATCGAAATGCAACAATTAATGCACCCTCCGTTTCCTAGGCGACGGCACGACCCTTGCTACACCCACTGGACGAGCCAAAGTGGGAGGGTAATTTCAGTTTGGTCGAACAAGAGGGCTCGAGACCAGAATTTAACATTTAAACTTGAAACATGTTTAATCGCTGACAAGATATGGACCAGTGTTAATCAAAGCAAAAGTGTAAAAAGGAAAGGTTTTATATCCCGGACACAATGAAAAACATTACGACTGGAAACTGCACCCCCAGTTGAGAATAGTAATGCCCACAGCGATGGAGAACACTTATCCTTGAGCTGAGAAAACCAGACCATCATTTCGAAATAGAGCTGCAGATTCGAGAAGCTCGTTCAAAATAGCTAGGTACACCCCATAAAGGGGTGGTTTCGAGTTTTGAGGGCAAATTTCGCCTCCTTCATATAAAAATCGTACGTTTGTTTTTCCAGGAGAACACACCATTTGACACAAAATTTGCATGTAAAGGGGTCGCCAGTAAGCACGTGGTCAAATCTGGCATAAGAAACAATATGAAATGTTGGGTAAAGCCAGTCCAAAATAAACTGATTTGAACTTTTGTGTTTTGTAATTTATACCACTGCAGTAACATTACCTTTTTTGGACAACATCACACAATGTAATACGTTTTGAAACTGAATACTCCGACGTATTCTGTGTCTCCTTTGCTAAAAAATACGGTATTCCGATTACCATGTAAGGAGATGATGACGTCAAGACAGATTTGTAGTGCGTTTGGTCCTGGATGGTGCACGAAGTTTTGTCAAGGTAGCTTGTGTATTTATTTTCTAAATGGGAGAGATTAGGGTCGATCTAACGCGAATGGTTGGATAATTTGGAGGATGTCTAGAATGATCTCGTCTCATTAAGATTATTTGGCGGTCAGTATTGAATTTCAACTGCGTCACAAGTTTGCGAAATGAATATTCCGTCGAACGGTCAACGAACGATATTTTAGAAATCTGGAGACATGGCACATCGCATTTTTATTTTAGTATTTTATATTTTACAAAAGATTTAAGAAGCAATGATTTTGTCGAAAATTCTGAAAAAAATATAGGAAGATTTGATCGGAACACATTTTCACTTGGGGTCAACTAGCCCTGCGTACGATGCTGTGTGTTCCGCTACAGCTAATCGCCCCGCTCACCACAGCCCTGCAAAGACCGTGACCCGTACGTAGGGTCGGTGACTTCAAATCCATTTTGGGACTTGACGTAAAAAGCCAAATTACTGCCGAAATTCAGCGTTCTTGGGCCCAAGTCGTATCCCAGCCTACCTCAGCTACTCGATCGCTTCCAAAAATGACAGTCTTTTATTCACTTCTCGTAAATAACCGTCGATGTCGGCAACTCTCTCGCTAGCCCTGCGTACGATGCTGTGTGTTAGCTGTAGCACATAGCATCGTACGCAGGGCTAGGGTCAACATGGGGTCGCAGCCATGTTGCCTCAAAACTTATTTCTGTCTGCACTCTAAACTCAAAAATGTCGGATATGAACCTGAAAAATCTATGCAATTTTGTCAAACTTCGGCGAAATTTCAGCCTATAGACAAAATTTCATCTAGGTATTAGGTAAATTTACTGAAATTTGATCGACAAATAATCCTGAGCTTGAACGTGACAGCTCGCCTTCTCCGGAAGCCAAGCATCCAGCTGCCCATACACAGTTGCCAGGTTTATGAGATTGTTTTCAAGCGACGGCGGCAGACCGTACGGGGCTCTGGATATGAACCTACCGCCGGTGTAGCTGTGCAGTGTAATAACTGTTGCGTTGTTTTTAGTGCCCACGGACGAAGTCCTGGGGGAGTTATAGGTTTGGTCATGTCAGTCCGTCCGTCCGTCCGTCCGTTCACGCAGATATCTCAGACATGCCCTGGTCAATTTCTTTCAAACTTTGCACAAGAATAGTACCCGACCCCATACAGATGCACGTCGATTTGTTTCACAATGCGATCAAATTTGGCCGTGTTAGAGGACTTTTTAGTTTACACCTCCATAGACTCCCATGTATAAGGCAGTTCTCCATAGACTCCCATGTATAAGGCCAAGAAAAATAAAAATTTCGTTTCTCATCGTATTCATATTGCCTAAAGGATGCAGTGACACAGTTTTTTGTCCCGACGGATAAAGTCCAGGGGGCTTATAAATTGGGTCATATCCGTCCGTGAGTCCATCAGTGTGTCCATCGGTCCACGCAGATATCTCAGACCTCTTTGACAAAATATCATGTGACCTTGGTGACCTTTGACCTCAAATATACATTATTGTCCTAACTCAGTAACCACAAGTGCTAAACCTTTCATATTTGGTGTGATGGGACACCTTATGACGCCACATATTGTACCTCATTAATTATGCGCATATCTAATTTTTAGCGAGCCAATAGAGCTAGAGGTCTGATTTTTGGTATATAGGGATATGATTTGTTTGACAAAACGTCATGTGACCTCAATGACCTTTGACCTCAAATACACATATTTGTCCACAACTCAGTAACCACAAGTGCTACACCCTTCATATTTGGTATGATAGGACACCTTATGACACCATATATTGTACCTCATTAATTATGCGCATATCTTATTTTGAGCGAGCCAATAGAGCTAGAGGTCTGATTTTTGGTATATAGGAATAACTTAGCAATGCAATTATTATGACAAAATGTGACGTGACCTCTATGACCTTTGACCTCAAATATATATGTATTTGTCCACAACTCAGTAACCACAAGTGCTACATCCTTCATATTTGGTATGATAAGACACCTTATGACACCACATATTGTACCTCATTAATTATGCGCATATCTAATTTTGAGCGAGCCAATAGAGCTAGAGGTCTGATTTTGGTGTATAGGAATAACTTAGCAATACAATTATTTTGACAAAATGTCACGTGACCTCAATGACCTTTTACCTCAAATATATATATTTGTCCACAACTCAGTAACCACAAGTGCTACACCCTTCATATTTGGTATGATGGGACACCTTATGACACCACATATTGTACCTCATTAATTATGCGCATGTCTAATTCTGAGCAAGCCAATAGAGCTGGATGTCCGATTTTTGGTATATAGGGATAACTATAGGGCAGAAATCTAAATATGGCCATCTGAATATTAGACATCTACCATCGAGAACAAAAAAAAATGCTGTAATTTGAATATTTAAGGAGTTTAAGCAATTTCCACTATAAATAAAGAACCCCTGCCTCAAACTCCACAAAAGTTGCTAGACATAATTTGCTGTTGTCATGCCATTGCTTCGTTTAATAACCAGTTAATCAAATGCCTATTGACAGGAGGAAATTCAAGACCATATTTGAATAGTAGTATATATTGTCCTCAAAATTACTCTATCACGGCCCAAGTACTCATTGCCTTCAGCAATACTGCCTTGTTTTTGTTGTTTTTATTATTGTTATTGTTCGGAGATGGTAGTGGCGAGAAAAAAAAGCCGTCAACTGAAGCACAGGTCGTTCATCGACTTTGTCTCAGAATAAATTGATTGACTTAATAAAACTTACAAAAAAAAAACCAAGATCGAGAACCAGGGCTTGAGGACTGCGCCTTTAAGCCGGCTTATCGAAGACTATAGGGGAATTCCCTAATACGCAAGAGCGTTTTTTGAACAAGCCTTCTGTTGATCCATCGTGGATTAACCTAATCCTGTAATAAAGTGGTGTCAATGTCTATTCGTTTATACAGCGACCGACATACATCTATGTCGTGTTGACCTAACAATTCCTCGGTTGTCAAGGTGAACTGTGTGTCCCCCTTTGACCTTGAAGAACCACAGGTTGTCACACTGTTACGGACGCATGGTGTTCAAGGCAGTGTATTCGGAGTCTCTTAAAAAAGGTGGACTGTTGTATTCATGAGCGACCCCTGTCTTTGTCGTCTATTGTTTGCGTAGTGGATTGCCTCACAACAGTATCGCGAAGAGTTGCCCCGCTATACAAAAGTTAATTTGCATGTATTCAGTGCGGTCAATTGTTCCTGATTCTACGTCCACGGCTGGTCATTCACACATTGAGGATAATTGAAACACCAAATAGAATTACAGATAAAAGTCGTACAGATTAGAACTATTTGCACTTTATTATAAGTGCAAATTTCGGCAATTTCCTACCTCTATCGGATCTGCCAAGCCGGGTGTTTATTTTGTATTGTTAGCTGTGATGTGTAAATTGACATTGTATTTTTGCAGGATGGTAGCATTGGCTTCAAACTGACAGGTGGGATTACTGAACCCAGGGAGCTGGGGGATAAAATTCGGAAAATGAATGCCAACCAGGAACACACACAATCAAACTCACCACTGTTTGGAAGTAAGGGACAAGAAATGAAAATGTTTCCCTTGAACAGTTAAACGAATGAGCAGTATAAACGTTTTCTCCCTTAGAAATTAGTGGCAACGTGTATTCGGTTAACTTTGAATCTCAACCCAGTATAACTCTGACATTGTCAGATCCCGGGGATAATCTCGTCATACAGTAGCCTGTCTCCCCGATACAAGTCCGCGGTTGAATCCAAGGTGACTGCACACAACCCTGGCATTCACTGCTTGAGTGATCTCCAAATCTTTTTCTGCTTTGCTTACCACTGAATACACAGCTAAACGTTTTAGTCCCCATGACTACAGCAGCTATTCCGAAAATTCGCGTCTGTCAACATAGGGTGTTCTTACTGCTATTTTTGTGGTAGCAGTTGTGATGCGCAGTTGCGTAACGCGTACCTCTTTACGACACACATTGTTGTGTTCTTCTTTTCAACTCAGGGATGGGGGATTATCCTGACTGGTATACAGAGCAGGTAGTCACAGGTTGGCTTGTGTTGAAGCCATTGTGGTGTCTCTTTTGGGAGTAATCGCGAAATGACCCTGGATGTTAGCTTGAGCGTTTACACCTGACCTCATGACGCTGCGCTGCGGCTGTTGAATGTCTCATTGTCTTGCTGAAAATGACAAGCCTGATCCGAAAGGAAACATATGTTAACTTGTGTTAGTAAAACAACCAGCTATGCATTTCCCTTAAAATAAAAAAAAAGTTTGCTTGCTTAAAACTGATGTGTTATAGAGAAAAAAGTGCAGGGCAGTTTCAGTTGAAATCCCATCATTGCCTCAAGATCGTGACAAACGAAAGAAGTAACCGAAACGAAACGTGCCTCAGATCTTTACACATTTTTAGCGCCTCTCTATTCTGCTGTCTGCATTCCATACAGATTGATATGGTGGTACAGAGGTGTTTTTTAGAATTTAATCATCTCTTTGTGGTAATGATGAACGATGTTGTATTACGCACGACGTCTCCGAAAATATTCCGCTTACCAACAACCGAACCATGGAGAGGTGATTTTACCAGATTTAGCTTCAGCGTAGCTTCTATCAGTGTTAATTTCTTAGTATGCTTGCAAACTGAAACGACCGGTCCTTTTTAAATTAGAGAGAGAGAGAGAGAGAGAGAGAGAGAGAGAGAGAGAGAGAGAGAGAGAGAGAGAGAAAGAGAGAGAGAGAGAGAGAGAGAGAGAGAGAGAGAGAGAGAAAGAGAGAGAGAGAGAGAGAGAGAGAGAGAGAGAGAGAGAGAGAGAGAGAGAGAGCCAATCTCGACTCCTGGCCATTTGCTCGCAATGTTTTTCGAGCCATCCAGATCGGCGAGCGTGACCAACTGATCGTATGTTTACATTGCTAACAACACAACACGGTCTCGGATGAGTGATCCGTTCTCAGTTTTTATTGCGTTGGTGATAACAATAAGCTGTAAGAGGACAAAGACTGGTTTGATAGGTGATGATCACACACTTTATTTTGAAACATTGCAGGGTTAATGAGGGTTTATTGCGCATTGAGGAGCAGGTCTCGCCTTTCAAGTGACACGATCAATTTGAATGAGCCTTGCCTGAAGGCACGAGACTTCTGTGGTACACCTGTCACTGCACGATGATAGAATAGTACATACTGCCCATGATTAGAGACAACGTGTGAGACGGGAAGGTGTACGATGCGTGACAGATGGTCCACAGCTAGCTTCTTGGCGTAGCATATAATATCAGAAACGGACAAAGGCTAAGTTTTTTGACCTTATAATAATGGTTTAGGACATTGTGAATCAAAAGAGGGGTCATTTGCGCCAGGAAGGATAATATGAACATTCATTGTTGAGAAGTTAGCGCTAACAAACAACGTTCAATTGGGCTAATAATGAGCAAATCCTTATAGGAAACCGAGATTAAACTTTTTCGAGAACAATTTCTTAATCCAAATATATCTTTAGGATGTATGTTGTACCAGAAGAGACTATGTTACTCATCAATGTTTTGTGTCAAAGTGTGCTCCATGGGTGATGGATTTTTTTGGTAAATTTGTTGCACTGGAGACTGAGTGTCCGTTGTGTAACTCATACTCTTTTGTCGATGGAAAGATTAGAAGACTGACAAAAATCAGTGTTTTTCGCTCCGATCAGTCAGGGAATTCCATTGAAATACAGGTATGCCACAGCGGTACAGTCCTAAGCTTGCATAGATATCAGGATGGACCAAAACATTATAGGAAAGCATCAGAATGACGGTATGTTATTTTTTCGCCTTTCAAATTGATATTAGATTACCCTAAGCATTATTGCATGTCTTTTATTTCAACATTCCAAAGTATTTTCAGTTTCAGCTCATATAAATTTACTTGAAAAGTTTTATTAAGCTGCAAAAACTAATATCAATATTTGCTCTTCCGATCCTTTCTGCTTTTGAACACGCCTGATAAAACATAACAGTCGATCGATCCCTAACACGTGTCAAGTTACATGGACGAATCTCTTCGATGTATTTAACCACGTGACCAAGATATTTCTTTAAGAAATTTCAAGAGAGGTTATTCAGGATTATATCCTTTGCTTTTCAAATACTCCATGACACTTCTAATCTTCCACAGTGTCACATTGGATTAAATACAGAAAACTTACGATCAGCAGTATTATCTAAACACCGTTCAGAAAAATACTTGGACTTCGACTTGGTTGACGCATTATTAGTGATTACTGAACGCCAATCAGCTGTAATCTTTTGTACTATTTTACGGTTCCCCTTCCAAACTTTACTTAGATCGAGTAAATCTTCTTTAATACAGAAGGATGTGTATTGGGGTATTATTAACCGTAGACTGGAATAATTGTGCAAATATGAACAAGAAATATGATAAATAGGTGACCAAATCAAAAATTGCCGCCTCCAAGCAAACAGACGAAAAAGCGGACCGGATTGACACAGTTGCAGGCTAAACACATTGAAGTCCTTACGGAAGGAACGGACTACTGAAGATTGCTCTTTGGAATGCAACTCGTGCTCATTCAAATTACGAGGGAAAACTAGAAAACCTGACGTTCGTAGAACGAGTACAGGAAGCATCTGCTGAACGAATGCGCAAGCATAACATGTCAGATAACAGAATATAGATAATTTATTCCATTCTGTGTACTTTAGAAAATTCAACAGTGCAAAAATAGGAAATGACAGCTGCTCGGAACCCGTATACTTTTAGGATATCGAAGTTCGAACAAGGCGGACGATACTACAAATTGACATTAAATAAGTCACCACAAGACTCCTCGTCTTAAGCAATCACGTGATATATCCATTTTATAATCACAAAAATGGAGAACGCTGTCTCAGAAAGTTGGAATGATGATGCCCAAAATATGCTCGTGAGAACAGCGCCTGCATCGTCGGTGTTGGTCGTTGACTCACACAGTAACAAGAGGATCGACCGCTCTATCGATATAGACAATTACTCTCATGAACTTGAAAACGTCATCGTGCACAGGTCAACAGTCCAGGTTTATTTGATTCTTGCTTTCGCCTCGAAATCACGGCCATACGGACGCGCAAATTGAAATCTTTTATCTCACGTTTTCACTTCCTCGACGAGAGAGGGCGGGCATTTATCAAAGCCATCCTTGCCGGTCAGCCAGTACGTCACCAGCGAACCTTTACCCTAGAATAAAGTTGACATGATAGAAATATTAGCAAATAAACTTTCAAAGAGCAAAACAAGTGGACATTAAGTACAATATAAGAAATATGAATTTTTACAAATTCTAGTCGACACTGAAATATAGTCGCCAATAATGAAATTTGAAAACACACACAGCGGCAATGTTGAAATCTTGAGATTTCGACATGTGTTTAGGACTACAGAAACATACTGTATGTTTACAAACATTAAAAAAATAGTGGAAAACACAAAAAAGTGACAAACAAGACGTCATTCACATTTCAATGAGTCTGAAACTTTTTTGTGGTCATAAGTTCATTGACCTTAGATTCACTGAACACGATAAAATTTTCATTAAGAAGGGTATCATAAACACGCCCCGCCATAATTTTCTATTTAATTGACAGCCATGTACTATCGATTGCATTATGGGCTGACTAACGGTTGTGACGTTCTATAGGCTCTATGACCATGAAAATCGCAATTAAACGCCACAAAAAGACGCAGCTGATGTCAGACGCTGATTAATATTCCACAGAGATAATAACGAACATAAATATATTAGAATGTCAGTATTCTATTCCCCAGAGTGATGAATTCAATGCAATGAATATCATTACACACTGCGTTGGCGTTGCACTCCCTGAAAACGTTCCATGTTCATCAGATCTGAAAGTATACTTAATTTGCTTAAAACAAACGCGAAGGCCATGATTGCAGTGCTTCACACGGCTAATGACAACATTGTGGTGTCATAAATATTTGTCATAAATATCTAAAATTCCACTGAATGTAACCACTGAAGCAAAGATTCTAATATCACCGACTGACTCCGTCGTTACCATGGAGAGACTAACAATTAATTTTGAATACAAATAAACACGAGTTCTTCCGAACTCATTAACGACTGGGTCAGTCGATATCGAAAGGCAATTTATGTATGAGTCAGTGTACTAAATGAGAAAAAAAGATATCTGCTCTCTCTCTCTCTCCTCTCTCTCTCTCTCTCTCTCTCTCTCTCTCTCTCTCTGATAAAAGCTTGGTGATGTAGATATGCAAGATGACCGAGGTTGGATCACATGAGGGAACGCTCCATAACTTGGACATACCCGAGTAACCCGAGTTGGTTATCAGAGGATTAATCTCTATGTCAACATATGCGAACAGATTATCTTTTAGTGTAAACAAAACATTAGCACTGCCGGAACTACTTTTAGCATGGCCCACGCCGTGACGGCTCTTGTCCGGCACGCATGATTTCCGACAAGCGTTAAAAGTGCCGTCCAGCACTTGCTGTTACTTCGAGGTCATCATTTAGTTCATAAAACTGCATGAAGAGTTTACAGAAACGATGGTACTATAGAATCCCTTTCAAATAAAATGCTGTTTACACAATACTAGCAGTTAATTAACGTACGCTGATTTTGCATACGAAAAGCTATTTTTGTATGAATGTTTATACCTCTATAAAAGAAAGTACGGTAGCGAAAATCAGCATTAACAAAACAGGACTTTTACTAAAACGTACTCTCCAATTTCAGTTCAGACTCATATTGCGGAAAGGTGCATGCAATGCAATGAAAGTCACGAGCAAACTTTTGTGTCAACGGATCCAGTCTTTGAATTATCAATAAACACTCACTTATTTTTCTGGTCAAAAGCCAAAGGCTACTTGTCCATCGCAAGAAGCCTCTCTGTTTGAATCCGAGTGTTCATTTTTAGCCGGATGCCGGCCAAATTGACCTTCTACTTCCGTATTTTGGCCGGCTACTTTTCAGCAATGTTTCGCTCTCTAGCCCCGAAATTCTGGTTTTGATAATAATATTTTGATATTTGTTGTCTTGCAAGCCGGAGATAACATTTCAGAAGTGCCTATGTGGCGATATGTAGTCTAGAAATTTACGCGGTGCACTTGTTGCTATCTAGTATCAGCCTGTAGTACCACAATCTGCGAACGTGTACTGTACTGGGAATCGCTCTCGAGGTCATCCTTGCTTTCCCGACTACAGCCCGAATTATTCCGACGTTCACATCGGGTGCAGCTTACCATTGGACTGACGTTACGCCTACCAATAGCTGGCCATTTCCGAATAAAGCCGACGTTTGTTTCTCTCAAACGCGAAAGAGAAGAAAGTCTCAAACGCGGAAGAGAAAGTCGACGCTTCAGAACTTTTGTTTTCTGCGTAAGAGTAGGGCCTTGTCTGATGGGTAGGTTTTTGATCAAATTTGAAGCGACCAAAAGTTACTGAGTCTCATTTTTCATACTTTTTAAACGCCACGTCAATCCATCCATAGTCGATCATAGATCGACATCGCGTTTTGTGGAGAGGCAGTGGTTAAGCGGAAGGGAAAGTCTACGCGGGAGTCTACGCTTGAAAACTTTGATTTTCTGCGTAAGAGTAGGACTTTGTCTGCTGGTTGCCGGAGGTTTTATATCAAATCTAAATAAACAAACAAAATTACTTGGTCTCATTTTGCGTACTTTTGAAACGCTACGTCGATCACAGTGTCAAATTTCAGGTCGACCACAGTCCCTCTATCCACCGGTCTGGAAACGCCTATTGTAAAAGGTGTCAATCACCTAGACCGCACAGCCAAACCGCGATACGAGGGGCAGTCACGTGATAATGCGTAGCTTGGGTTTGTCCTGCATGCCCACAGTCCCCCCCCCCCCCGATTGTGTGTACGTTTTTCTTGAATTTTCGCTGTTTTTTGGCTCTTTTAAGTGTTCTCTGCGTCTATCTACGACTATATCCTGAAACCGGTGTTTGTTTTTCGTGATCCTTCTCCCATCGTAAATGATGATAGTGTGCGATAATTTCTGGGGTTGATCGCTGCGAGTGTGTTGACGTAGCACAAGCAACGGCTGGAATCACACCGGAAAATTTGTCGTCCCTTTCTCTTGCAATGTTAGTATTCAGCGCCTCCAATTATGTTTTCTGTGTAATATTCTGTGAAATCATGTCTGTTAACTGAGCAGAATAGGAAAGACAACTGCAGAAATGCATGGATAGAGGGACTGTGGGTCGACCGATATTGCATTGTGTGTAAGCTTACTGTGTCACAATCGACTAGTCGACTGCAGGTGTGTTGTACACACACGGTGTCGTACAGGTTGACGTTGGGTGTCGTCAATTTGGAATTTTATCAAACAAGGAACACTGGAATTTAGCTCTCTTTTTCAATTATATTCAACATCACCAAAAATCAATAGTAAGCTCGCGAATTCGTTTTATTGTGAAATTAATACCGCGAATTAAAACACTGAAAATTGTGCCGTCCACCGACCGGCCTCGTCAACTGCTATTTCTCCTTTCTTATAATATGCACAAATGGCCATACTGTTTACAGACGGATCCGGCTAGCAATTCATTGACTTAAATTCGCTCTATAGGAGATGTAATGTCACAGGAGAAAAATATCGCCACGTGGAAAGAACGTTCCATGCTGTTCTGATCACATTTGCATATATGATCAATGCGCGTTACTGAAGTGAAGCGTCCGAAAATAGGAAACGTGAATGAAAATAAACGAAGAACGATATTTTGTTTCACCATATTTCTAAAACTTAGTTTAGAGCCTAAATTAAAGAAGAAACTAGATTACTTGCATTGAAAAGAGGGCAGTTCACTTTTTCCTGTCAACATAGTTCCATGTGCAAGCATATGTGAGTGCCCGTGGTTTTGAGTGAGTCGTTACAGCCCTGACGTTCCTATCATAGCACCAGCTCGATAAGATTATCGCAACAATGGAAAATTAACACCTTTGGGGATTAAAAGTCTTCTGTTTGTCACCCGAGTGGCAGGCAGCAACTCGGGTTTCAGGTACCATCAAAGTTAATGGAGCCTTCCCTAGGTTGGATCACATACCTTCATTTCAACGACTCCACGTTCTCTGTAATGATAGCCTCCAAGGATTTCAAGTCCCTGTATTGTAGAACGACTAACATGTATCCTGAGTGCTAGATTTTACAGGGAAAGCGAAATTTTCGGTGTTAAAATAGGCAGAAATACTAGAACACTAGCGGTATCATTTCAGCTATTAGTCGATAGAGGGCGACAATTCATATTACTTGCATTGGATCATCTTCGCGAGGGCTTGACAACAAGCGTAACTTACAAAATACGATGAAAATTTCTTGTCAATGGAAGTCTAAAAATATTTGTTAATAACGGAAATGTTGGCATCCTTCCAGCCTTCCCGTATGACAACCTTTAAACAACATTTTGCCATTTAGCCTCATTTGACGTAATTGGTCGAGTTCGGCATTCCCGTCCGAAGGAAGAGCGCTCAACATTATCAAAATTAGAATGACACAAAAGCATGATGTTTCAGGTCCGGGTCACTTCCCATAGGAATTTGATGATACTTTGGATAATTTTGAACTGCTCACATAAAACGAAATTCTAAACCCGCCCTCGATATGAGTTGAACGCTGTCGTACCACCTAACTCACCTTCGCCCGTTGACTCGAATCTAGATGCTGTATTGACAGTATCTCCGAATAAACAGTATCTCGGCATTGTTAGTCCCACAACACCAGCTACACACGGACCTGTCAACATTGAGAGATGCATAGAATAGCTGTTACATCTTACATTACACATAATTTTGTTTACAAAAGCTATCAACCTATGGACGAAAGATCCTTTTTGTTTAACTGGCCAGTCCATCAAAATATTTTTTTTCAGAAATGTGGTAACGAAGGATAACATAAACGGTTTATAGACAACGTCCAACCTTGTACTGCCGTTCTTATAACCGGGCTTCCACATGTTGCCGGCATAGAAACGAACGAATATATCTAAACAGTCTGTAGAGGGCGCTCACCCGAATGGACGCCTATCCTGAGCTGTAGCACTCTCTCTGGCATGTGACGTATGGTGAATTTACTGACCGCGCTCAGTAAGTCTAACGACAAAGTGCAGATTTCTCCCGCGTGGAGGTTACCGTTACGTATAGGCAAACCACTGACTACCATGTAAGCATCACCAATTGTCTCGACCTAGAAGAAATTCAGATTTTGAATTTAAGGTTGTAGATGCCTCGAAAGTGAAAGACTTAAACTTTTGCTCGAACTTTCCTCAATGAAACTTTCAACCATTCTTTCTAAATCAAGAAAAAGAATCCGAGGCTACCGTTCAAAGTTTGGAACTAGAGAAACAAATAACTTCAGATTTATCGATATTTGAAATTCAAAATGGCCTCCATCACTGTATTATTAATGTTTGGGGAAAATAAAATTTTCGATTAAAAAAAACTAAGACCCTCTCAATCCGTGGGCTTTAAAATACGCCCCTACAAAGTGGTAAATCAGAAGTGTATTGGAAAAGTTTGAGATTCCGAATATCTGTCCCGAGGCGCATTTTACCTTCAAGATAAAAGTTATTCAACTTGAGTAAATTTGAAATCAAGCATCGAAGTTTAAGAGCAGTGTCGGAATAAATCTCAGTCAGAATGATGCACAGGACATTTCGTTGACTTTTTTTACAATAAACAGATGTTAACGTCGGTGAGCCATTTCGAAATGATATTTTTTCTGAATTTAAGCTAGCTATAGTTACAGCTATAACAAGAGCAAGAACATTGCGTAGTTTGTTGTCGACAGCAATGATGTTTTCGCCTTGCTAAGTGATGTGTGATCGATCATGTAGTATTTATCAATTTCAGAAAGTGGGACAGAGTTGCTCAGATAGCAACATTCTTTGGCGTTTTCATTAAGACTGACCCATTACAAGTCATAAATATTTTGCTTTTTCGTTGTCTTTTACATGCACTACCAAGTGACAAGTCAGGGAGCCTTTTCTAAAAGACAATTTCATGATTATCCCTCAAACCACATTGAACTCGTCTGGGCTCATTATCAAAGCTACAATTTATAACACTTTTTCACAATAGAAAAGTTGTCTTGAACACGGCCGCAGAAATACATATTTATGTATTCTCAGCACATGAAAAAAGGTTCAAGCAATTTGCACCATCTCACGCTACTAGTACCTTGGAAACAGTGGCTCGTGCGACGTGTACGTACAGAGCCGAAAAGAAAAATGTCTGTCCGTGGACGAGCCAGTTTGCTAAATTCGTTACCTTGTATACGTCATAACTGGATATGATGCCGTCAAATAGGACATAGAGGTCATTTAGAAGGCCAACCACCTGCAGGGGTGTACTCTCGGCAGACAATGACGTAAAACCGACGATGTCGGAGAAAAATATCGTGACGTCATCAAAGCTCTCTGGCTCCACTGACTTGCCCGACTTCAAGTGATCTGCTACCGACCTGAAACGGTATTTAAAGCTTATGATCGATTTTTCTTATCGAGAAATGTTATGACAAGACAAAATATTATGTTTAATATCAATTTTACATAGTGTTCTGCTTTATGATGCACAAAACGCATTGTATATATCCCCGGTCAACTCCGGCTACTTCAGCTTGACTCGGCTTTTTGTATGAAGCAGCTTCTCGTATATTTTCTTACGCCCCTGGAGTACGCAGTATAATAAAATTGCAAAATACAACAGCCGAAAAAACATTTCTAAACCAAACCACAACGCAAAACATTCTAAAATGATATTCATTCATTGAAAAGGGTATTGTACTTAAGCAAAATTCTATGAAACAGTATGAGAAACTGAATATTGACACACTTACGGAGGAACCATGCGATGCAACAACTCGTCAGTTTTCTTCTTTTCCTCTGATAATTGCATAGTTCTCTGGGCGACCAAATCTTCAAGGTTATTGGCGTAGGTCTCAAGCATTGAAACCATATTATCCATAATACTGGCTTGCCTTTCGGGGATTACCAAGAAAAAAGGAGAAGAAGGCACGTTAAACCTGTTCTTAGTATCATTCATTAGCTTACAGCACAAGGGAATGATGTTTTCTCGGTAATCGAGTCAAAGGAGGGCGCCAAGCTGTCTCTCCTTAGGGCTGAATTCTCTTTTGCGTCGTAACAGTTCGCTTTTCAGTTCATCGATTTTGAACAACCATTCACAATCGACATTTTGAACCTCTTGTAAATTAGAGAAAGATCTAAAAGAATTAGCAAAGATATCATATTCATTTTGGATAGATAAATTGAGAGAGAGAGAAAAGACAGACAGACAGAGAGAGAGAGAGAGAGAGAGAGAGAGAGAGAGAGAGAGAGAGAGAGAGAGAGAGAGAGAGAGACAGACAGAGACAGACAGACAGACAGACAGACAGACAGACAGGCAGGCAGACAGGCAGAGGAGGGGCAGACAGACAGAGACATACCTGCCATAATTGGCGGATCGGATCATTTTATTAAGCATGGGGGTGTCCGGCCGGAAAACCGCGTTTTCACTCAGGCATCTTTCCATAATGTACAACAGATGAGGAACGCCGGGCGCGGAATCGCGAGACACCCGTGGTCGAAATGGCCTTTTTCGCACTTGTTTGACTTTTTCAATAATTTCTGTAACGAAACGATATAAACGAGTAAACGAGTCACAAAAAGGTATCGAATACACAAGAATTGTTACAGAGATCTTTGTGTGAGTTAACATGCACATTTTTTGACGTTAATAATGGTTCCTATCTCCACCGACGAACACTTTCATTATTGAAGCTTTCAGATCTTTCCGCTTGAGTCTATCATCGGATCATGACTATCTCTTAACCTGTTAGTGTGTTACAAAATTTTATTTTTTGAGAAAAAAAACGTGGCAAAACTACGCCATGCAATTATCCATGTGCCGCGCCAAAAAGGATTGAGAGTTAACAGCTGCGTTCACTTAAATCGGATGGATTATCGTTCCGTAAAGAAGAACACGCAAAAAAACCGCAAACAATATATTTGGCTTCTTTAAGAACTACCATGCATGCAAAACACATTCAGAGGATTTGTTCAGTGAACGAGGACGGAGATCCGCCGGAAACTTGCAACTTGAACAAACCACTCACTGACCATATCGGGTTATTACTTAGAGAGCGGTGCCAGGGCATTGTATGTCAATCAAACAGAATTGCTACTAAAGCCTATCTGAAAAGCTAAAAAACGCGGGAAACTTTATAGAACTTACCTTTTGGTGACATATCCGGGTACATGCAATATGGCTGATCACGCAATGCGATTTCCTGCAGAATGATACCGAGGCTGTAGATGTCCCCCTTTCTGGTTCCCTTCTCCGGTGGATTCGGGTCACGTAGTAATTCTGGTGACCGCCATAACAGTTCTTAAGATCCATCCAATAATGAAAGATGTTTGGAATGGTAACAGAATATGCAACAAATGAAATGTAACACGTTTTGCTCTCTTTGGTTGCTTTTTAAGAGAACTTAGGAAGAATGAAAAATTTATACAATGCCGCCTTTTGCTCTTTTACCAATGTGCAAGCAGAAATTGAACTAAAAACCAACCATAAATTATCACCATGTTTGGACACTTACAGGACAAAATGTACAACTTAAATTTACTTGTTTCAAATATGGTAGCGAGAAATAAAAAATAGATCACCCGGGTAAGCTTTTCGTACTCACTTTTGTAGTGCGCATGCTCACTGTGTTCGTGTGGGTCAACCTCTTGGCCTTCTTTGAATTTCCAAAGACCAAAATCTGCGAGTTTCACCACCCAGCGATTATCAACTAAGCAATCCGACGACTTCAAGTTTCCATGGCAACCTATCTTGCTTTTGTAGTGAATAAAATGTAACCCCTACAGGTGTGCGAAGGAATCAGAGACAAAGAGATGTATGGTGAACAGGAATACACAGTTGTTGAAACAGAAACGATTACAGTGTGCAATCCCTTGCGTATCGGTAAATATAGCTATAATTGGAAGATAATTTGTCAATTTTAAAAAAAATGTAGGAACATTGTTGCATGATAGGACAGCGCTTTGAACATGAAAGACGCTGAAATCTTGTCATCATCATCATCATCATCATCATCATCATCATCATCAACCATCTCGTTGGTGATCAGATACACATCGTACGATCAATCGATGACATTTACAAAAACACATTACAGACAAGTGCAAAGAAAGACAACACAATATACACGTTGCAGTCAGTTAGCTTAAGACGGAAGCATGAGCACGTTGCAGTTATTTGAAGTCAGCCTGTAACTTAATGTTTGTGGATGTCACCATCTACAAGAATTTCTCTACTCTATCTATGCGATTCGTATAAGAGTAAAGGACGAAATAAACCATTCAATTGAATATTATCATAGCCACTAAGCTTACCCTATTTACATCATCGTAAATAGTAAAAGGCGATAACATTTAGGAGGGACACTTACCGCGATGATGTCTGACGCAAAAGACATTCGGAAAACTCTGTCCAGCTTTATGTCCTCATTCTCCAAAATATCCTGCAAGCTTCCCTTAGCGCAGTACTCAGTCACGACACAGATGTTGGGAGGATCGATGCAGACGCCGATGAATTTACATAAATGCTCGCATTGGGACTCCTTCATCTGCTGGAAGACAAAGTCAGCCGTCAGTGAATATGCAATGGATATCTTCCGCGACAGCAAGGATCCTACAAGCCTCCCACTTGAAGGTGGAACGCGCCTCGGGGACAGATGCTCGGATTCTCTAACTTTTACAATTCTTTTCTGATCTACCACTTGTGGGTGTTCATTTTAAAGCTCTTGATACGAAAAAACTTTTCATGGGCTTAGTTTTTCGAAATTCCAAAATTTTGTTTTTTCTTCACTGGGTTAACTCAGGGATGGCGGCCATTTTGAATTTTAAATATCGGTAAATCTTGGGTTATTTGTTTCTGTAGTACCAAAATTTGCACGGTGACCCCCGATTTTTATTCTTGATTTTGAAAGAGAATGGTTGAGAGATTCCTTCAGGAAAGTTTCAGCAAAAGTTTAAGTCTTTCACTTTCGAGGCGCATACTCCCTCAACTGCGATCCAGAAACCCGCGACTGGGCTTTCTTCCATTCTCTTTATCCGTCAAGTTCGGTAATTTTAAAAGCACTTTAAACACGGTTGGAACTAATTTGGGAAAATTGGATAAGAGTAATTATTAGAAAAATTAACGAAATCGACATTTATACAGCCAAAATTTTACAAAATGATATAATAGTGTAAACTTTGAAATATTGTTCTCATCGAAAAAAACTACGAAAACACAACGATTATTTCATACCTCTTTCATCGGATTTATTTTCATGAAAAAAGTCCATTTTTGTGTAAATTTACAAAAGAAATGAGACAAAATGCTTAAAACTTCTCTAATTGACGACTTTTGAGTCAGGGCACTCTTGAAATGCCCCTGACTTTTTCGTTAATTTAAGGCTTAATAAACATTAAATTGAGTAAGGGCACATTTTTAATGACCCTGACTGACTTAACTGTAAATCAATCAAAAAGCGTCATTTTGATCGAGGAAAAGTGACAAACTGAGATTATTGCTTGTGTTTCAGTAATGAAGAAACTGCAGACAAACTCACATATTTTCATTCAAATGTGAATATTGTTCATAAGGTTTGAACAATATTGCATTGGATACTATCAAGCACTGATTCTTACTCAAAACATTTCAACAGCTTCGTAATATTTGAATAAAATTTTAAAGATGGTAAGCAAATATGGTGTAATATTAGACAAATTTCTATAATTCTTGAGAAATTTTGCCAATCCAATATCCCAATTTAGTTCCAATCGTGTTTTTAAAGATATTGCCAAGATGGCGCACACTTGACTTTGCTTGGTCTTGACTGAAGTAGGCAGCGACTTGGAGAGTGAGCTATGGCGATTTTCTCATGCACGAATGGTGTTCCCACACCATGAAATCGCACCAAGAATATCATTTCATCATGGATGGACGAAAGACTTCATACAGACTTGGTAAACTTGATTTCATTAAAACATAGAGAGACGTAATCGCCACTAAAGAATGCAGACAAAAGAGCCAGGTCTAACTCACCAGACGAAGTTCTAATAACTGTTCACGATCCAGGGTAATGGATTTCTTGTTAATCATTTTTAGAGCCACTATTTGACCCTGGAAAGAGAGAGAGAGAGAGAGAGAGAGAGAGAGAGAGAGAGAGAGAGAGAGAGAGAGAGAGAGAGAGAGATTTTAAGATTCAAAATCATCAAGTTTCGAGATGAAATTCTGAGACAACAGGTCATGTCGCCATGAACTTCGGTCACACGTAACGTACCTTGTAAGTCCCTCTGGTTGTGAAGATCTGAATACGTTTGCCACTAAAGGAAGTCGATGACGTTATGGTTGTACCGTAACTGGTCGATGAGGTCTCGGACGCGACCGAAAACATCGATTGTACAGACTGAAAGAACAATAGGGCCTCTAATAAGTAAGTTTCCAACAAAAACCACCAATTGTCGACTGTTTAGACAATTTTCTGGGCTTTCTATTCTTAAGTTTTCTTTCAGGTTTCCCTGTAGTTTTTGTCCTTTAACTTTGATGACATGATGTTGTACTAATAGTGTAACATATGTATCGCCCTCTATCAAAAGCAAAGAATAGTCCATTTTGTTCGTTGGCGGCCGTCTTACCTTTGCTTTTTTGTTGAGATGGATGTCATGGTAATTTATCTTCCAATCGAAGCTCATCAATTCCTTCTCAAATCGTCTTCTTCGTCTGACTTTCAGGATATATGACGTCAGGAAAGGCGAGACGAAGAGTACGCATGCCAACAAAACACCAATAGCGATTCCACTGTACAGAAGCGCTGTGAAGGTAAAACAGAAGAAGAGTGAAGATGGCGGGAAATCGAAAATGACATGGCGGCCAGATCTTTTAATCACGGTCCGTCTCGTGTATTATTTCTGTCATTACATTACTCCTGCCTTCCGTTCACATTTGAAAACATCGATTACGCCCAAATTAAACGAATAATAAAAAGAGCCGACATTAACGTCTTTTAAGGAACCAATATTACATATAAGTCAAGGAGCACGCCGTACTGAGTTGAACTGCATATAGCGCCGACACACAACAACGGTAGTTGTGGCCAACATAAAATGGGAGATGTAGCGTTGGTACATACATACAGCGGTTGGCAAAACTTACTATGACAATTGCTGGAACGTTTGGTTTTATTTTCATTATCTTTGTTCCAATTACATGTTATCATTTAGCTCTCTAAAGTATGTGGAAACGCCAACATAAGCATTGAAACTGCAATATACTGAATATAAGTATGGCCGATTCTTGTCAATCACTAAGTCCAAAATAGTTTAATACGGCACCTGTTGTTGTCTTAAAGCCAGTGAATATCTAATTACTGCAATGTCAAGCTTTTGTCATGGGAATGAAACACATTCTAAATATCGTGTATAATAAACTTATTCCTTTCAGAGTGAAAGAAGAACTGCTGAGAATACTACATTGACGGGTATATGTGACTGATCTCGCCGTATTTTTCTAAAGACTATCTATCGTTCGCGAAAATATGATAAACGATTTCCGAGAAAAAAATCGTTAATTCTCCCAGGCCAAGAGAAGCTTTTCGCTTTAAGCAAACCTTATAACAATGTTGGTTGGCTTTGTTTCCTGTATCTTGAGACGCCAGTGTCGTCTTAGCTGGGACGGATTTTCTTTTTCTTACACCAACAAGCATTCGCAATTCAGCTGAAAAGTTACCGTAACGATATGAACCTCTGAATCAGTCATTTGGTTCCAGAGCTAGACAGTAATTATAATGAATAATCACATGTAATAAATCACAACATAATTGTTACTATTTTTATCGAGTAAATATGCACACGGTATAGCTTCTACAGCCAGGTAATCCTTGCAGACGGCGTCTAGAGAACGGCAGGTCCGATATGGGTGATTTGACAAGAAAATTAATCGCGGTGAAACAAACGTATCCTTGAGAGCGACGAACAGTAAATGATAGGAGGACAACAAGCCGTAAAAATTACGGCCGTAAGAGAGTGACAGCTCCCATGAGCAACTCCAGTTTTATATTCTTCATCGCAGTCGCGCCTGGTCTCCTGGTGGATTTTTCCCACACAGTGAACGCACCATTTTTATTACGATTACGTGTCGATAAACCGTTAGCATGCAGTGTATATCTGTCATGCCGAAACTCCCTGACAGCGAGGTAGCAAAATAAAATCTTTGCGTCCGCTATAAAAGTAAGAACGATAATTAAACTTCTAATTTCTTTTTTAAGTTACCGATTGGCAATAATAACGAAAGCACGAGTCTTATTCATAGAGAATATGTAATGCAATCATTTTGAATAAATATATCTCGACGAATCCTTGGAGACCCTCACCCCATTTCAGCAGTTTCGAAGCGTGTGATTTCTAGTACTGAGATTATCACTTTGAAGGCCAAACTGGATCCGAGGGAGGGCGTCCATCAAAGTATAGTTTGTTGCAGACATCAGTCATGCTGTGAACATTGTTCCGAGACTGAAACTGAAAGTTTTAAATAGTCAAAGACCTTAATAATAGCCTGTTCAAAAGTTACGGAAGTCGTCCCAGTGACCCTTTGAGAAGTATTGAGATGTCGAAGACTCTGGGATATTGGTGACAGAACGTAACGATGAACGGAAAAACACTCGAAAACTATAACATTCAAAAATACGTAAAAATAAATGTTCAATGGAAACTTCCTTTATAGAGTTTCAATGGGAAACGAGGGCACTGACTGACTGTAACCCTCAGAGTAATTGATCTGCATAACGGTCGACTACTTTGCACCGGTGGAAAGTTTGGCGCCAGTTTACCCCCAAACTATACAGGTGGGTTCTAGAAGTATAGCGGCTAGTATGGAAGTAGATTATTGGGATAACCAGGTTTACCTCGAGTAGAAAGATCTTTGCAGCCGGTTTTTATTTTCTCTGTCCACTTCCCATATTTACTCAAACACCAAAGTGATAATCTCAAGTTTTACAGTCGAGGAATATGGTGTATTAGACAATTTTTCTGTTCTGAAGTTATTAACCTCCCTTCCGAAAACTACATCTAGACTGTTTTGGCAGCTTGGCTCACAGCACGTTTTCGCGAACGATAAGCGATTACGGTTTACGAACGACTCTGAGAATGCACACAGTTTATGTTATTGACTTCAATAAATGGTAAATTCGACGAGAAAATCGGCTCGATCGTGTCTCCCTCCTCGTAAAAAGATCGACGATCACTCAAGGTGTACACAAGGTCAGACGGGGCTAACGGCGTTCAGAATTTGATAAGCGGTGTCCATTTGATTTGATGTACATCATGTGTACTTTTGGGCTGGGCACAGACGCTCGGAGTTCTACATGTAAAGAGCATAGTATGGATGGCAAGTTCTCCTGTATCAAGTTTCATTATACAATCAGAACTCCTAGGACCTGTACGAGCACGCATAAAAGTCGGAATCGATCATTCCTGGGCTTTATGGCTCCGCTGGAGTTTGGCCACCAATCTTTACAATCATCTGAAGGAAACTGTAGCAAAAGGAAGGCACGGTTTCACAAAGGGAGATACTCGTGTTGAGACTATAACCGTAAACATGACGACTCTCCCCACATTCTTCTTATTCTCCTGTCGTAAACTTACCTTTGTTTTATCATCGTGTTTCCAAAACGACTTCAAGGAATTAAGATGTATCAACAGAGATTAAAGCGAGACCTTATTCAACTTACCAATTACACTGTAATTAACGGTTCAATTTCAAGCCCCCAGCTAATAAGACCACACCTAGTTTATTTAATCACAGTAAGTAGTAACACAGCTGTTACCGTCAAGGATTTCACATTACAAATCTTTGAACAAAGCGTCCACGAAAATTTGAACCGAACAGAACACGAAAGGACAGTAGTCCGTGGGCTGGAGGGGCCCACCGTGCACCCCCCCCCCCACATCCCTACTTCTTGGGTATTTTTTTGTTCTTTAGGACCTGCTGAACAAGAAAAAAGATGTTAACATTGGATATTTTGGGATGCACTACCTATCTGGGCTGGTTTTTGATTTGCATGTACCGCAAAAATGGCGAAAAATGGGTAGGGTAGGGGTACTATATCCTCCCCTACATTGAGTAACTAGCATGAAATAGCACAAACTATACATTTTTGGAAAGCTGAGATTCTGCTCTTTATGAGGAACACCAACTTTAGCAAAATTAATTTGTGTACATAGAATAGGACGACTTTAAAATGAATTTTTTTGACAATTTTGAAATTTTTTACCAAAATACCATGTAACAATTGTGATTTACTTGTTATTAAGCAAAATTTTGACAGCTTTTTGTGTTTGAATTATTTATTCCCACATATTAAACAAGAAAAAAAGTGTTAACATTAGATATTTAACTATACACTACTTCTCTTGAGTCAATTTTGAATTGCGTGTATCTGTATGGGGTGTGCAAAAGCTAGGGGTAGGGGTACAACATTCTTTCCTTGATGAAGTAAACTGGCTTGAAAAGCCATATACCTTATAGTTTTAGAAAGCTTAGATACTGGTCTTTCTAAAATGCATAAAGTTTTAGTGAAAAAATATGACGTCATAGAATTAGATAACTTTAAATCGATTTTTTCTGGTAATTCAGTATTTTTAACCGGAAGAAAATACGATAACTATTGTTTCCTCCTTATGAAGCAAATCAAACACATTTATGGATGTTATTTACTAATTGCAATGTGCTGAAGAAGAAAACAAATGTCAAAATTGGGTATTTACCATGCATTATTGTCTCTAGTCACTATAATAGCAAGTTTTGCTACATTGGTATATCGTGAATGGGCATTTTATTGTTATGCAATGAACTAATGCACAGCCTTAAAAAGAAGACTCGAAAACGTGCACACATAGTCATATTGCCATTTTCTCCTTCAAGTAAATAGATTATTGACGACTGTCTAATGTTATGATTTAATTTTTAAATATTTTTCTATAAAATAATTTTTTTAAGGCGTATTTGGAAATTGTCTATGCCTCCTTGTCTTACTTATATACAGCAAGCATTACTAACAATCTATTAGGCCGAGGCTAGAGGGGGCGTCTACGTGCACCTCCCCCTCACCCCACAGGATAACAAACCTGTAATTTTCAGAAGCCTTGGGATCCCTAGAATAAGAAATGGGATTTTAACAGACAAAATATAGGGACTCAATAGCTGTTACGGTCATGTTTTGAAGGGTACCACAAAATCACGATTTTGTGACCCACGTGGATTTTTGTCAAACCTGTCTTCTTGTACGTGATCTGCTGAGCTTACTGTTTAACATGACCTAGGTTATGGGTATCATTAGAAAGGTGATTTATTCTTCTTGAAAATGGTATATAGCAATATGCAATATCTTCTATAGTTTTCATGAAATAGGGCCATAATTTACCCCATACCCCAAAGTTTTATGTCACAAATTACTGTCAAAACTAATCTAAATTCCACCAATTATTTACCTATACATAATACAAAAGGCAATACTGTGTATTAACTTTGTGTTATTTGCTACAGGTACATGTTAGAAACTTGGAATAAACTTTTAACAGAAAAAATATTGGGATCCTGTAGCTGTAACAGTCATATTTGAAGGGTACCGAAAAATCACAGTATTACTGACTCGCATTCGTTTTTGTTAAACCTGTCTTCTTGTAAGTCTTCTGCTGAGCTTATTTTGAACATAACGAGGCAATGGGGTACCATTAGAAATTTAATTTACTCTTCTTTAAAATGATATGTTGCAATATGCAATATCTTCTATAGTTTTCATGAAATAAGATCAAAACTTACCCCATACTCCAACGTTTTATGTCGCAAATTACCATCAAAACTAATCTCAAATTCTACCAATTATTTTCCTAGACACATTACAAAAGGCAATTCTTTGTATAAAATATATTTTATTTGGTACAGGGACATGTCAAAAATATGAGTTAGACTTTAAAGAGACAAAATATTGGTATTGAATGACTGTTACTGGCATGTTTTGAAGGGTACCGTGAAGTCAGAGTATTACCGACTCGCATATGTTTTTGTTAAATGTGTCGTCTTGTAAGTTTTCTGCTGAGCTTACTTTTTACCATAGCCTAGATTATGGGCTGCCATTGGAAAGACAATTTATTTGGCTTTAAAATGACATATTGTAATATGCAATATCTTCTATAGTTTTCATGAAATAGGACCAAACCTTACCCCATACCCCAAAGTTTTATGTCACAAATTACTGTCAAAACTAATCTTAAATTCTACCAATTATTTACCTAGACATTATACAAAGGGCAATGCTTTGTATCAAATTTGTTTTATTTGATACAGGTAAATGTGAGTAACTTAAAATAAACTTTTAACAGAAAAATATCCAGATGCTCTAGCTGTAACAGTCATATTTTGAATGGTACTGCAAAATCACAGTACTGCCAACTCGCATACATTTTTGTTAAACCTGTCTTCTTGTAAGTCTTCTACTGAGCTTACTTTTTAACATAATGTAGCAAGTTGGGCATCATTAGAAAGGTAATTTACTCTTCTTTAAAATAATATATTGCAATATGCAATATCTTTTATAGTTTTCATGAAATAGGACCACAACTTACCCCATACCCCAAAGTTTTATATTCCAAATTACGTCAAACTAATCTCAAATTCTGACATATGACCGGGACATAATATAAAGGGCAATGATTTGTATTAAATTTAGTATATTTGCTTTAGGTTCATGTTAGAAACTTGAAACGAACTTTTAACAGAAAAAATATTGTGATGCTGTAGCTGTAACAGTCAAATTTTGAAGGGTACCACAAACTCACAGTATTGCCAACTCGCATACGTTTGGTTAAACCTGTCTTATTATAAGTCATCTGCTGAGCCTATTTTTTAACATAACCCGGCTATTGAGGTATCTTTAGAAAGGTAATTTTTCTTCTTTGATATGACATATTGTAATATATAATATCTTCTTAAGTATTCAGGAAATAAGACCAAAACTTACCCAACACCCCTAAGTTTATATTGCAAATTACTATCACTACTAATCTCAAATTCTACCAAACTTTTACCTAGACATACTACAAAAGGCAATGATTTGTATGAAATCTGTTTTATTTGCTACAGAGACATGTTACAAATATTAGATAGACTTTTAACAGACAAAATATTGGAATGAATGGTTGTTGCTGTCATGTTTTGAAGGGTACTGTAAAGTCTCAGTCTTGCCCACTCGTATGTGTTTTTGTTAAATGTGTCATCTTGTAAGTCATCTGCTGAGCTTACTTTTTACTCTAACTTATCTTATAGGCTATCATTGGAAGAAAATTTATTTTGCCTTAAAGTGACATATTGTAATATGAAATATCTTTAATAGTTTTCATGAAATAGGACCAGAACTTACCCCATATCCCAAATTCGCAAACTGCAAAGTTTTCGAACAGATGTCGTAATAAACTAAGGGCTGGGGTAAGTTTTTTTGCCATTTCATTACAACTTCAGATGATAATGCACTTTATCATATGCTAAAATAAAGAGTGATAAAAGCTTTGTAATGATACCCTATAATCTGCGTTACGGATAAAATAAAGGTTGGCAGATAAATTTCATGGAAACTTGTTTAATAAAATTTCACGGGTTTCAGCAATATATATCCTGCTATCCTTCAAACTATGATGCTAACAGCTATTAAATCACAATAATTATCCTGTTAATGGTATCTTTCATAGTTGGAAATGTCTCTGTAACAAATAAAATAGGTTTCATACAAAGTTTGTCTTTTTTATAGAATTTATCGAAATTAAATACTTTTTTTGACAGTAATATACAACATAAAACTTTGGGGTATGGGGTAAGGTTTGGTCCTATTTCATGAAAACTATAGAAGATATTGCATATTACAATATGTCATTTTAAAGCCAAATAAATTGTCTTTCCAATGGCAGCCCATAATCTAGGCTATGGTAAAAAGTAAGCTCAGCAGAAAACTTACAAGACGACACATTTAACAAAAACATATGCGAGTCGGTAATACTCTGACTTCACGGTACCCTTCAAAACATGCAAGTAACAGTCATTCAATACCAATATTTTGTCTCTTTAAAGTCTAACTCATATTTTTGACATGTCCCTGTACCAAATAAAATATATTTTATACAAAGAATTGCCTTTTGTAATGTGTCTAGGAAAATAATTGTTAGAATTTGAGATTAGTTTTGATGGTAATTTGCGACATAAAACGTTGGAGTATGGGGTAAGTTTTGATCTTATTTCATGAAAACTATAGAAGATATTGCATATTGCAACATATCATTTTAAAGAAGAGTAAATTAAATTTCTAATGGTACCCCATCGGCCTCGTTATGTTCAAAATAAGCTCAGCAGAAGACTTACAAGAAGACAGGTTTAACAAAAACGAATGCGAGTCAGTAATACTGTGATTTTTCGGTACCCTTCAAAATATGACTGTTACAGCTACAGGATCCCAATATTTTTTCTGTTAAAAGTTTATTCCAAGTTTCTAACATGTACCTGTAGCAAATAACACAAAGTTAATACACAGTATTGCCTTTTGTATTATGTATAGGTAAATAATTGGTGGAATTTAGATTAGTTTTGACAGTAATTTGTGACATAAAACTTTGGGGTATGGGGTAAATTATGGCCCTATTTCATGAAAACTATAGAAGATATTGCATATTGCTATATACCATTTTCAAGAAGAATAAATCACCTTTCTAATGATACCCCATAACCTAGGTCATGTTAAACAGTAAGCTCAGCAGATCACGTACAAGAAGACAGGTTTGACAAAAATCCACGTGGGTCACAAAATCGTGATTTTGTGGTACCCTTCAAAACATGACCGTAACAGCTATTGAGTCCCTATATTTTGTCTGTTAAAATCCCATTTCTTATTCTAGGGATCCCAAGGCTTCTGAAAATTACAGGTTTGTTATCCTGTGGGGTGAGGGGGGGGGGAGGTGCACGTAGACCCCCCTCTAGCCTCGGCCTAATAGATTGTTAGTAATGCTTGCTGTATATAAAGTAAGACAAGGAGGCATAGACAATTTTCCAAATACGCCTTAAACAAAATTATTTTATAGAAAAATATTTAAAAATTAAATCATAACATTAGACAGTCGTCAATAATCTATTTACTTGAAGGAGAAAATGGCAATATGACTATGTGTGCACGTTTTCGAGTCTTCTTTTTAAGGCTGTGCATTAGTTCATTGCATAACAATAAAATGCCCATTCACGATATACCAATGTAGCAAAACTTGCTATTTTAGTGACTAGAGACAATAATGCATGGTAAATACCCAATTTTGACATTTGTTTTCTTCTTCAGCACATTGCAATTAGTAAATAACATCATAAATGTGTTTGATTTGCTTCATAAGGAGGAAACAATATCGTATTTTCTTCCGGTTAAAATACTGAATTACCAGAAAAAATCGATTTAAAGTTATCCAATTCTATGACGTCATATTTTTTCACTAAAACTTTATGCATTTTAGAAAGACCAGTATCTAAGCTTTCTAAAACTATAAGGTATATGGCTATTTCAAGCCAGTTTACTTCATCAAGGAAAGAATGTTGTACCCCTACCCCTAGCTTTTGCACACCCCATACAGATACACGCAATTCAAAATTGACTCAAGAGAAGTAGTGTATAGTTAAATATCTAATGTTAACACTTTTTTCTTGTTTAATATGTGGGAATAAATAATTCAAACACAAAAAGCTGTCAAAATTTTGCTTAATAACAAGTAAATCACAATTGTTACATGGTATTTTGGGTAAAAAATTTCAAAATTGTCAAAAAAATTCATTTTAAAGTCGTCCTATTCTATGTACACACATTAATTTTGCTAAAGTTGGTGTTCCTCATAAAAAGTAGAATCTCAGCTTTCCAAAATGTATAGTTTGTGCTATTTCATGCTAGTTTACTCAATGTAGGGGAGGATATAGTACCCCTTACCCCTACCCATTTTTCGCCATTTTTTGCGGTACATGCAAATCAAAAACCAGCCCAGATAGGTAGTGCATCCCAAAATATCCAATGTTAACATCTTTTTTCTTGTTCAGCAGGTCCTAAAGAACAAAAAAATACCCAAGAAGTAGGGATGTGGGGGGGGGGGTGCACGGTGGGCCCCTCCAGCCCACGAAGGACAGTACATTGAAAGAGAAAATATGCTGTGTTCTGTTGATACATGGCAATGCAAGAATAAAGTAAAACACTGAATATCTGAGGCTGGAATGTTTCAAGAACCAACTAATGGCACCATGATCGCGATGTATACGTGTAAATCCGAAACCCAGTGCAACCGAACAACTAACCATCTAACCAACTAACCAGCTAACCAACCAAGAGCGGAAACTTACTTGCTCTGCAGAGCGTTGGAGTTGGTTGCCGTGTTAAATTACATATCACGATGCACCAGGAAGGACGCACAAGAAAGTTTTCACAAGACATTGAGTTTTCGACGTTCTACCTTAGGGAGTTCGCCGACAATACGTTCGTCGCTGTGAACAAGACGTCTAAAGGATTATCACACATTGAAGATATACAGTCGATATTACACGATGTAATGGCAAAAACACATCCGGGCAACATCAAAGGAGAGGAATGTTCCTTGAAGTTGAAGATGTGACGTAACATATCTCTCACGGTTAGAGTAAAACATGTATTTTTGTTCGATGTACGATAAGGGACTAGGTTATGTCGGTCTGAAACTCTTGATTTTTTTCACGGTCACTTTTTGGAGAGACCATGATTTTTTTCTCTATCTGATCCGAGATAATGGGGAAAATGTCAAATTAACGCGTCGATCTGTCATATTAACATTTATCAATGCATATTGCACAGTGAGCATGATGTGGTAAACTATGTTTTTATTTTTCAGAATAAATGAAGAAAAGCTCCTCTGTGGCAGTGACTCGTTACTCTGACAGCACTAACAATGTCACGGCTCTATATCGCAGCCAGAAGAATATGAATTTTGTTGTTTTCTCGAGAGACATGTTGTCAAGGTGACGGAAACTGTTGGGACTGATGATGAGAGAGTGAGTGGCACATCTAGGTCAAAGGTCGCCCATTCCCATTGACTTCTGTCATCTGTGTTTCTCTTCTGTCTTTCGTATATTTCTCGTCGGTCTGTCAAGACTCTGTCTGAGCGTCAAATCATGACGTTAATTACATTACTTTTATCGGTGAAGTGTGTTCTCATCTTGTCTTGCTCTTTGTTGAAGTATCACCTTGACACACTGAACTAGATTTGCAGAATTCGAGATTCCCGTGAGACAGCTAGACCTGCCGTTTCCGGCGCAGACCGGAAGCTCAGTATCAAATCGGAAAATCGAATTGCTGCTTCTTTCCTCACAGTTAGGAGACATTTACGGTACAATACGCCCAGAGGGCACATTCGGACTCTCAAACCTTTACGATACATTTTTGGTCTATCACTTGTAGAGGCTTATTTTGAAGCTCGTGGAGTAAATAAAGTTTTCACGATCTTATTATTGTGAAAATCGAAAATTTTACATTCCTCCATAGAGTGAACACAGGGGTGGAAGCCATTTTGAATTTCAAGCATCGGTAAATCTTTGGTAATTTGTTTCTCTAATACCAAATTTTGTGGGGTAACCCCAGACTTCTATTCTAGATTTCGAACCGGAATGTTTCAAAGTTTCTTTACGGAAAGTTTGAGCGAATGTTCATTCCAATATCGGGGCGCATACTATCTTAACATCTGCAACCTACTATGCACATTAGAAACATGCGAAATAGAATTGAAAGACTGCATAAGTGTAAGTTTACATCATTTTATTTCAGTCAGTCCATGTTTTCAATCTCTTAAAATTAATCTCCCAGTATCTTTTGCACTATTCCCCCGAAATGAGTATTTCTGATCGCCGCTTTAAATTAAATCTGAAATGAATTTGAAATGCGAGCAGCGTACATAATCGGATCGTTACCTCCTGGTTAAATTTCAGAAGCGCCGATCAAAACCTCATTTCACGTAGGCCGGTTTCAAATATGAAACGGAACTACAACCATATATCAGATTAATTTCATTACTGCACGGAACATGTTTTCAATAAGGAGATATTTATGCTTATATTCATTTAATGGCTGTACAGTTGTGTAAATCAAGAGTTCATGACCTTACACTGAAATAGAAATCACTTATGAGTAATATACCTTTTTTCATCTCAGTATTCGAACCAATAACTTGGTCCAACAGAGATGTTATTGGTGACGGCCGTCGACTTGTATAGCCACAGTCTGGCGTCTCACTGGCTACCATGCTTCCCCCGTAAATTGTCAACTTAAAAGCTTTCGTTCATGTCACACTAGTGGAGAGCTTAGCGACAAAACAGTCTGTGACAGTACATCCATGCAGCGAGTGTGCTTCATTCTGCTTTCAATTGGCCAAGGTTAGCGTCTTTGCTGAATCCGACCGCACTAAGCTCATTTCACAATCAAGCTAAAATCACTACCACATGTTACATGTCAAAGACAGACTTTTCACCGAAACGCTTAACATTCAACGACCTCTAGCATCACGTCATTGACAGATATTAGTGATGGCATTATCTAAACGATTTCAAAAACTAACGTACAAAGGTTAAGGAGAGAAGACGACTCCCTTGGGACAAATTTCTATCAATACAACTTTTTATTGATTTTCAATAGGGAAATTTAAAACCTATTTTATTTCACCTCTTCTTAATCTCCAGACAAAGGTTAACATCATTCACAATATTTGACCCCATTACCCAGAATTCCGAGCTGATAGGAGCATGAGGATGGGAGTACTTTGCTCTAGGGCGTGTGACCTTGCAAGACCTTTTGACCTTCACATACTCCACCTAAGTTTCCACCAGTTACAACTTCTGATAATTTCCCACATTTTTTTGTTCCTTCTATTGAATACAGTGTTTCTTTTCCCACTCCCCCAAATCATGTTGCTATTTCCTGGGCCCTGTTGCCCGGTGTTTAGCTTGGAGATATCGCCCCCCCCCCCCCCCTGTGTGTAATGGACAATATTATCGTTAAAGATTGAATATTGGTCCGGACTAGAATTTATTTTTCAACAACAACATTGCATCTCGTACACGTTGCAATGTGTTTGCAAGGCTTGTGATGTTTGTATTTAAAATACTTTATATTAGGGAGAATAACGAACGAAATGTCCAAAAATAAGGAAGACATTTTCTAAAGTTACAGGTACGATACCTCTTTATCGTGAATCAAACACGTAGCGATGTCCTACCTTCGTTTGTGTAGACACACAAGGTGCCGTCAAACCCACATTTCGGCTCATCGGAAGGTGGCGTCGACCTCCCATCCGGCCACGTTATTTCCGGTTCGGGAAAGAGGGTGAACTCCTGGAGTTGGGCGTCGAAGACGCCGACTTCCGGAACGAGCCTTCGTGGAAATCGTACAGACCGTAGTCTTGTCGTCGATCGCCGTTACCGTCAAATGTTATGTGACCTGTAATACCTGTGAAACCAAACCAATCAATTAATCAGTCAAATGTTTCCATGATGTGTAAGTCGACGCCATGTTTTCATGAAACTACGTACATGTAGTTTAAAATGCCAAACACGACGTCATCATATAACAGTAGTCTCTAAAAGTTAGTACTTTATTATTTGCGAAAACACAGAATCACTTCAAAGAGATGTTTTCCCTTTCATCTCAGCGGCACATCTCAAATACTGAATCGACAAGTCTTGAAGGGAGACTCAGTGGAGACAAACGATAAAGAATCAGACACGACTAGACGCACTTTGATAAAATCGACGGTAGAACTTGCGGAATCCAATTGAAAACGTTGACTCTTCTGCGGCGTTATCACGGCTTGTGGGACAGCATTCAGACTTATCTGTTTTCTATGATCAAGACGAGCAATGTGGTTCATCTCACAAGGGGTATCAGATCCGCATTTGTGAACACCGGATGAGATAACTGAATCAAAATCGGAAGCCTTTGTGAGCGAAATTTCCGGTTTTTCTTTCTAAAGTGCCTTCCACAATTTCAGAGCACTCCTCAAGCAGTAGGCGACACGCTAAAAAGGTTGATATACTTTTAAGGATGACAAATCTACGTAGAAAGATTACACTGCCCAGGTACCGTGGCCTGGAGACGTCATCAGTATTTTAGTGAACGGTTTCGAATATTAGAAAACAGGCGACTCTTGCAGCTGGGATCAATTACATTGCTTATTCGGAAACGGGGATACAAAGTGCAAAGTAATCACCATCAAACGATGTATTTGACAATGCCCGCACAAAGGCCCGCCCATCGGTGGCTGTAAGACCATTCTGCAGCATAGTGTCAAGTGAATACGCATAGGCGTAGACGGCATCATAGAGATAGCTGGCACCAATACCATCAACCTGTAAATCATAAAACCACGAGAACATAACATCAATCGATCACAAGGTCAATCAATCAATCAATCAATCAATCAATCAAATAATCAATCAATCAATCAATCAATCAATCAATCAATCATCAATCAATCAGTCAATCATCAATTAATCAATCAGTCTATGTATCTATGTATCTATCTATCTATCTATCTATCTATCTATCTATCTATCTATCTATCTATCTATCTATCTATCTATCTATCTATCTATCTATCCGTCCATCCATCCATCCATCCATCCATCCATCCATCCATCCATCCATCCATCCATCCATCCATCCATCCATCCATCCATCCATCCACTCATCTTGAAACTACCATTATGTGTACAGGAGGAAGCTGAGGTTAAGGTCACATCATTTCGGCGAACTTTTCCGTCAGGTTCGGAGAAAACACCTCGTGAATCAGCCGTACTACAGTGACTGATGTCGGAGATATTAATTTTATGGCTAAAGTTGTCATTGCACCAAATTTATGGATGCTTTTATAGACGTATCGCGAATATTCTCATGATACGGAGCATTCTTGCAATGGTTATTGGCAGACATTTTTACAGCCGAGCGCAAAATTTTATATCAGATAAAACATTTGATGCAAAGGATAATACTGAGACTTATTTTCATCCCGAACAGTTCTATGGGGTATTTTACAACGGGGGACAGGGATGAGAAACGTAGTGGATTTTGAGCTTTAAAAAATATTTTGGATCAAAAGAATCTTCACCTAAAATCTTGTAAATGAGCTTGCTTACGACTATATTTGTGTTGGCATATTACTGATTATGTTTGTGAGAACGTCGTACGATCGATTCATTTCTGTTTACGATTTGAAAAGCTTTCGCGGGTTCACCAGTGGTTCAGAATGGCAGATTCAAAAGCTTTTGTACTCTTAATCCCCAATTTCCTACTCGACAAAATGGGACAATGTTGAAGAGATTACTACGTTTTTCTGACTCAATTTGTGTCAAGTGTAAGATAAAATGTTTCAATTTGTATTTGTCGCGTTAATTTCTTCTTTCGAATAAAGCAAGTAAACTAGAGTGTTAACGGTTGGTGAGATTATGTACGCTCTCAGCTGTCTAAATATACCCAGAGTATGATCAACATCAAACTTTTTCTTGCCGCTAAACACTTTGCGTGGCGCTCGAGTCCCTCCATTTTCTGTCATTGTGCTTCAACAGCTTCAGCCGAACAGTTTGTGTAGTAAGACAAACGTTATAACGACACTCTAATGTTTCAAAACCAAGGACCTTTACCATATCGAAGCGTTGTTTCTCTGATGCGAAGTTCCTTGATGAAGTTAGAATCTTAAAATAAGAGCTTGATGCGAGTAAAGAGAGTTTGTTCGTTTTATTTTTGTAGGAATCGACATTTGTTTTTTCCCCAGGAAGTTTACTTGACGGTCATTTGAATTTCAAATATCACTAGTGCTGATGTGATTTACTTTTCTCAAAAAGAGGAAAAGCATGCTGACATCTGATTTGTATCCTCGATTTGAAATTAGAAAGTTAAATGTTTCCGTGTATAAATTCTTTCGAATGTTTAAAAATCATTATCAGCGCACGCGCACTGTCTCTTGCAAGTGCAAATTTGTACCATTCACGCAGCTTTTCGTATACGTTTTGGCCAAGACAATTTTAGTGTAAATTACCACCTATACCTTTGGCAGAAATTTATACGCAACCTTGGAAAACGCGGACAATTATGGGTTGTGGAAAATGTCTCATTGTCTTCAAAAGAAATTATCAGAGTGGATATGTACTGTTATAAAAGCGTGATTTCACTGGAACGGTGGCCCAAATCCATGATCGCGAACAAAGAGGCAATTATTGGTTATGATCTTCGAGATTTTCATATTTCTTTGATGAAATTCGCAGTAGCTTAAGCATCGCCAAAATATGTTGAACTAATATACATATCTATGATGCCACGCGTAGATAGCTAGCAACCGCGCGTACAAGATACATCATGGTGTGTTCGCTTCCGAATGACATATCACAAAATTCATATTTTCGTGGATATTGCACGTTCACCTTAGCAACCGTTGCCTATCAATTTGAAACCAAACCTTCGATATCACCTTAAAATAGATTGAAAGCTATCCTTAGGATAATTTACTTCGGCTTTCAAACGACCAACTTCTTTCTTACGCGGAGTTTAATTGAACCCCAGTCCACCGTGGCTGTAAATCTACTTAGCGTTCACCAACAATGGGTGTCTCAAATTGACGCACATACGGTCTTATCAGTT
Source organism: Ptychodera flava (assembly GCF_041260155.1). Classification (NCBI taxonomy): domain Eukaryota; kingdom Metazoa; phylum Hemichordata; class Enteropneusta; family Ptychoderidae; genus Ptychodera; species Ptychodera flava. The sequence continues at coordinate 32,863,021 of NC_091940.1, forward strand.
TGTACAAGTCAGAAAGATAGATTTAATTATATATAACAGGATATGAGATAAACTCAAGCAATTATGACAGAAGAAAAACAACCAACATAATAGGCACCTAAACCTGATCAGAGATTCACAACTCAATATGTCTCATTAGCTTAACGATTTTAAGAAACTGACGACATTGAAAGACGACATTGAAAATTTAATAGCGACAGGCGTAAAATGCAGTAAATATTTACTGGAAATTCGATCGATTGTGGTCCAAAGTGGATTGTACGTCACTAACAGAATACGACATACCGTTGTTTAAGCTTTACAAAAGACGGACATATTGAGTCAAAGTTATTAGATAACCTTTTTTTTGCAAATATTAGATCGTGAATAAGCGACAAGTGAAATTCTCTTTATTAACAATACGATTGTCGATCGAATTATTAGACTGAGCTAATGGCGCTATGTAAGACCGTTGTCGGTACAATATGATTCATCCATGCGTCAAATGCGTAAAATGCGCTTCACGTCCGTTCTCTGTTAACGAGGCTCACAGCGAAAATACGCAATTAGTTGACCGTTATTATCTTAATTCCTTCTTCAACAACTTCATATTACTCCCCGAATGGAATTATTCTATATTTCGTCATACAATGTAAGGTCTTCTGTGCTAACTTTAAATAGAGATATGTGGTAAATTCACGATTCTTTGCTATTGTCTTAGGGGATATTTGTTAACCCGATCCTTACTTTGCACGGTCAGGCAGCCTCAGTTTTTGCATTTTACCTCAGAGACATTGTAGAGTTCAGTCGAGAAGGGCGGATCCGCCATTTTGACTCTCACGTCTTCGAGGAACTGATAGTACTCTGGACCGATGAAGGACTTCGGTGATAATAGCAGCACCGACTGGAACGCTTGAAGGGCGTCGTCGTCACGGCCATCGTGTCGTTGCCAAAACGATTCCTAGAAACAAAAACAAATGCTTTCAGAAAATTGATTTAAATTGGTGCAATGATAGAGCCATAGCACCCAAATGGACCCAAAACAAAATGCATTAAGGTATAATGCGCCTCGAGGACAGATATTCGGACTCTCTAACTTGTACAATTCTTTTCTGATCTACCACTTGTGTGAGTTCATTTTAAAGCTCTTGGTGAAGCAGTTTCTAACCGTCTTAGTTTTTCAAAATTCGACAATTTTTTTCCTCCATAGAGTTAACACAGGAATGGCGGCCATTTTGAATTTCAAATATCGGTAAATCTTTGGTTATTTGTTTCTCTAGGGACTGTACTAAAATTTGCACGGTGACCAATATTTTTAATCCTGATTTTGAAAGAGAATGGTTGAAAAAGTCCTAGAGGAAAGTTTGAGCAAAAGTTTAAGCTTTTCACTTTCGAGGCGCATACTACCTTAATGGGACCAGCGCAGTATGTGTGTCCAGTAAGCTTAAGCGTACAAAATTTCAATATGTGAAATCCATAAAAAAGGTTCCAAATACTTTAGACATGCAGTTTTCAATTCGAACTTACATTCCCTGTGAGATGCGACAACCATTGCATTCCTATCTAATGAAAATACGCTTTTCGACTGGAATGTGTAATTAGATCTATTTTAATAATAATAATAATAATAATAATATAATAATAATAATAATAATAATAATAATTTATTTATAAAGCGTCTACATCCACTGTGATTAAAAGTGATCAAAGACGCTATAAAATTACACTAATGTTATAAAAATGTAAAATATGCAAGAAAAATGAAAAAGATTCGAATCTAAAAGAAAACACACAAGTAAAAAAAAATTAAAATTCAACAAAAACAACACTTTGCACAACAACACATCTGGTTATTTTATCTTCAGATATTTCACATCACTGGATAAAAGGAGTAAAAAATGTATTGGATAATTTCACCCCGTAAATAATTCAGACCCCGCAAATAATATACTGTCGCGAAGTAGTCATAAATACCTGAGGCTAGCAAAAGCTTTCTGTAGGGCATTATTATTGCCGAAAAAAAGACTATTTAAAACATAAAATCGTGTGACGTCAACAGTTAGTACGTGTTGGAAATGTTGAGGCAATGCGATAAATCATTCTTAACCACGTCATTTAACATTATGACAATAGTAGATCTAGGTTAGAATTTACGCGACCTGGTATCATTTCTTGCACTTCCGCCGATTTTAACTGCAATTGAATACAACTCTATATTTCGTGGCCTGGTCATAATAGTCAATACAAGTACCGGTGTATATGGACTATTTTGTGGCAGTAACCGTTGATTCCAAGAGTTCGGAAAATACGGTATGCAAGTACAGTCAAGCCCTGTTATTGTTACTTACGATATCAATTCTGCAACTGTACAATCATTGCATGTTTATTATTGTTTATTTCATTCATAAAGCATTGTTCTATTTACAAGAAATATAATGTTAATTACTAGGACAAGGTAGCTACATGGTAATTATTTCGTATTACATCCGATGGTCCACATTCTTTAAAGGCATGAATGGAAAAATATAGAAGAAGGTATGCTTGGCTCGTTTCATAACTGTGAATAAGCAACCTTCGATCCCTCAGGGTTACAGAATACATATTCAAAAGTTATCCGTTTATAATGTTTAAGTGACATTGCTTTTGCCCATCAAGGATTTTGCGATCGAGAAGATCGTCGACTTTCATTCTTCTCACTTGGAAAATTGCCAAAAACTTAGTTCTACTGTGGTCTTTTCAATGAAGAGTTTTACATGTTTATTTAGGAAAAAATAGGACTTGTTCAATGTTTTAACGGCCTTGAAAACCGCATGTCATTCTGAGATAAAATATTAAATATTTACGCCGTTAGAAAAAGTATCTGTGAAAAATTGAGACGCAGCATTGTTCCATACCTCTGTGAAACTCAATAACTTTTGTAACACACCTCGTCCAAACTCTCTTTTATGACTCGTTAATTTACGGTAACATGGCATGCATCACTTTGACGCTGATATATGCAAAGAGAAGGTTACCAGTCAACAGTTCCCAAACTGTGGGGCAGTTTGAAAAATGCCGCCTTCGCGTGCGCACGTTATGGAACGTGTGGAGAAGTTGACGCTTGAGTGTCGTCTGCGACTGAGAAAAGAGATCGTAGATGAAGAACTTTTTGATTTTTGGCGAGAAAATTGAACGAGGTGTGTTATAAAACACATATTGACGGGCCACACGGGTCACAGCATACCTTTGTTTTCCCTCGGGCCTAAGAGTCGCCCACAGCAATCTATTTCCCTCGTTCTACCAGTGAAACAGACAGTGTTTAGGGGCGACTATCAGGCCCTCGGGCAACAAACGTACTATGCTGTTACTCTCATGGCCAGTCAATATATGTATAAGTAAGTGTCATCAAATAGAACGATGTATTTTGATGACACTCACAAAGCAAAAAGTAAAACCCAATAGCCATAGAAATGACAACATACTATCAAGTTTGCATATCGTATATCCTAAACAGCATATTGTGCCCACTGAACAGACTAAACCTTCCTCTCTCATGAGAGCAGTTCATACATTGAAATAAATAATATGTTATCTATTACTTAACCATCTTGTCGTATTTATCCTTTGACAAAAGCGAAATGAATGTCCGGTCAGTGCCATACGGCAGTGCATATAATCCTTGACGTGAGCGTGCACATGGACAATCTTTCACGGTTGTTGTTTAGGTTTTTAAATGCAGACGGTAAAGGCGGCAAAGAAGTCAAGTGCCATTAATTGAATGCTCCATCGAGCCTTTAAATCAGTGTGCTTTTATGGAAAATGAGAATTCACGGACCGATAGGATGTTAACAAGACGAATTATTTTTCAGCTGTTCTGTTCATGGATACGCAAGAATGAGTATAACCCGAGTCGTTTCCATCCGACGATATTGGAGCCCAGTACGCGTGATAAATTGAGCAAACTGTAATTCGAATTTGTTCTTCGATCAGAGAGCGAATCTTAATTCAATGGGCTGAATTATATATATATATATATATATATATATATATATATATATATATATATATATATATATATATATTCATGCTGAGCAAAGACATCATGAATATAATACTTTAGTGACTATTGTTCTCGATATGAAACAAATCACTTGGAACTTGAAACTTTCGCTCCATCTGTCTTCACGCTTTTAGGTTACATTGTGAGGAAATCCGGCTAACACTTGATGGCATACAAACGCTAAGAAGAAAGGAAATATGCAGTAACAGTGTCTGTGAGCAAACCAGGGAAACATTTTGTAGTATTTGACGTATAATATTCTTGCGATGTTTTGTAGGCAGAATGCGTTTCGGGGACAGATGTTTGGACTCTCAAACGTTAAAGAAGCTCACGGAGTAAATGAAGTTTTCAGTCATGTTCTTGAGAAAATAGGTAATTTAATTTTTCCTGAGGACTTATCATAGGGATGACAACAATTTTGCATAATATTTTTAAGCCGATAAGAGATGGGTAATTTTTTCTTCAGGGTAAATACTAAAATATGCTCCCATGACCCTTGATTTTCATTCTTAATTTTGAAAGTAAATGGTTTAAAATTCCCAGAGGAAAGTTTACGCAAAAGATTTAGTCATTACATTTTGAAGTGGGTGCCATCTCAAATGTGAAAGATAAAACTTTCAAAACATTTCAATTTCTTTGCGAGAAAAAATGATAGAATACCTATCATATAGGAGACAAGTCGAACTGAACTTAAGTTTATTTTTCTTTAAAATGTGCATGGAGCATGCGGAAAATTTATTCGGCGAATTTGTTATCAGTTTCATCGACTCTAACAGCCAAATGGGGAAATCTGAATTTACGGTCTGAGTACTAACCTTTCTAGCGTTCCGTAATGATCTAAATTTATTTCTGTAATCAACGTTTTACGTGCTTCCCATGATGACAATAATACGCAAGAAATCAAAGCTCGGGCAGTTTTGATATGTTCTCTCACGTACAGACCGTGAACTACGAAAACGCGGCCTGAGTGTGTGTGTGCTGAGAACAAAAATCAGCGAGACTTCTCTTTTCAGCAGTCGGGAAGATCCAACACTACGCCCCGTGCGTTCTCAGTTGGAAAAGACGGCAAGGATTCCCTCAAAAGGCACAGATATGGACATGTTTTAGTTTCACTTGAATTCCAGTCACGACGCACGGTTCCCTGATAAATCTCAATTCCGTCACCGTTTTTAATCAATGGCCTCTCTTCATCCGCAGCTATTCTCGTAATCTCGGGCTACGCGTGGGTTTGTCTCCTTCACCTCAGGTAACGACAGCCTACTGTTCATTCTATTGCACTTGCCGCAGTTATCGCGCCAATAATTAAGATTATGATGGATGATCGCCCTTGTTCTTTACCGATTAGTCACGGTGTGGTTTCAGGACCATTATTGCAATAAATAGGGCAATGACACGTCATATTTCCGGCTCTATTTTAAATTGAACTTGTCCGGATATTGATGATTGGTGTGATGAAATTCTGTCCAGTGGTTGGGTTTGCATGGTTTCTCACCATGGCCTGATAGCTTCTACATCACTCCGCGAAGAAGGGCAGCCATCTGACAAGACCCTCCACTTTCAATTTTGAAACGATGCGCAGCAATTTTTACCCGAAGAGTAAAAGTTTGAATTATATCTGAAAAAAGACAAATGGAGTTTGTTTTAACTCCTAATAGTGGTACACTGTTGCTCGAAAAGCACGTTTAACGTCATGAAAAGCAATCGACTTTAGATTCCTTACGATTGTTGGCTGTTTATGTCTACAAAGACATGCAACGGCGACTTTCCTCTAGATGGTCATTTCAAAAGCAATCGTGGCATGTGTAAGAGAATTTCAAATGCCCGAACAGGTCAAGTCTCAATCGAACTAGCATATCGAGTTTACCCGGTAAGTCGCTCAAAGAATAAAACATAATATTACCAAAATGTTCATGAGTTTACCAACGCCTATTTTTAGTCTTGATAAAAAACCCATGCACATCTACATATCATTAAATCATTCAATGAGTTCTGTTGATACAGTTTTCGACTAATAAAGCACCGTACTGTCGTTCGCATAGTTCATCGAGGCCATCGAACTTTGATTGGCTATGAACGCACGCAGCTACACATGATAAGATTCGCCGTAGTACAAATTGAATACCCGAGAGAATATCAGAACTGATAAATCAGTAAAAAGAAAGACCGATATAATAATTGATTTTAACGGTCACAACAGATGACAAAAAGTGTAGCGTAGAATGGACCGGAACCATTTCCGAACGGCATAGTGACTTTGCCGCAGTGGCAAATGAAAATATTCTACACGTCTATTTTCTCCCGCCATTTAAGTGTCTCACGTGACCTCAGTTATTTTCACTCTAACTTTCCAATTCACATTTGTGAATTTACAGGTGAACAGTGTATTAAACTTTGCAATGCAGTTCACATTTTCTGCCTCAATAATCTACACACATAACCTGCGAGCCTGAGAAAACCCAATATTTGATAGCGTTTCTCTTTCTCACTGTGTCTACACTTGTATTTTTCAAGTTATTAGACATTCCGTCGGTCGTTGTACCTTGGTGCGCAAGGAATGAACGTATTTAACAAGATTCTAACAAACTTGCAATGGCTCCCCGCGTTTGCTGATATTCCAGGTCTTCAAGGTTGGAATATTTCTTTGAAGTTCTGATGAATCACCGTCACTCACTGTGACTTTTCGAAAAGCAATCCGCATAATCTCGAGTCTGTATTATGTTCACAATTCTAGCCGAGTGTAGTAGGAGGATGTTATTAAACGCCTTGGAACATTACTAGACTACTAATCTCCATATTGATTTCCGTTGATTTGTTCCAATTTTTTATAAGGTCTAGAGGGCAGTTTCTGCGGCTTACAAAAAAGAGATTTTGCTGCAATTCAGAGGCTCAATGATGCTAAAATCTAACAAAAGTATTACGGAAGCATATCTTGCCAGCCCTCACTCAGTATTGGCGCTCAGAGGTTAATGCCTATATTTGAAGCCCCCTGGAACTTAATTATATAAAGATAAAATAAACACAGCACAGTTTGGCACATTTCACAATGAGTGTTTTGTGACTATATTATACAATGCACAATATGATTCTGAAGACCTGATAGCGAGGGAAATTAAGTCTGTCTTTCGCTACCTTCGGCTACCCGCCGCTACCCGAAAACTTATTTGCATAAAACAACCCAAGCCTAATTTTAAGCACTAGATGGATTGTATTGTCATGTGTCGTTATTTTCTGAGACTTTCCCCTTACAGGAGTAGCAACGTTACAGCTCTGGCGGGTGGATCGACTTCATATGTTTTGCTTTGTTTCGTTTTCATTTATAACAAACTTAAATTTCACGCCTTTTTGAGACTTTCCTCTGACAGGAATATCACAGTTACAGCTCTGACGGGTGGATGGATCAATGGACGCAGTCAAAAGTTGCACAACGTTATCCCTTATTTAGTGGATCTTCACACCTGAACTCGGGCAAGGTCGTTTGTCAGACGAGGTTCTTGCCAATATCAACACATTCTCCATACCCATTTCCCCCATTCGAAGTGGCTTGGTCTGCCCATTAAATGCTGCCAATTTCATTAGCGTTAATAAATGACCATCGGGCATTAATGACCATCAGTCATTCACTAATCAATAGCATTGAACTTTCGCATACGTAGATACAACACAGTACTAGTCTCTGGTTTACCAAAATTGTAAGACCGATGCATGCTGAAACGTTTGAGATCTACACAACGAAGGTTCCCATATATACAGACCAAATTGTGGAATTAAAAACACTACGCCTTTCCATATGCCATTTAACAAAAAGGAGATCTTCATCTTATCTTGGCAAATATAGAAAGCATTGATTTGTTTTTACAATTTTAAGCTGTCATAAATTTCCATTGCATCAGATAGATATCATATGCAAGTACAATTGTTCAAAAGTGTACTGGTGATATGCACAGGAATGGATACCTTAAGTTAAAAAATAGGCATTGCCAAATATTGTACCAGAAACAGATGAACACAACCCTCTTTTGTTGTTTTTATTACTGAGCAAAAAGCTGAGCCATGTCAGTAATCTGAGATTGAAACGAGGAAAGGAAAACATCGGAAAACATTGCACTAGAACGTATTACATTCATTTAGCGTGTGACCTAGTTTACACAGGGAAGAAAGGTCACCAAGTATGTAACACATTTACTGCGAAATCCTCAAGGGGCAAGTCGTTGATTATTTGAAGATAAAATACCGTTAGGGTGTTTTTAAGTTGGTACATGATTATAATAAGACACGAGATTTCTACAGGCGATTACTATAGTACCTGACTCAACAACACCAACAGCAACATCATTTTACTACATTGCCGGCCAACATACTTAAATATTAAAGTCGTTTGACTTTGATTGTTTATTAACAAAATTCAAAACAGACTCGAACTTGGTAAATACTCAAGTTCTATACAGAAATATATAAATATGTACATGTACCTTGTTAGGAATATACCTAAAGGGTAATCTGCAAAAATATCCATTCATGTAGGTGCAGAACTGGAGACCTCTGGAACATGGATTTGCCATAGGGTTAGGTATTGTGTGCAAGTATTATCTGATCAAGGCGTACTAACAGAAACCAGAGTGTTCATTCGACGCCGTTTCCGTCTTTCCTCCTTACTTTGTTTTAAAAACACGTCCCTGTGGTATCATCAAGTATTCCAGTCTTTACAGAGGTAATTTCACGGCACATTCATCAGACAAATGAGCCACAATGCGCTAACGTTAGAGGTTACTAGTATATCTTGTGTGTAATTTTTTATAGCTTCCTACTTCTCACAATATTGCATAAATTAAGTGTAAACGTCACCAATATACTGCATTCAGCATATTTACAACCGATTTCATGGCATATTTTTGTCTGCTAATCACTGAACCATATATTTGATGTAGAGAATCAGAATACAGACTGAATTCTACTGAGTGGTGTCACGAAATTCGAAAATCTCGCCCGTTATTCCAAGTTTAACACCGCACACTATGGGCAATTTAATGTGAATACTTTGTCACGGTTGAATTCATTGTCTTTTGACTGTCCTCGGTCAAGGCTTCGGGGCATTATGTGCCGGCGAGTTGATTGAAAAGGCAGCTTCGCACGCGATTTCAAATATGCACATGAGGGACTACGAAACGCACATCAATTCCTAACTACTGTGCGATTTCCATGGCAACCACTCTTCATTACACCCGATCACGAAGGGGAAAAAAGTCGGCTCGTCGAGATCGTTGATAAATCGTTTGGTTAACTTCGTATATATCACCAGTCTCACTGATAGGACGCTGTAGGTATGACGAGCACCCATGTATCATTTACAGCTTTCAAGGCTAGAGAAACCCGAAATATGCATGTACGTGGGTCAATATCATATTACAAATTCTCTATGGGATTTTCACTGTTTTCTCACGGTATGATCACATGTCCATTACAAACTCCTTTCAATGTGTGTGAATGACGATATATCCCAAAATGTCGATTCTCATATCAACATGAGGCGTTCATTTTCACCGTCAGCTTCCTCCCATCACATTGTAGCTGTTTCGGCAATAATTTCAATGTGCACAAAGCTTTAGTCGACAACACTTAGGTTGACGACTACAAATACCCTATCAATACCAGTTTCTTTCGATAAAAATATTCTTTGCCGACCTCCTTTCAAGAATGGCGCCGTCGCTCATTATTAATTTATCAAATTGATTCAGGCACTTGGAATAGAGCTGCTGGTACTGAGGTTCACAAGTCATGAAATATTAAGATCACAGGAAAGGCAAAAGTAGGTTGCAGTATGAAATGTTGGGACAGTAGAGTAAGGCGCTGGGAATATAAAGTGGTTGTGATATCAAGTAAATTGAGATAAATAAATTTTATATCTTTCGGACTGCTGTGAATTTTTCCTTTCCATTAATCGTTTTCATCGTGTACGCTCAGTGCATTTGCCGTGCTTTCAAGGAAAAACAGCCTTCCTGAATAATACCATGGGATGCAATATTATAATATAACGATTGATTACTTCATGGATAGCCAGGGATTTTAGATGACTCAATAATTCAATCCTTTTCCTTCGAGGGGTAATGTGCATTCTTCTCCAGCGGAAATATGGCCGTAAGTTCTCCGATTGTGAATGAGAGCTTTTACAAAACCCAATTCGAAGATTTATTAGACTGCGATATCATGATTGAAACAATGTGCTTTTAATGAGCTTGCAGTTTATATTTGAAGAGACTGGGTAAAGCTTTCAGCGATATTCAGATGTACTCTCATTTGCTCGTCTCATTATGTTATTCATTAACGTCATTTCAAAATGCTTTCGAACACTTTCATAAGGATTTTAAAGGTTAGGATTTTCACTTACGTCGGCATGGAGCTATTACTCAAACTTTCAAATCCGTTTTTAATAAAGTAAATGCTAACGGATAATATTAATGGTACTGTAACTAATTCTAGTTGAATCCTAGTGTGCTCATTGAGCAATACCTCGGCCAATGGTGGGTATTAACGAAGCTTTTGTACAGAACATAACATATTGCATTCACCTTCAGCTAATGCTTGTCTTACGATTTTTTTTCTTCATATTTGTCATGGTGATAAGAGTGGAAGCTTCACAAACAAAGACAACTCACATTTCATTTTTTTGTCCTGTTCATCGATACATGTGTGTCTTTTCAAGTTTTTAATGCCCACTTTTTGATGATTTGTGGCGCAGAGGAAGTCTATGTTTTATGCAATTCAAAAGTATTCATACCTTCGCGCTTGTATGTATACAAGGCGGTCATGTTTGTGCCATAAAGGTAAGACAACAAGATACCATTTTCTAAAAAAACAAACGATCAATAAACACGTTTTTCATATCTAAAATTTGCTTCCATCTCATTTAGGCCTTGTCAGCCTTCTTGTGCTAGATCAGGGACCACTCTCAAAGACCAAGTTAAACTCTTTTCCAAGCAATTATATTGAAGACATAGATACAGTGATCTGGTCGAGACGTGAAAATGACGGTGCTATCTTTGCAATTATATTTGAACTCACAACGAGAGAAAATTCCTTTTCTAAATGTTTCACGCCAGAACTTCAGTATGCTGTTATGATATAATAGCAATAAAGTACTTCAGTATCGGGTATACCAGTCTATTTTGACCAGTCCATCAGTCCATATGAACTCGCTATCGCTCTTGCATACATGTTGTGAACTGGTCAAAATTTCGTATACGTGGCTGGGTGTAGTTTATCGATTAAATATGCTGTGATATGAGAAGTCACTTTCCTCTTTTCAAGCGATGCCAGTCACAGCTTCTGCAACGAAACTCATTACGATCGAACATCGATCAAAGATCTCGCCGCAAATTGTCATGATGTTACGAGAATCGATGAGACGAAGAATTGCATGTTAGTCACTCTATGGTGAATTCTAGAATTTCACAGAAACATGCCGAATCCATATTTTCATACCTTAATTTCAAATCTAGCTCTCCACATACTCTTCCCATTTATTGAAAGGATATATCCTTGACATTTCCAATGGATCTGGAGCATGTTCACCCAGAGGGGATGTACAAGAACCAAAGCTAACAATTTCGCCTGAAAACACTACCGAACCGGAAAAGAAATAAAAACGATAAGAAAGCAATTAAGATAAAGAGAAAGGAAGATACAAAGTCACAGTGGCATACATCTGTTTTTTCTCTCAGAGGACATGGCAAATGTCGGTATTGCTCGATAAGAGGTACATGTATTGACTGCATTGTCGCCAATGCCTCTGATTAGTTTCATAAGTGTTGACGCCGCAACCAACAACGACCCTCTAGACATCGCATTCTGTTGAGCCACAGGGTATAACATCCGCTAACTATGCCTTCCTGGCACGCAGGATTCTAATTGGTTCCCCTACAATGAAGGTAAGGGGCTTTCCCGAAATCTCCTTCCCAGATATTTTCCATCTGAATATCCTTCTGAACATCGGTCGCCTTGCCCTTATTTCTCCTTAAGGTAGAATGCGCCTCGGGGATAGATATCCGGACTTTCAAACTTTTACAGTACCTGTCGATTTTTGTCTACCACTTGTGGGAGTTCATTTGATGCTCAATGATTAAACATAGCTTTCACCCGGTATATTTTTGTAAAATGTATGAAAATCTATGATTCTAATTTCACCCACAGAGGTAACACATGTATAGCGGCCATGTTGAATTTCAAATGTCGGGAAATATTTTGTAATTTCTTACTCTAATAACAAATTTTGCACTGTGACTCTTGATTTTTATTCTTGATTTCGAAAAAAATATCTTAAAGATATCTTACAGAAAATTAAAGCAACATTTTTCGTCTTTCAATTTCGAGCCGCGAACTATAGTAACAGAAAATTTGAGCAAATTTAGGTCATTCAATGTCGAGGCGTGAACTTCTTTAGTTCGCACCTACACATCCCTAATATTGCAGGAAAAACCAAACGATACATGCGCTCCACTGTTTTCTGCCATCTGAGGTCACGTTACGAGAAGCAACTAACCCACGATGGCTTCAATTATTCCCCATTGGCACATATGCCACGTTTTTGCCGGTGGTTTGCCAGAAATTACACCCTGCCCCTCTAGCCAAAAATCGCTTTGCCTTGCCTGCTCGGCTCATCGGAGACAATTATACTGGTTACCTGGGGTTAAGTAAATCCGTTTGCATATCCGAAGAATCTACGCGCTAAATATTTATCTGACTCAGCATTTACCCTATAGCAAGACAAAGTATGTGTTATTATATGAAAAGAAATAATAAAGTTGCAATATGCAAATCATCAATGTAATATCAATGTACGTCACAGGGATGTCAACGTAAATTATATATAAGTAATACGTTATTAATACAAATGCTACATCCAATGTCGATTGAAATCACTGAAACCCCACGAGTATTATGAAATTGCATTATAAATGTTTCAAAGCACATGAGAAAATTCAGCTCTCATATTCTTGCACCTTTAACGTGAGTTCTGCCTCGACGGGTTCAAAGTCACGGAGAATAGCTGGATGGTCGCCGACGTACAGGGTATTAATTCTTTGACACGCATGCGTGCTTCACCAGCACGAAATTGATTGGAACGAAAACTGGCTAACAAGTTCTTGAATCAAGCCCCTTGCTAACGATGCCACCTAGCAAGTAATAAGGAAACCGGTTACAGTGATCGAATAACTAACTGATTCCTTGGGCTGATTACATTGACCTTAATAATAATAGACAGAGGGGATTTGATTTAATATCCTGCTCTCATGTGGAATGGCCGTGCTGAGGCAAAACGAGATTTTAACAAAGACAAGTGAGACGATAGGCGTACAGCAGAAAAAAACACCCGCAGGAGGTTCAGTTTTCGAGATTCCCTTAACATTTGATTAATAACGTCAGTGCGTGGATTATACACGCAAAGTACTATGCCACTCTGCTGCCTAGCTGCCTACTTTTCTGCTTGTACGTATCTCTGATTTTCAGACTATCTGCGTATGTATGTATGTATGTATGTATGTATGTATGTATGTATGTATGTATGTATGTATGTATGTATGTATGTATGTATGTATGTATGTATGTATGTATGTATGTATGTATGTATGTATGTATGTATGTATGTATGTATGTATGTATGTACGTACGTACGTACGTATGTACGTATGTATGTATGTATGTATGTATGTATGTATGTATGTATGTATGTATGTATGTATGTATGTATGTATGTATGTATGTATGTATGTACGAGGGTACTTGATTGGACGAAACCCTTGCATTATGAAATTTTACACTGTTGAGCTAATTCTCGCTTTTCTTTTCCGAAACAGAACACGACATTAACGAACACTTAGTGAGTATACGATGATTCGAATGAGTAATTCCCTCTCTGACTACCTCCCTGAGCAAAGTTGAAAGTTACATATTGTAATTTTTTCAATTTATTTCATGGTTGACCTAATGATGCAAGAGTAACCGATTCAATACAGTGTCACGTAAGTCGCTGTACAACCTCTTTGCAAGATATGAATCCGGGCATAATTAAGTGAACGATTTAGCCCTTTAACAACCATGACTGTTGTTCATCCTTAATTTTTTTCGATAAAAATGGACACAGGGCTAATGGGGTTAAAATTAATAACCTGCAACCTACCTAGCACACGTTATATCAAACTTGATACAATCACTGCGTTTGGAATTTCTATTTGGCGCGAAATGATGAAGAATCGTCTTAACTTGCAATCATCAGTTCACATGCTATAACAAAGGATGTCATGACCCTAGTCTGCTGGTTAAGGTAGTCTGTGACTTGCGGACAGTATTCGGAAACTCAATTTTTCACAATGCTTCGCTGTTCTGCCGTTTGTTTGGGCTCATTTTTAAGCCTGGGGAGTAAATGACGTCTTCAACGTCTTGTCGCAGAACAGTTAATGTTTTCCTAATAGAACTAACATCCTGACAGATGCCGCTTTGAATTTCAAGTATTGGTAAAGATTGGGTCATTTGTTTCCCTTGTTCAAAAATTACAATCACGACTTTTAATTCTTGATTATGAAAGACAATAGTTTAACTGGCTGATGAGGAATGCTTGAGCAAAATGAAAACTTTCGGTTTCGCGCGGTTTCTACACATTTTCTGAATTTTTGTCAAGTCCGCTGGACAACATACCCGACTTGACAAACAATGCAACAACTGACAAAAATGATGTTCATTGTCAGTAAATGTTGTCATTTAAGGTAGTATGCGCCTCGAAAGTGAAAGACTTAAACTTTTGCACCAACTCTCTCAAAGAATATTTAAATCATTCTCTTTCAAAATCAATAATAAAAATCGGGAGACTCTGTGCAAATTTTGGAACTAGTGAAACAAATTACTCAAGATTTACCGATATTTGAAATTCAAAATGGCGGCCATCCCTGTGTTAAATCTATGGAGAAAAAATAAAATTCTCGATTTTCGAAAAACGAAGACGGTTAAATGTTTTTCTACACCAAGAGGTTTAAAACGAACCCCCACAAGTGGTAGATCAGAAAAGAATTGTAAAAGTTTGAGAGTCCGAATATCTGTCCCCGAGGCGCGTTCTACCTTTATGAGACAGGACGCGCCTCGGGGACAGATATTAGGATAGTAAAACTTTTACAATGCGTTTAAATTGAGTCTATCACTTGCAGGGGGCATATTTAAGCTTACTGAGTAAATGCAGTTTTCATCGACTTATTTTTGTAAAAATTGAATATGTTATTTCCATAGAGTTAAAAAGTATTTGGTATAGTTCATTTGGCAAGAGAATGATCGAAAATTTCCTTGAGCCTGGAGAAAGTTTGAGCAAACGTTTAGGTATTTCAGTTTCGTGATCCATGCTACTTAATAAAAGGACATTTTTTCTAGCTCATAGAAGTGTTCCTGTTAGTTTAATTTTCACGGTAGCACGGCAGGTGTTGGCAAGAGTCAGTGCGATGATTAACTTCAATGTCAAGTGCGCCTGACGAAAATTCTCATCTGATTTCCTCAGGGTCAAGGTAAATTGATCTTGTAAATGAAAATGGTATTAAACTGATTAAGGCCATTTTATATCTCAGAATAGAACAGATTATGCTCAAATCCAATCTTCAAGGTAGAATGCGCCCAGGGAACTGATATTCGGAGTCTCAAATTTTTTCATTACTTTTTTGTGAACAACTTGGTGGGGTTCATTTTAAAGCCTGTGAAGTAAATAAAGTTTCCATCTGGCTTATTTTTGTGAAAATCAAAAATTTAATTTTCCCAATAAAGTTAACACCATTTTGAGGAATATTGGTAAACATTTGACTCTTATTTCTCTACGTACCAGAGTTTGCAGCTTGACCCCTGATTTTTATTCTTGATTTAGAAAGGGAACAAGTTTAAAGTTTCCTCAAGTAATGTTTGAGCAAAAGTTTAAAACTTTTTGTTTCGAGGAGCGAATTACCTAGACGTGCTTGCATGTTCAGTGGAGAAGTTACACCGTATCGCGCACACGTGATATTGCAAATAATTAGAACGACAAACAGATGTCTGTCACCGATGGCGGTTGTTACGGATCCATGAGTGGCTAAACCAACAGACTTGATTTGCAATATCTTTGGAATCCCGGAAGCTGTTACAACTTCTCGGGTTCATAGAGTACAAGCTAGTACGATACGATGGGCACGTAGAACACGGAGAAATTAGAGACTCATATGTTGGTATGCCCTGTGGGGCCACTCGGGAAAGGTGATGTATTTGTCAGTAATAACAGGAAGAAGTGTAAGTGTATTGCGCACTTTTAGAGGAGTGCATTCTAGCCAAACTGAACATGTCATATTTCTTCAACTTTCGAGAACAATTTACGCACAGGTTAACGACAATGCATTTATTTATGCCTAAAGTACATATCCGCATTTTTAATAGCCATCAAAGTTTTTAAAGGCAGATTATTCCTCGAGGACAGATATTTGGACCCATATACTATTACAATACTTTTCTTGTCTACATTGAAACCCTTGGAGTAAATACAGTTTTCACCGTTTCTACATTTACAAAGAATGGCGGCCATTTTGAATTCCAAGTGTAGGTAAATGTTTTAGATAATTTCTTTCGCAAAGACAAAAAATTGCGAGGTGCCTTCCGATCAGTTTTGATTTTTGATTTTGAAAGAGCGTGGTCGAAAGTTTCCTTGGGGAAAGTTTGAGCAAAAGTTTAAGTCTTTCACTTTCGAGGCTCGTACTACACAACCTCCTATCTGTAAGTAGCCGCCAAAGTTTACATCTTAAATAAATTGATCTCTCTAAGTGATATTAGAAAGAGGAAAAGAACACCGACGACCGACGAAATGAAACGTAAATGCCCTAGTAGCGTACAAGGTTAATTAATTTTCAAGTTCAACAAAGGTTACGCAGAAAAATGTAATTTCAACTCGGCCTTACAATTTTCATTGAATGAAAATTGTATGCAATTAAAAATGTATAGATTCTTTTAAATGAGAAACAGATTAAGAGACACATAGATGACAACGAAGCGATCATAAAATGAACGAAAAAGAAGTTGGAGATAGGATGTTTTTCACTTTAGATGAGTTGCCACACGGGAAGCATCTCGTATTTTATTGGATTCTTATGAAAGTGACTGCTCCCCGCACTTGCTTATTCTGTACTCGCTTAAATTCCGTCATATTTCTTCCTCCTTTGACAATAATAGGAGATATAGAGAGCGACGGATATTAGATCTCTATGCGGCTGCGCATAACAACAGGTAAACTCAGTGTCAAACCGAATTCAGAGTATTATAAACTATGTGCAGGTACGTGCACGTTAGGTTGACATAAATGCCCTGTAGTCAAATCAAAAGTTGATCAACTCTTTCTGTATTTCCAGTAGCAACTGAGTTTGTTTGCGATATCAGTTCTCGCGCAATGTTTCGAATATTTTGTGTGAAAGCGTTTGCAGTTTGTTCAATCAGACGAGGATCTCTTAACGATATTGGATATTAGGCCCTATAGTCTCGGCAACCTTGGTTTTTAGAATAACTACAAATGTGCGTCGGTGAGTCAGCACAGTCGCGTTCGCAAATATCGGGTTGTTCCTCAGGCTTTATGGTATCTTGAGGAAAACACACGTATGTATCTTAATTTTAGCCGGCCTGGTTAAACGATAAACGGAACACCCAGGTTGACGTATCATGACCTGGAGTCATTCATTAGCTAGGTGGCTTCGCCGTGTCACCGAAATGAGTCTCGGAGTTAAGATGCAAAAACGTCTGCATACGTGGGTGATCTCACGTAACGGTAAACCTCCACCGCTGTAATCAAAATGAGTTGCTTGTGTCGTTTGGAAATATGCAGCTGCGGGCAAAACAAACACGGACGGAAAGCTGTAATTTTGCGTAGGTAACGGTTTAAACATTTTCAGCTTATTAAAATAGCTTGCGAAAGAAAGTTGTACACAGACTTAGCGCTTCGAACTTGTTGATTCTATTCTCCAGTGTTTTGTGTCATTGTGAGTGACAATGTAATGGGTTCAGATTAGGGCCTACAGCATTTGCCCACTTCTTCATCCATTACGTGGAGGACATTTTACCGGTCGAAAGAATAACAGAATGCGTGGACATTTTTGCTTCTGAGCTTTAGATTCTTATAAATCGGGTGAACTTTCTCTTTGTGATGAACGAAAATCCCCCAGTCATCGACTGGCAGAAAGAAAGAAGGAAGCAAAGAAAGATGATACAGTAAAAGAAACAGAAACCCGCAAACTTCGCGTCTGCGCAGTAAGTTCAGTACTCATAATAGACGGACCCACAGACCTACAAACATAATATGGATGAGCTATGTCCGGCAGAATTGTACTTTCAACGTGTTCATTCTGTGTCAGGATTTGCCAGAACAGGTCAAAGATAGTATTTTTTCAAAGATTGCTAGGGAAATAGTTCGTACCCGGTCGCGTGACCACGTACGGTGTGTCGTCTGCTGCTTTGAACGAACAATGGCGGGATGATTATATCGCGATGAGCAACGAGCCTCTGACAAGAATAGCAAGATTTTCCGTTCTAACAGCGCAGGACAGCAAAGATTCAACTGAAAGCAAGGGCGACATTTGATGTTGTATTGACATGTTCACTTCTTTTTAGCGCAGAAGCTGGCATTACAATGACCTTGAGGAGAAATCGCCCTGGAAAGTTCTCACGGTGTATTGTTGCAGTGCGTACATTAGTACTAACATGGAACAGACTGAGCATGTGTGGTGTTTAAGACGTATTACCTGGTCTTTATTCGGGCTATAGAGCCCGTGTATTACTACTCGAGGCCGTGCGTAACCAGTAACAACGCTATATCCCTTGGTATACACTTCGGGCAATTGCGATGCATTCTGGTAACGCACGGTCCCTACGGGCACAGTCCCTACAGCCACGTGCACTGGGTGGAGGGACTGTGCTCAGGGTAATAAATGGGCGCTATTGCCCCATTACCAGGTAATAGATATTCAATTTATAATATATATATATATATATATATATATATATATATATATATATATATATATATATATATATATATATATATATATAATATATATATATATTGATTGATTGATTGATTGATTAATTGAGAAAAGCATTGATTTATATATATTGAAATTCCAGGTGATCATAAAAATACATGCAGCGTGCAAATTGTGTTCCTACTTTCTAACAACATACTTTGTCGACCCTTATAAACAGCTTGGAACATATTTATTTATCATGGGATTCTAGTTTACTCTCGTTTCCTACCGTGAGCTACTTAATTTTTTATTTGTTCTAGAATGAGACCCCATTTCGCACTTCGCAAATACGTTTATATTTTTAGAACTTATTAGTACCCATTGTTGAATGTGAAATGTACACTTTCTCCAACTTCTATGTACGAAACATTATTAAAGCTTTGATTCAAAATCTGATTGTGTAAAGGACTACTAGCGTCTACAAAGGGTCCCTCGCATCATGAATAAACATCGCCACTAAATGCTTTTACTTGAAAAGGTTTTAAATTAGAAAAAAGACAGTCAGGAGATACGAGACCTTGGCCTATGAGTCCGCAGGATGTTTGAGTTCACTGTTAAGTTCGAGTGCTGCTTTCGTGAAATTGAAAGACTCCCAGCTCTCTTATGCACAGAAAGGCCGTTGAAGCTTTGTTACTCCAAAAGCAACAATTATGTTCCGCCATATGGTTCCTGAATGCATAGATTCCGTTTTGTGATCCGTTGATGAAATAGCGACGATTCAATATTTGACGACGTAGGCGTGCTAGAAACACACTTTTCTAAAAATATAGCTCCCATTGGTTCTGGTTTGACCGAGACTCGTCGAGAAGCTATCGAAAATGGTTCACAGAAAATCCCCCGTGGCCACTTCCTGCCATATTTCATTATACCCAAAGTCAAGATGCTATACGGTGCCTTGAAATGAATTGGATCGTGTCCACGAATTCTCAAAGCTCTGTATTATGATCGTTTTGAATCTTTTATAATCGTATGACTTCTACAGCTGAGCAGTTGTTACGTCTTCGTTTCTATGCACACAAGTGGAACAAGTGGAAACCTGACTTATCTCAGTTTCGCTCGACTCAGCGGCAAGATGGCGTATCATTTCAATCAATATCGGATTTAATTTGTTACTTTGACACGTAACAGTGGTTCATGATAAGGACAGGATTGTCACGCGAGTCATCACAATCGTAAATAAAATGCGGTACAAATGAAAAGATAAAAAATTGCGCTAAAGCCAAATCAACTTTTCAGCCCGACAGAAATTTGCCATCAGTTAGAAACAGTTTAATCCTACCACGCAAGTGCCTGCGCAGGGCGTATCAATATTTTCTACGATGCTGTGGAGGGATCGTTACTTATCAAATTACACATGAGGAATTCATACCATTCCTGGATGGTATTAGGTTCATCGCACACTCCATGTGACGATGGGCGGCAAGTTAAGGTTGTATATCCCACGATGCTCGGTGGTTGAATGACTCCGAAGGGACGAAACTGCAGATCAGTAAACTAATTCACTGACGGCAAACATATTACTAACTTCTCGAGGGTTATCGGCCGGAATTTGGAATATTCCTTTCACGGATGTACCTCCACCGCCCCCCTCCCCCGTCTAGACATCCATTGACTCTACAAGACCCTCAAGACTGTTTTGGTATAACGATCTCATACAAAGTAGCTGGAATTAGCATGTGAGCACGAAAAGCTTAGAAAGGTTACCAGAAACTTCTACCGACATTTTTATCAAACATCTGAAGGATAGATATCGTTCACAAAATATTGTTCAAATGAAAGTGTAAATTCTGTTACCCTTTACCGAAATTGAAATCGGGTTCTGGGACAGTCGCCCTCTAGACATCTTCCCAACTACACACTTACTATACACCTATACCTAACCATGCACCAAACAGGTGGGAGTGAAATGTCCAGGGATTGACCCTCCTGAAAGCAAAAATCTCACTCCTGCTCTACTACATCTCACTACCCCTTCGGCTGTAAACTACAAAACCATTCATGTGCAATCAATTTTACAGCCCCTGTTTCTTAACTCCTATTTTTCGATTGATATGTTTCCAGTACTCAGAGCCGTCTTTCTATTTGCGGCGAAAACATATGCGATACGTCTTACATGCATTACGAATTGGAAGTCCTGTTTTATCCTGGGATACGTTAGAGCAACACGCATCCATCAAACTGTATCTTCCACTCTACTGCTACCTCTGGCATGACACGACACTGTGTTCGAATGCAATGAATTGATCACGGCTGTCACAAACATGAATGATATCCTCATTGTTTGTGTACCATTGGATCCGCAGACATGGCTAGTCTAGCATAGCAGGAAAGCTCACCTAAAGATTGTTTATTCTTTCTTTCTACCTCTACGTCATTTTTCATTGTCTGTCAATTCACCTAGATAGAGCTGTAATGTCAGAGAGGCTCTGATAAAATTTCCCTGATAAGCCATGTTTTGTTTGCTGTTATCACAAACTTCAGAAAAAGTTATCATAACCAGCCATTAGTTCCATATTTTTCGCTAACCATAGCTGAGCTGATAAACGACTTTAGGACACTGATAACATTTTTTTAGTATACCGTTGTAGTTTGTTGAAAATAAAATTGAATTTGTTGATTTATTTTCCATTGAAGGGCTTTTCATCTGTGTATACCCTTTGTCCAAGATTTATCTAACGTGCATAATCTACAGAGACAAATATCTAGTATGCACGTCATACGGCAATAGTGATCTCTTTAGGGCTTGTTGGAACGGAGATAAGTGGGCTTCGTCTGATAACTCCAATCGTTTGGGAAACCCATGCCAACATCTTCCTATTTTCTTGATCATACAAAGATAGCAAGGAATCTACCTATGATATCGTGCCGCTTTCGACTTTCTGATAGTACTGCAACAGGGCACCGATTGTACTGTCTTGATAAAAGGCTATGATTGACACATACAAGCTCTTCTCTAATTTGTTATGATTCGAGTGCATGTTTTTCATACTTTCTCGTGCTCACGCTCCATCATCAAATGTTGTGACTTCGGAGTGCATGCTGTTTGCAAAAGATTGTTTTCTCAAATGTATTTCATTTTGTAGAATAGCAATCAATAGAAGAGCAGTCGGAGTATATTTCAATTTTCTCCCAAAAAGAATTACACTTCGATCATGTTTAGTAGTCATCTGGTCAGCAATCTTTCCTAGACTAAATACACATCTTTGCGTCGCTCAGCAAGGACGCGGCATGTAGCCTTCGTTTCTCTCCTCCCGCGCCTTCCAAGTGTGACAGGTGCAAAAAGAATATTGATTTGTTTCCTACAATCTGTGTTAATGCTCTGAGGGTTTCGCAGCACGTTTACTATAAGAACCCTCTCCTTTGTTATACTTAAAATCGACTGTCTCGTTTTCATCATATAAACGTTATAGTCTTAATTTCCTTTCGCCTCTGACAATCTCCGCCGTTTAGCGCTTATAAAGCTTGTGCAGTATGGGGTGATGATAGACTGAAAGTTTTCTTTGTGCCGCACCTGTGACATTAACCTTGATTTTGCCAATGGTTGAGAAGGTCACAATTTAAATTGTGGATTTTCCTCTTTGCAGACTTAGCCCTCACACTCTAGACGACCTTGCAGTGCCTTCTCTTGGGGAACGACGGCAAGTCTGTAAATATCAGTCATTCCTCTCAGTTTTTAAAATCTCACGATTTTAAAACGCAACAACATACAGAAATGTTAAAACAATCTATAGACTGATATGTGCGTCGGTTATTTCGTTTCTAAACTGTAGTGATGCTAGAAATCACAGCAATCTCTCTTTGAAATCTCCCCTCGGATTTCCATTTTCGCCTCTGTCATGACATTTTCGAACTCTTGCAAGATAGCGGGATACTACGTCATAAATCGCAGTGACTAAAGACCTTTACGGTATCTGAGATGACTTCTAAACAAGGTCAGCTCAGAATGCTTGCAATGGGGATAAGACAGAAACATATAACTACAATTGGACCTGTGAAATACAGTTGGTATTCATAGCAAAGATATCATATGCCGACACAAACAGATTTGAACGAGGTTAGATTGGTCAACAATGACTCTTCATTTCGTCCTGAAATGACGCTTGATTGCTTTGTACTTCAGCAGACTACCGATTACTGCCCAGTTTGTGAAAGGCATGCTAACTTAATCAGCTATTTCAAGCATGTTCATCCCTTCACAAACTATGTAATTGACGCTATTATCGAACTCAGGTGAGCAGAATAAAAAACGCAGTTCAAATTTACTCACTGAACATAATGGCAGGAAACATTAAAGAACTCCATCAAATTGCAGTGACTACCGACACGAATTACATAAGTTCGTTCTAATGAGCTCCTTTCCCAAGATTCCATACGTAACCTCCTCAATCCGCCATTGTATAGTGTGCATGTCGACCTGATCCTATTGGCTGGCGCTGACGTCGGTTACGTGCCATATAATCTGGCATCGTAATTTGCATGATGTAGACAAAACAAAGCTGGCAACTTTTTGGCAGAACCGTCTTGCAATTCTACCTCATAATAGCATTAATTGAACACTGTTTACATCTAAATTGAGTTTCTTAAAGACGACAATCACGGATCCGGCACGTACACTCAGGGACGCACAGTATGTCTCAGGAGGGGTTGATCAAAACTAATATTCAAATATTTTTCGCTTTCCAAAGTACATGATATCGCTTTCTTTCGAGTATGCAGATTTTCCCGAAATTCCACTGTATTTTTCAACCAATCTTCACCCTGGTTAATTCTCACTGATTATTATTTCCCATTTTGACCATCCCCTCCGATATCTAATGACGATCCCTTCGATAGTGCATTTACTTCAGTCTTTGTCCTCACGGATCTTAAGTATTTGCAACATTCTCTAAAGTAAAATTATCACATTTCATTCCACCTGATCGCCCTTTTAGAACTTTGAAAAATGCTAAAAAAGTGATAAATGGGTTTTAAATTGTAAGTTTTTTTCAATGTGTGGCGAAAAATGTTGACATTGCGTGCTGGATTTCAAAATGCACATTTTAAAACTGTCTTAATGCCATTTTGCTACGACGACCGTTATTGAAGCTTGAGACAAGTTTGTAAACCTTCAGGGTTTGTTAATGAAGTGAGAGTCCTGAAATGTTTTCGAAACTTGCTACACTCATTCACATTTTTATGACGCTGCAGGATCAACAATTAGCGGCTGTACCGCTTTTGAGTCTTTTCTGCAATAATCTTTGATATACATAACATTACCGAATTCCATGTTATCGTAGATATTACACGTTCCCTTTGGTAACCACTGTCAAGAAGTTTGAACTTTCGTTGACGCCTTAAAAGTATGTAAATATTTTCTCGGTCTGTCATCCACTGCGATTACACTAGAGAAAGGCTTCACGAAAGCAGAGAGGCGCTACGAGCCATGGAAGGCAATTTCAGAAACCTTAAATGTGCATTAGTGTCGGCAGAAACAAGACTTGTGTATTCTAACACTTTACCCGGTCGATCAGTGGGAACGTCGTCTCACCTTCCTTATTATCACACTTGTCACGTAGCCGAAAAAACAGGTGAAAGTTTGCGCCGGCAGCCTTGCAGCCGTCTGATTTACAGTCTGCGCTTCGGCGACCATAATATCAGATGATTTAGAAAACGTAATACGTAATACCCAGGAGAGACTACCTTGGTGTGAAATTAAGAATTTCAACGCTGCCCTTAGAAAGATATTGGCCTTGTGATTGTTTTTTGTTGACTCCGAACACGAAAACTGCTCTTTTATCGACTGACCTTGTGTAAAGTTCACGGGCAACGAGAATGGAAATGCAGCATTTCTCTTCATTAAGACAACATTTACAGACAGAGAGCGAGCATGAGATAAAATGGGGGAATTTGCTGTTAATGGCGCCCTGAAGAACTAATAGTATTTTGCTGTTGAGATGAAGTGCGTGAAAATGTGCACCGGGCGGTGAATGATTTCACAGATGTTTCGAGGATGAAGGTACAAAGCATGGCGACAAGAGAGAAACCTTCTAAAACAATATTACACTTCATTCACGATAGTGTAGGTATGTCAAACAAAATTGAAATTCTTGGAACGCAATTACGACTACTAGGCTAATTTGTGAACACTGCTTTATAGTGTAATGCGCTATGCAAATTAAAGTTCAAAAAGCTTCATTGCTTGTAGTTTTCTTAAGGAAATTTCAATGATCTTTTCTCTTCAAAAACACGGAGTCATGGTGATAATTTGTGGATTAGAGAGGCAAATTATCTGAGATTTAAAGGTACATAAAGTCGAAAATGTCTGCAATTCTGTGCCTTAATTCAATTTGCATAAATAAAATTTACGTTTTAATAAAAGAAGTATCTAAATTTGCTTTTGTCTAAAAAGTTTCAAGTAAGCCCATGAAACGTACCTGGCGGACCAGTGAAAAATTGTAACAGTTTTAGAATCTTAAGGTCTGACCTGATACGCATTTAGCTTGAAGGAATCACCCATTTTGATCTTGGGAGAGTCAAACGGAGTTAAATCTACGCGACAAGAAAGTGAAAAATAATTTACAGCCTTTCTTATTCAGAGCTTTGCGGATTCTGTGACAAAACACCCTGTCACATCGTTGGAGGGGAAATATTGCCTGTTGTCATTCTGACCACCCCATAGATCAAATGGTCCATCCCTAAGCGCGTGGCCAAATCGGAGACAGACAGGCCAGTCACGGTGAAAACCATAAACATACCGGTATACAAAAACCGTATTTCTCTTCTTCACCACAAGTTCACTCTATGGCTATATTTTCCAGTTACACGTCGAATCACAGTCCCTCTATCAAAGCCAGTTGACTCAGGTCGAAACTAAAGTATGCTTACTGACAAATCATCTTCGCTGAAACTGTTTACTGAACAAAGGTGTTCTTCATTCACAATCATCGTCTTTCTCTCTCCATTACAGCTGACACCGCAAACACTGATCCCCATTTGAGACGTGAGTTGAGTTGATGAACGTGTCAAAGATTTCCAAATTGACAGTAAGCATGCAGAGAACTAAGCACCATTTGTCTCGTTTCATTTTCATTGTCATTTAAGCAATCCCGTTAATTTGCTGCTTGCATACTGATTACAGTCAGACTGTAGCACCATTGGGATATATTTTCAGTCGGGAAATGCACCCTTTAAATTTTAACTTGATTGTTTTGAGACTTCATTTGTCGGCAAAGTAACAACACAAGATTGTTAAGTAAACGACTTAGTATAACTGCAAGAAATTTCGACTTTGAAAAATTCAAGTCAACGGTATTTATCAAAGTGATTTCCCGTCATGTGGCAGGTACAGCAAAAAATCATCTACAGAGATGCGCAATTGGAGACTCTGTGGTTGGACGAGAAGCATCCAGACATGTCCGGACTCTGATTGAGGCAATTTCTGTATTTCGCAAAATGATTATCTTACGAAAAGCGATGCCGAATCGTTAAAATCATTAAAAATCATCGTTTAGAGAGGACAGATGCACACAATGCACACAATGTCTCCCCTAAAGCTATGAATAGATTGCGCTAAAAGAGGAAATCTTATACGATATTTGTCATAAAATCTAAGCCATTAATCTGAAGATGACAATTTGCATCAGAAGCATTCGCTAAGCGGTGATGCAACACAAATTGTCGTCTGCCGGATAAACTTGTCTCGTTTTATGCTTCAGAAATAGGGACGTTAAGAAATTTAATGAAGAAATTTAATGACACAAGGAAATCATTACTTTTTATCGTTCATCTTGTTTGAAAAGACGTCTTCAGCCTAGCATACTTGCGACATAAGACAATCATGGAGGCTAAGTGAAAGACAGTGACGTTATGGTCCCTTAATTGCACGACGTACATGTCTACTCGTTAATATTACAATATTCTCTTCAATCCCATTGATTGCGTAGGTGTAGTCTGAGCAGTTAGGTTTACTCTGAGCCGTGTGTCATAAACATCTTTTCTTTAAATCTCTTTCCGTGGTTATAAAATTGGGAGGGAGATTATCCTGCCAAGCAGGCGACACTAGAATCCAGACTAGGCAAATGTCGACGGATGAAAGATTGCTGTCGATGCTGCGCAGAACGAAACTCAATTTACCATTTGTATATACTCTCACTGTTTGTATGTTTTTGCTTCGTGCGGTCCCTCTGTCCAGTTGAAATGTACTCGGTCATTGTCAAAGCGTTATCACGTCGGTGACTATGCCCAGTGCCGCTTAAATAAAACGGTTACTCTGTTTATTCAGCCATTTCCCTAAAGAATAGATGAAGTGAACTTCGTTTCATGTTTACTCTCATGGCATATTGACATGGCTCATTTCCTCAATATTTTACTGCACTCATTATAGCAATCACCACACTACAAAAACGTTGAAGTACAGTACTTGAAATAAACTGTAGGAGAAATATTACACTAAATTATTAAACATGCATGTGTAACAGATCATTGTCGTTTTAGTGATTTTAGAAATATCATAATTATTTTCTCGCCACCTCATATTCTCGAAGCGTCGGGAGAGCAAACGTAAACGATAGAAGTAAGATCGAATGACTGCTGACAAGCAAATTATTTTCAAGGATCTATATGTGTAGATTAGCCGACAGACAAGTGTATTCGTTAAGAATCCGGAGCTCAAGCTGTTTTCAAGGAGGCAAAACTCTCATAACCTTCTTACAGCCTTACAGCCAATGCTGAATATATGCTCTAAAAGAAATACATATTTACACTGTAACGAATGTATGTCTATTTGAGACTGCTCGTTAAGTGCATATACACGCAAAGGCAATATCTTTGGACAGGTCGCGCTCTTAAAAGGATACAGTCGTCGGAACTGCGCTCAAAGGTCGCATGGGACCCATACGACCAATGGCAACAATATATCCAAGGTACGATGGTGATTGATGAAAGTTAAAACATGTCTGTCAAAATCTACATTGTATAATTAAAATGTTGCAACTGTGATGATGAGGTGCATCTAGATATCGTCCACGAAATACTTTGTTTGTAAACAAGCAACTCGCACAGGCGCAGTTCCGACGACTGTTTCCCTTTAATAGAATGTAGTCTGAAGAGACTTGATAACAACAAAGTTCTTGATGCTGACGCAGACCTTACAGTTGAGGTTAGTTGAACAGTGAACATCTATTGCATGGCCATGATGGCTAAAACACACGTTTACCACCGCGAGGAGTCCTGTGTCACATGAAATACATCGCAGTTTCTCGCAGTCGCAGGCCGACGGAAATAGCTGTACGTCTTTATGGTAACGCGCGGCCACAAAGGGTAATAAAAAGGCGCTAAGGCCTTGGAAAGTCGTTCTATTATAACACTCAACAGGCTCCTGCTATCCGCGTTATTGCTTTAAGGTAGCAACGCGCCTCAAATAGATACACTTAACATTTTGCTGAAATTTGCTTCAGAAAAAAATTGAACCATTCTCTTTCAAAATCAAGAATAAAATTTGGAGTTACTGTGTTAATTTCTGTACCAGAGAAACAATTTACCAAATGCTTACCGACATTTAAAATTCAAAATGGCTGCCACCCCCGTGTAAACTCTGCAGGGAAATTAAATTTTCGATTTTCACAAAAAGAGAGGTGAACTTTATTTACTCCATGCGTTCTAAACGAGTCCCCACAAGTGGTATACCAAAAGAGTATTGTAAACAATTTGAGAGTACGAATTTCTGTGCACGAGGCTCAATCTTCCTTAATACTTGCACTTTAAAAACACATCGTGACCATTTTACAGGCGAGCTCTCCACAGCGGTCTAGTAGTGGCAGTTTCTTCATAAAAAGAAGTAAAAACGATCTTAGCATAATGAACGCATCCTGAGTTGTACTAGAATCTATGTTGCCTATATGAGCTTCTTCGATTTCCTATGTTGTTGTTATTCAAAATATCGCTCTTTTTGTTTTGTTCATCGCGCTCTCAGTCAGATCTCCCTGCCATAGTGCAAAAGCAGACGACACGCCACGCATTGTCACGTGACCGGTTTCCCTAGGGAATAGACTTTTTTCAAATAGTGATGATACAGTATCAAAAGTATCCTCTAGCGTCACAATTTCTAGCCATTGGAAACCAGCATGATCTATGACAGTTGACCGACTTGTTCAGGCGAATCGGCAGGGCACAGAATGTCAGCAGGTGGCGTGCTAAAATTTGTCATTTGCGTTTTACACATATGCAGACAGCGACTGATAAATACCTCACAAAGGTCCAGATTGTGTGCAAAGAAATACCGAGGGAGTTCACCTGTCAGTCGTGTCAGAAGGAAGTACAAATTCTAAAAATGACGAAAATATAAACGTGATTCACGAGTCCCTTGAATTCCTCCCAGCGGTGGAAAATATTTTCTAAACCTTGACGAAAAACTGGCGTTTGACAGAAAGAAAAACTATGACTTAGCCCTTACACTATTTCTAAAATTTTAAACAAGTAGGAGAGAGTTAGATTCTTCGGGCAGTGCAAAATAAACTACTACAAGAACGTGTTTTCTACTTTTGCATCAAGTCACGCATTACGATACGGTCCCTCCACAAACGTTGGAGGAACCGAGGTTTGTTTGAGGACCGCTCGCCAAATTGCCGACATCGCTATATGCGTAGGAGAGTCTGGCCGTGGTTGATTGATTTACTCGGATCGATATTACTACCCCCAAGGGAGGGTCTCTTAAATGTCACGTACAAGGTTGCTGCCAATGCACACTGCATCTATAGTCACTAGCGCACCACCGTGACTGGCTTTCAGCTGGGTTCAGACCGATATGACGCTTACCTATAGGAACTGTATCGTCGCTATTGAAAACTTTCCCCGGGGACAAGTACCACGGACACGGATGATGTTTATTGTGCAGTCACGCCTAACGCTGCAAGGCTTCTGAAGGCAGGGTAGATACCCCAGATGTGCTGTAGAATTCTGCTCTACAGTCGTCATATTAACGACATATTTTCTGCCACGAAGAACTCCTTCTTGAAAAAAAACTTTAATATTCCCAAATGTGTATTTATTCGGCAGACGGTAGATATTCCAATCTTACAATATGTTTATCTATTTTTAAACCCTTGGGCGCCTACAGAAAGAGTGGCAACCTTTCCATTCGGACAAATCGAAGCGCTGGTTGAAATATCACGCATTGCCGTGAGCTTTCATCAATGGTAACTTGCAGGGCGTCCGACCCTTGCTCTAGTTAATGTATCGGTGTATACTCCATACAGAAATAGCATTCGCGGATTGAAAATCTCCACAAGCCCATCTGCTAGAAGATCCTGTGGTTGTGTTCTTTCATTTCGGGTCAAGATATTATGTACGCGAGGGAAATATATTGTTCTATCAAAGCGCTGCTGCAAGTTTGCCGCGTAAGACTTTACTGCTCAACCATCATGCGATTATCGAGAGGGAAAAGCAAAATCAAGTAATAAACACTCAAGGTTAATTTCACCTCGGATCAGAACAGACTCTGCTTAAGAAGCGATGATACAACATGTAGTTTCATATCACAGATCTCTTTCCTTAAAAATCTCCACAAGGAACAGAATCTATCAAATATTAATGTCCCTATGCAAGGAATGATGTCAGAAGATGTGCGCCAGATGGATTCCACAACCCCACACTTCGAGCTACATGTTCTTTGTCTTGTCCTACTTCTCAGTACAAGGTGATCGATGTGTGGGCGGTATTCTTAGGAGAAAATAATCTTCTTAAAGTTGAACTAGCATTTTGGCATTATGCAATTTCGTCTTTTATGAGCAGTGAATTCTGATTGAGGTTGTGGACTTCGGATACGCTGCAGTGCCCAAAAAGTATCACCTAAGCTTCAAAATGCATACATTCATTAAAATCATATTAAATACAGCTAAGCTCTTTTCATGACCAACTAAAGCGGTATCTATAATGAACCAATACAGAATTAAATTTGAGTAACATTTTATTCTCACTTTGGCTTTACCATAACGTTTTGTGAATGCTTTTCATTTCTCGTTTATAAGGAGCTTTACTGCATTGCTTAAGGTAGATCGCGCCTCGGGGACAGATATTCGGACTCTCAAACTTTTACAATTCTTCTTTTATCTACCACTGTGGGGGCTCATTTTGAAGCCTTTGAAGAAAAACTCTCACCGGCTCAGTTTTTCGAAAATCGAAAATTTCATTGTTCTCCATAGAGTTAACAAAGGGATGGGCCCATTTTGAATTACAAATATCTTGGTAAGCTTATCCGATAAATCTTTGGGTAATTTGTTTCTCTAGTACCAAAATTTGTACTTTGACCCCCGATTTTTATTCTTGATTTTGAAAGAGAATAGTTGAAAGACTCCTTAAGGAAAGTTTGAGCAAAAGTTTCAGTCTTTGATCATTTTCGAGGCGCATATACTACCTTAAAGCTAAAAGGTAGGTAAAAAGGTAATGCACTATTTTAAAGGATTATTTATCCCAATAGTGTTTTGTTTCTGTTAAACTCCTACATAATTTTCACGATTACATCGTTAGCATTATACATACATACATACATACATACATACATACATACATACATACATACATACATACATACATACATACATACATACATATACATATACATATACATATAAATATATATATATATATATATATATATATATATATATATATAATATATATATATATATATAATGTAATAAAATCGAGCAAAGATCAAACTCGAACAGACAGTCAGAAAGTCAGTTTATCAATGAATGCATGAAACTCTGAGGAATAACCAAGTTGTGATCTTACTTTATCTTATTGTTTCATATATAATTCCAGCTACTGTACTTCAAATGCCATCAATCAAATCGCTATCATCTTGAAACTGTCTTTTTAGAAGGGTTGTTAAGTCATTACTGTCAACTTTATCAAACTGCCGGAGATCTCGTCTTTGAGGGACATATAGTCGGGCTTTTATCAAATTAAACCCTCCACAGTTTAACAAGTATGCCACAGTTTAAGTCACTGTGTCTATTTCTCTTCGGTGTTTCCAGGACAATTGCGTGTTTCGAGAAACCTGTTTATTGGTGTTGTTCTTTGATTCTGACACGTTCTGTGACTGCATGACGTTCACGTGTTGCTCTTGAAACCGAAATACCGCAACGGTTCCAACTGTTAATAGCCCTTTTTTGTGAACAATTTTACCATTAGAGATCGCACAGCTTGAAAGAACAGTCATTGCTGAGCTAATGCCATGTCACTCACGTCATTCGAGCTCGAACTGAGCCTCCGGGGTTCTTGAACTCTCGCGGTTCTAAACGCTCCCCATGTCCCCCCCCCCCCCCCGTTTTTATGTACAGGCGCAGAGCATTGAACACGTCACGTTTCTCTTCATTCGGGTAATCCACTGATGAACCAATTACTTCAATTTGAAAGTCACTTTTCAGCGAAAGAAAATATAAACCAACCGGAGTTTTTAACAAGGGTTTGCACTATTACAAAATCAAAATTAAACAGAAAGTACTTCACGTCACCCATTAAGGTAGAACGCACCTCGGGGACAGATACTCGGACTCTCAAATGTGTACAATTCTTTTCTGATCTAGAAGTTGTTGGGGCTCGTTTTAATGCTCTTGGAGAAAGAAACCTTTTACTATCTTAGTTTTTTGAAAATCCAAAATTTAATTTTTCCCCTTATAGAGTTAACACAGGGATGGCAGCCATTTTGTATTTCAAATATCGCAAAATGTTGGGTAATTTGTTTCCCTAGTTCCGAACTTTGCAAAGTGACCCCTGATTTTTTTTGTTGATTTGGCAAGAGAAAGGTTGAAAGTTTCATTCAGGAAAGTTTGAGCAAAAGTCTTTCACTTTAGAGGAGCATACTATCTTAATGAATATTTAGTGACTCGCGATAGGGCCGAGAAAGGGTCAGTCCTACGAATTAAGTATGCGATGACGTAAGCTATAGGATACGAGATTTTCGATAGCTGTTTTCTTTTTATCATATACGATATTTTTTACCGTTTTGCTTTATCACAAGAAAATCCATTGATCCTTCATGGGTATGACAAATTAGATCGATGGAAGGGGTCTTTATGAGGTTATCTACCATTTTATATTCCAAACACGTCAAAGTTTTGGGGGAGTTAAATCACTATGCACGGTTTTAAACGAATTCCATGACGTTTTTCACATATGTCAGTGATGTGAAAAACTTTGCAAAGGTAACACGACTCAGTAATTTACTTTCAACAGTGCATGCCATCCTGGTTTTGTAAACTTCATTTCAAATCTTGACCACCCCTTCCGAAGATGTAATGGTCGACCCATTATTATGGCCATTATCAACTATTTTGCACTCAGTACAACGAATATCCTGTTTTCGGGAATTTGTGAATTTAATTTCTCCCATAACGGTAACAAATGATATAGCAGTCACTTTGACCACGTGAACCTTTGCGTATCGGTGTAAGCTCAGTACTCTTTCCCTTCAATGCAAAACTTTGCCCTTTAACCGCTGATTTCTATTGTGATTGCGAAAGAGAGTGTTTTATAGTTCACTCGATGAAAGTTTGAGCAAAAGTTTAAAATTTTATTTCAAGGTACGTTTTACCTTAAGGTATAATGCACCTTGGGGACAGATGATTCGGACTCTCAAACGTTTACAATACGTTCTTTTTTTATCTACCACTCGTTGGGGCTCATCTTGAAGCTAACGGAGTAAATAAAGTTTTTATGTGTTTATATAGAGAAAATCTATTTTTTATGTTTATAAAGTTAAGAAAAGGATGACGGCCATTTTGAATTTCAAGTATTGGTAAACATTGGTAATTTGTCTCTCCGGTATACGAAAATTTACACGGTGACCCCCCTTATTTTAGCCTCGATTTCGAAAGGCAACGCTTTGACGTTTCTTCACGGAAATTTCAAGTCAAATTTTGAGACGAGTACTACCTTAAAGCAAGTGTATATACCGTTTATTGTGAACAGGGGGGCTTCCTTCTTCCTGATGATATAGCATGTTTATGTTGGTGGAATAGGTGTAACTTTAATAATATTTTTATTGTTTTCTTATACATAGCCCTAGTTGCGCACAACATGTTCCATTGGTTTCGGCGTGATTTTGGGAGTATGTCAAAAACACTGCACCTAACAGACAGAACAACAGATAACTATATACCGGAGCCATAATAACGTCGGGAGTCATCCTCTGACCGCTAAGTGAACTTTTGTTTGCGCTGTTATCGAACTCTGAAGCACAGCAACTGCTGTTACCGCGTAATCTCACGGTTTTCATTCACGACTCAAGCCTTGTGCCCTGCACGACAACCCCAAAGCCCGTACATGCACAAGGACGGTCATTGAATGCAATGTACTTACATGCAAAAAATAGCATACCTCCCCAGTATCTCACTGAGTTGCCAGACGATTCAATATCAGGTTTTAGAGAGTCTGTAACATTGGCGAAAGTGTAAACACTATAGCTGAGCACTGTTGTGATACCATATGTACCATTTAGGCCTATCCTTTCTTTGAACACTCGTCAAAATATCGCACAGATCATCGTATTTCAAACAAGTGTTCTTTCAACGATTCATGAATCGAATACACACATGGAAGCATCTGTCAGTCTATCCCACTCTCTGCGTGAAACGTTGTATAAATATTATTCTCACGAAATGAGTTTATTGCCCTGCACAGCTTCTGGGTAAATTCACGACGTGTCAAGTCTATTAACAAATAAACAAAGGCACACGCTCAGTTTCGAAACCTGCAAGCCCTCCCGGACAGTGTGTGTTTTTGCGATAATTTTCCGGATGGAGGTCCTTTTCATGCCGAATGCTGTATTCAGTTGGTGCCTGGAAGCTCTTGTCACTCCAGCAGTTCACTGTCATATCCAGTGAATATCCATACACGTCAGTACCGTTGACAGACGTGTGATAAGGTGAACGAATCCACTGAGACAGAAACTGCGCTTTATCTTCGGCCGAAAGCTTGCCCAAGGGTACAAGGAGCACTTCGTTAAACCTTTCCAATTAAATAGTTTAGCTCCTCGGCATATTTAGCCATTACTCACCAGCTGAAGCTGCGGTGATGACAAACCTTACCGACCAGTGAATATTGTGATAAATTTCAAATGGACCGTACATTTTAGGCTTACATCAATTAAGGTAGAATGCGCCTCGGAGACAGGTATTCGAGCTCTTAAATTGTTAAAATTCTTCTCTGATCTACCACTTATAGGAGTTCATTTCAGAGCTCTTTGAGTAAGAAAAATTTTCGCCATCTTAATTTCGAAAATTTTATTTCTCTGCATAGAGTTAACACAAGGATGGCAGCCATTTTCAATTTCAAATATCAGTTAATGTTAGGTAATTTGTTTCACTAGTGCCGAACTTTTCACTGTGACCCCTGCTTTAGTCTTTCACTTTCGAGGCGCATACTACCTTCAAGCCTCGTTAGCTGTAGTTGTTTTCCTTTTACTTACCAAATATAACATCCAATCGTCAAAGAGATGTCTTAGATTTTAATTAACTTATTAAGCTATATTTCTTTGAAAATGTCACTATTTTAATCCTTGGGGATGGATCGGATCTATTAAATTCAGTCGCGTACGCGTATATATGCGGCGGCCATATTTGAGTTCTGACTCGGAAATTTAGTGCTCAGTAGTTAAATCCAAGTTCATCGTCAATGTTTAGAAAACGTACTGTGGTCACACTTCGGTGAGCGTTTTCATATCGCTTACATGTGATTTCAAACATGTTATCGACAGAAAATGCTAATCGATACAGCTAATTGGCTTTAACTCAAACAGTCCACGACGAGACATATTGAATGTTCAAGAACTGTGTAAAACATTCACGCACTGGACAATGTGTCATTCCTAAGTGGCCATACACAAGATTCCGAATACCAATACTATACACATTCTCCTTCAATGTCAAGGTTCGTGCTGCTATGTTCAAAACAACCGGATCGATCGCAAAGTGCAATTGCGTTGGTTTCCTATTTACATATGATCGTTTGCCTATGAATCAAGTTGAAAATTATTCCACTGAAACACGAAAAATCGCACACCTCAATGGCACGTGCGAAGTGACTGATAATTGGTTATTGCGAACTTAAACTCTTTCAAGTAAATACAAATATAGAGATACCTTTCTAGCAGAAAACTCGTTTGAATCAAACGCTTGTTTAGTCCTAACAGCCATGCTTTTCAATCAAGAGAGCTAAACCAAGTAAACGCTGTCTGTGAAAACAGTTGTATTTGATAGAGTGTTCTGACAATCTTTCCGTGTAGCCTTGCCCCCGGAAACGCGGCTCGGAAGGTTCCCGTGTATCTCCTGAACATTTTACGTGACTGAAGCATTAGCGGATTTTCTCCACAGATAATGCAGCTACACGGTGAACGAACGAACGAACAAATTAATACCATGCGTTAGAAATGTCCTATTTTTTATGGGAGGTTTTAAGAGACGACATTAATAACCGGAGGTGTTAAAATGTTAATATTTTTAATTGGGGAGTTTGCGCAGGAATACACTGATCGGAAATGACCAATCAATTAAAGGAATGCATTGTTGTTTGTCGGTTGGGACGAAAGCTGATTTGAAACTCTGTTTGTTTTGGCATTTTCACTCTAGTTCTATCGAGATAATTGCTGATCATGTCGACCAAATCTCGTGTGAACTCATCTAGGCCATCTAAAATAAATATCTGCAAGCGACCATTGTATCTGCAGGGATTCGGCTTTGCGTTATCGCTGCTGGGGAACGATAACTAACAAGCTCATTACTGGGGAATTTGTTTGAAGGGAAAAAAGACCAGAACTTACAGCAAAGTCCTCTTCTGGATAAAGATCCACCAGGAAGAAGACGTAATCACCCCGGGTTAAGCCTTGGTCGTAAGCCGTTAACAGTAATCCCCTGGATACGTTCTTATCTGCCGCCATGACGATAACTGAGAAGAGAGATCACAATACAGGAAAAACAGCAGTTAATGAAGAACGAGGACGGCATGAATTAAGATAAATTCATCTAGACATTTAGCGTTTCAGAGAAATGTTCAAAGTTTTCTTGGAGAAACTGTGCCAGAAATAACGATTGAAAGAGTCTCTATTTTTGGGTCTTGGCGCCATTTTTTTATCAAAGCTATCAACGCCATCTGTCCTTTATGAGCTCAGTCCATGATGGAGCGATTGTGGTTATGGATAAAGCTTCAAAGATTGGTTTTCGATTGCAAGCTCTCCCTTTCGTTGATAAATACTATTAAAATCTATATTGTTCAATCTTTAGTGACTTTTTCATACAGGCTGTGTCGTAACATACGTTGTTGATGGAGAAAAAACAGCGAAGTGCTTTTACGGGAAAATTACGCCCATATGGTTTAGTTGATGGTTTATTTCGAAACTCAAGAAGACAAACCATACAATGAAAATACGTAGAATAAAGTAACTATATTACAACGGCAGTCACTAATTTCAGTAGAGCTTTGCTGGAGGGTATCCACAGACCTACGACAGAAAATATATCGCTTACAAAGGGTAAATGCCCCCTTTGTGCAGCTATTGTTAACACCGAAAAACCTCTGCGCCACGTAATATTCATCCTTGGGAAGATATACGTCGGATTTAAAAATCTCGTGATTCACCGATTGAAACCTTACAATCTTCTCGTCATGATTACAAATGTTCAGGCGATCGTGATTTTTGCATTTTTTCTGAAATCTGAAGTTTTTTTTGGCGCGCCCGAAGTGTTCCTGTCCAACAGGCCTCTGCTAAAATAATATAGGACCCACACTCGACTCAACTTTAGAATAATCAGTTCAACCGCCCTTCCCGCTTTGTGGAGAAATCCGGCTACCCTTGGGTGGGTGTCTTATTATTAAACTATATTATTATTGTTAAACATTGTCCCCCGGGACAATGTCAGAGAATTCAATATCAATTTTCTTAGCAAAGCAACAAAAGGTGGTGAGTGTTTTTGTTTTTATGCTGCGGATCAGTGAATACGCTCAATGATTTTGTGAGATGGACAGTCACAGCAAGTACACAGCATCGGATGCAAGCAAATACTAAGTAAAATCTTCTGTCAGTGCAAGTGCGTTTATGATATAGAAGCAACTAAGCAATGTAGCCAATACATGTCTTCACCAAGTAATAAGAAACAAGAGCACCATTGCTGATCGAATACTCAAGAACATTGCAACGCAGAAGTATTTAGGGTTGATTTCGAGTCATCATCCGGAAAAAATAATACTCGGAAATTACAAAAAAATAGAGTAGGTGATTCCGAGGAACATTTATTCAAGGCTGCCTGAATTAATGTTGAATTGTGTTTAAGGCTTCGGTTGAGTGTAGACCTACCACTATTCAGAAATACGAAGTGAAAATATCGAAGAATTGGAAAATAGGTAAAAATAAGTGGAAAGGGTAACTGAGAAGATACTTCAAATGTTTATGCACTGTCAAATGATAGCTGATTTGTCATTCGGTATACTTGTGATCTCCTGACGTGACTGCATAATTTATAGACTGGAATAGAATTAAATGAGTTCGACATTTTCTATATTTATGAAAGTGAGCGCAAAATGTTTTCCCTCCAGTCGCTTTAGCACTTTAAATGGAAATTGTTGTTGGTGAGCGCAAGAAATATATCCTCTTAAGCTGATAGCACAGGAAAACAAATCATTATATCTCGATGAGCCGCGGTTTTATTTTTCAGCGAATTAGCCTGCAGCCTGGAGGGTAAACTATGTTCATTCGATCGTCTACAGAGCAAATTACTCGCTGTTCAGCTCTCCCTAATGAAACGAAGCTCGAATTATGGCCCTGTGTGTGTCTATGTGTTACGCGTGGGTGTCTACCTGTGTCCGTGTGTTGATCGATATATGTTTATCTGGTTTAGATGTTGACTCTAAATGGCCAAATTTAACTGAAATTGGTTCGTATGGAGTATATAGCATGTTTTTGAAGGATGGAAATTTCCTTAATCAGCATCCCCGGAAATCTATCCAGTGTATGGACATCATTTTTGGACATGGTTTGAAAGAAATGATGAAAACGCATTAAAGTAGTACGTGCCTCAAAATTGAATTATTTCAACATTTGCTCAAACTTTCCGGAAAGAAACTTTGGACCGTTCCCTTTCAAGATCAATAATAACTGTCAGGGGACACAAGTCAAAATTTGGTACTAGAGAAACAAATTACCCAATATATACCGAAATTTGAAATTCAAAATGGCCGCCATATTCCTGTATTGACTCTATGGGGAAAATTGAATTTTGGATTTTCACAAACATCAACAACTGTTCAATTGGCTCAGACAAATAAGCCCTGGCCAAAAAGTACAGTCATTGAAACTTTTAGAGTTCGAATATCTGTCCTCGAGGCGCATTCTTCCTTTGACCCCTATGGGTCGGCAGGAGCAGGTAGCCTTTGAGTGAAGTCTATGTAGATTATTCATGACTTCAGAAAGGGAAGACTTATGCCTGAAAGACGTTATTATTTTTTGGATATGCAGACCACACAATGGTGTATAAGCATGTCGGTCGTGAGTCGCACATTTAACGAACATTTTGAATGGTTGACAGAACACTGCAATTAGGCGTCTTGAAAAGGGCAGTCATTTTTCCTTTTTTCACGAGAAACTAGTGTATTTACTGTACTGTATGACTTAACACTGTATGTGTACTTCTCACCTGTATTTCTTTGTTGTACCCCCTTGCTTATGGGCTGGAGGCCTTGAAAAGCAATAAACGTGCACATATGTGTGCACCTGAACTGAACTGAACTGTAATAAATATAGACAAGCTTGGTGATTTCAGGCTTTGCACGCACTGAAATATAATGTGAAAGGGAGTCTTTCTATTACCTCCATGATTGACAGTACGTCGATATGATAGCGTGCTATGGCGATATCTGGTCCGAAAATAAGAAATACATCTTAAAATGCCGGTCATATTTTTTCAGTCTTATATCTTAGACATGTTCTTAGTTAAAGCACGAGTTACATAATGGATGTAGACATCGCGGCAAGTCAGTAAACGAAAGTTCACACGTTGTGCGACTTCACCATGTGAGTGTAATTGCTCATTGTTGGACACTTTCGTCAACAATTAGAAAAATCCGCGATATATTCTGAGTTAATATTTTCATTTTTTGACCATATTCCTCGGCCGAAACAAAAAAAATATGTATAGTTGTTCTCAGCTAAACCTTCTCTCTTTAAATCTGTAAGACGCAAAATAGTTTGGTTCTCTGTTGAATTCATGTGTAACGATGCTGTTTACTTTTAATCTCAGTTTAATAAAGAAGGGAACAAATACAGATATAATGAATTTACAAACTAGTAAATGTATAAATAAATGTATAAATAAATAAATTGATAAAATAAATAAATAAATAAATAGATAACTTTTGGTTCTTTGTCAACATACCCTGTTTGCCTGACTCTGAAGCGTGTTGCTTAGAAAGCGCATATTTTGCCAACTAGTATTCTCATTTGTTTAACGTTTTCATGAAAAGCTATCATAGCTTTTGACAAAGCAATTAGCTTTTACTTAAACATTTGTATAAGGGATGGACCATCTTGGGAGGGGTGGTAAGAAACAGAAAAAATCAAAGCAAAGGGTTAGGGAAAAAATAAAATCAGAACGCAAAAAAATTATAAATCTGACGTTTACTTAAAAAAAAAATAGCACATCACGACTCACTTAAAAAAATTTCAAAAATTTACAATTGTAAAAAAAATCACAATCTGAAAGTGAATTTGACCACCCCTTCCCAAGATCCAACTGTCCGTCCCTAACCCGATCACAGTTTTCGATTCATTTAGTTTGTATAACACGTGAAAAACATACGTCATATGCATGTACAAATGATGGAAAGCAAAGTGTTGCGATAACTTGGGATACTCGGTTTATTAATGGGCATACTTTCCTTTGAATTATTGATCATATTTATACGTGTAGCATTTTCTGCGAGAGAAAAGGTTCTGGCTTAAAAAGTAAAGCTCGTCGGAAATGGACTTTTAAAACGCAGGTCACTTTTCTATTAAAGGGTCTTAACTTTATGGCTTTGTGCCCTGTGGCATCTCTTTGATAAAATTTACCACCCAGTGAGTACTTGGCTTGTTTTTGCTTTGCTGCGATTGCTTATCCTAGACATTGACCTATTAACAGTAGATTTCAGACAAGCTCCACAACTGATGGCGCGAGACAAGAACGTTGTATGTGCAAACTAAATGATAAGCTGGTACGGGTATCACGATGTATATCAAGATCACCAACTCATTTATTAATAATTTGCAAACCCGCGTCGGATATGTCTGTCCATGCTGAAAGCTTGTCAGTTGACGGCACATTACAGAATGAATAAATATAGCACTGACACTTGAATACACTTCAACGTCATACCTTCCTACCTGACTTTCAGCTATCGTTTACATGAAACCACATTTTTGCAATCAACTGACCGGCTTTCGAGCCAGACAGATTACGCAATTCAATGACCCTGACTGTGTCGTAATGTGCTGAGCTATATAGTAAATCATTATACCCCGAGCTTTATCCGAAATCCGCTGTACTTTCAACACTCGTGGTGAATGCTAGAATGTCACTGCATCGATTATGACGCCAAAAGTGCAACCCTACAATAAAGCACCGCGATTTGCTTGCATTTCGTCCCCAGGGCATTTCATTGCCTCGTAAACAAAATATTGCATTTCATTTTGCGTCAACAAAACCGTTCGTACATTGTATCGGGGTCGGGCAAGTTCGCCTCAACGGGAGTCGAGTGACGTTGCATAATGTACACACGTCTGAAGGTGCAGTGCCCTCTGTGAGTGGGTCGTTTGCGTCGGTTGACCCAGTATCAGGCATGTCAGGATAGAGTTCATACCAATGAACTTTCGAATTCTTTGTTATTACACGTTGGACTTGAGAGAAGAGGAGTGGAGCACTTTAATACAGTCGTGAATTTTGAACCTCAAATGTGTGCTAAAATGGTTAGCTTGTTTTCGACATTGTGTCGCATGACAGGCACTACTCTGTATAGCTTTTAGATGAAATGTCATTCCTGAAGCGTGAAATTTTACTTACGTTCTTGTCGGGTCAAAAATTATTCAAGGTTCCGTGGTTTCTCTCAGTCTCGTGTCTCATAAAGAACATGCTGTCATAGCAAATGTCCCTTAAACGTTGTTTTTTCCCTTTCATTATTGTACATATCAAATGTAAATGTTGAAATCCAAGCATCACAGTGCTGGCAAATATTGCTGTCTACCTTCTGTTGTCGCACTCACAAACAAACTTAACCTGAGGGGCTCGATTCTCAACCTTAGAGATTCTAACGTATATCGTATGTGTAGTTTTTAAACCGTTTAATGAATTGCTTTCATTGATTTACCCTGCGGTGAATGCATTATGTCACGGTGACCAGGATTGTAGTCTCGGCCTCTGAGCATCAAAATACTGGACGTTCTCTCGGCTGGGATTATTCCTGTCTCGCTGTCGGATTTACTTCGTAAAAGCTGGCATTTGCTTGACTTTGGTAGGTCAATAGCTAAATTGTACCATCGTTTTATCGTTATTCCTCCAGTACTGTATCATGTTGTCATGATCATCTTTATTCGATGGTTTCGGTGCTACCATTCTTATGACGTCATGCAAATGATTCAGCGGCGTTGGATTGCCAAAAGATATTTCAGCGGACAATGTGAAGATGTCTGAGTTCATTGCCAAGTATAGCTTCGCCTCGATTTGAATTAAAGCCGAGGTGTATCCACGGATTCGAGAAAAGGGATTTTATCAAAACGTTGAGCGTCAAGTTTTCGATACTTTTGACCGTCAAGTGGTCGTCTCCGTACTTTAAATGGTGCAAAGGGGTAATTTCGATACTTGAGTCTTGAGTATGTCTCGAGTGCTGAATGTTCGAGTACAAGAATCCGTCAGGGTACTTCTCTTCATTACAAAGCGGCAAAACCAATGTGAAAAACCCGCACAATGCTTGAAGATTTTCAGAGAGGGAAACTCAAATAAATTGAAACGTCGCCTCTGCTAACAACGTTGACGACAAACAGCGGCAAAACGGGTATGGGACGGTAATAGTGAGGCGGAATTTCCAATCCCCACTATTTCTTCATTGTCAAGTCACGTGGTTGATAATAAAAGCGTTCAGTTTAGTCAAGCGGCGTCAGGTTGAGTCAGAAAAATTGGATATTTCCGTTTACAAGCATAGTAAAACCATGGCACGGATAAAACAGGATCCGAGTTTGCTCTCTGCATAGTACTCGTCTAATGGACAGAGTTACGTTTACCATCTGGTGTCATCTAAGGTTTCACGAAGTGATCAGCGATGCCTATGGTTATTGTTGATTGAGTGGGTGAGAAGCGCGCGCGTGTATGTATGTATGTATGTATGTATGTATGTATGTATGTATGTATGTATGTATGTATGTATGTATGTGTATGTATGTATGTATGTATGTATGTATGTATGTATGCAATAGTTTACTCGAAGGAAGAAGGCGGTACATATTTGTGGTATGTCTTCATGAAATTTAACATCACAT
Source organism: Ptychodera flava (assembly GCF_041260155.1). Classification (NCBI taxonomy): domain Eukaryota; kingdom Metazoa; phylum Hemichordata; class Enteropneusta; family Ptychoderidae; genus Ptychodera; species Ptychodera flava. The sequence continues at coordinate 32,906,621 of NC_091940.1, forward strand.
TTAAAACTAGACTATACGAAGCAATAACGATGATTTTCTTTTGCGTTATTTATTTTCTTTCTTACATGCCAGGAATGAAAAACTGATATACAAATAAAGTGGTTAAACATGATAAGCAAATTTGAAATGAATTTTACTCAAAGTGGAAGAATTTTACTGACAAACAAAATTGTCATTTTGTTATAAATTATTAAAAGAAGATAATGAAAAAATGCACAGAGTTTGACCCAGCAAGAGAGGAGTTACATTGTTTTAAAATTCTGAAAACGGGGGGTGGGGGGGGTGGGGGGGGGAGAAGCCAGGAAATCGTGTGATTCGCAAAACACAAAATTACACTTCTTTCTCGCCCTACGTTTTTACGACTGCTTGTCATGCTAAAAGGTGAATCAAACCAATACTTTAATCTTGGGCTGACAAATTAATGAAAATTATGTTGTAAAGTATGTTGTAACCGACAATATCGTGAATACTTTAGCTACTTAGCTTCATTCAGCACTGAAAATTAAAGTCGGGCAAATAAATCTTGCCCTAAAATATCATGGGAGTAACAGCCTTTTGTGTGAAATACATTTTATTGTGAGAGAGAAAATGAGCACGGCGTCAGAAGAGATAAAAATATTAATACAGGCAACACGCAGTATACGCCTGATGTATAATACTACAGAGCGCCATGGTTATATTGTGTTATTAAAGCTGTACTGCTCGTAAAGTGCCAACCATGGTTTATTTACCAATGTTGTTTGCAGCGTTTGGCTACACAGACTAATTTTTTTGCGGCTGAATATGTGAGCATCGTTTACTGCGGCGATGCGTAATGATCTGAAAGAGAATTCAAACGAACGTCAGTCCCAGAGTATTTGTGTAAATCAATTCTTACTGCATTATGGGTACGGCACCGAGTATGGCACCAGAACAAGATGTGCAAGCACAGAACAGGGGACTTGCTCAGTTTTGTTGTACATCCAAGTCTGAGATTGAAGGGGTACAGCTGTTTCTCCAACCCTTCACCTTCGTGAATTGAAAATAATTGATTTAAACAACATGTTTTGTCAATCGTTACCAGTTATTGTTTGAACATCATTCAGACATCGTGATTAAAACGAATCGCGCTTTTTTGAAAAACTGAAATCCTACGTAACGTTTGCCAAATTTACGTGCTCCGCTCCGCTGGTAAATTGGGCATTCATCGGTTCGATTCGCATCGATTGGATTCAGCAACCATCGATTTTGTACATGGGCATGCGACACGATTCAGTGAAGACCCACTGTCACTTGAACCGAAGATGTTCTTAAAGCCTATACAAGGATGGATGCTTTCTCATTAAACACTCATTAAACATCATTTATTCAAGACAAAGCAACCTTAAGGTAGAATGCGCCTCAAGGACAGATATTCGGACTTACAAACTTGTACCATTCTTTTTCATCTACCACTTGTGTGAGTTCATTTTAAAGCTCTAGGTATAAGTAAACTTTAATACCGTTTAGTTTTTCGAAATTCGAAAATTATATTTTTCTCCATAGAGTTAATAAAGGGGTGGCGGCCATTTTGAATTTTGAATATCGGTAAATCTTTGGTTATTTGTTTCTGCAGTACCAAAATTTGCTCCGTGACCCCTGATATTTATTCTTGATTTTGAAAGAGAATGGTTGAAAGATTTCTTAAGGAAAGTTTGACAAAAGTTTAATTCTTTCACTGTCAAGGCGCATACTATCTTAAAACTATGACTGGACGCCGCGGCACGCGAACGAGCGTTTTGCAAAATAAACAACGTTTAGCCACCACACGGCGTTATACTGCAGACTGATCACCTGGGATGCCAATGTGCACCTTTTTTTTCAAGAAACCGGATTTGAAACGAGATTAACCTTTTGACATCGGCGTCATCTGTCAACAGAAGGGGGATATAAACTTTCATAACAACACCAAAACGACCTTCAGCGTCGATATTCTGTATTTTCAACAAATAGTTTTCAGCTACAGGTACACAAATGTTACGGTAAACAAGTAGCCAATGCTTATCGATTTCACTTGTACGAGAAAAAAATATTCGCACTTTAATTTGCCCCTCGCGAAGTTTTACAAATATTTTTGTCGAAAAGTAGGGAATTAGAAATCGTCTACTATGCCTTACTTTCCTTTCGGCCGATAAGGTAAATATTTGGTAAAGTTACAGAGTCCAATAATGGATTTTATTTCGCTCTCAATACTTACTTCGGGCTCTTGACGATATACTTTTCATGTTTTCATCGTAAAGTTCCGTCCGTTCGGTGTCGAACAGCACGCTCTCGGTCACGCTCAGGTTGGCCCCGCCTAAAACGTGCAAAATTGCCCGATCCACCGGCGACCAGGGAACGTCGCTGTCGCTGCCAATCAGGCCGACGTGGTGCCAGTCGAAGTGCTGGCAGATGTCAAGTATAGCCCGGGCGATTTTCGTCACGGGGCATATACTGCGACCATAGGTAGGGTATTTGTCTTTATTGCTCATGTCTAGCGAGAGAGTCATAAACCCCAACATGGGAATATTCCAAACGCCCGCCAACTGGGCAGCCGTGCTGGTAACCTCGCTGCAGGCGGTTCCGAAAATCACTGAGAAGTTACCGTTTGTGACCGAGTCCACCATCCTGTCCAATGCAACTCCTATGTTACACCTGGTATCCTGCCATGTGTAGTTTAAAGCTACATCTTGCAGTAAGCTCTCCTTTCTGTTAATGCGTTCTACCGCCAAAGAAAATGCGGACCCGAGACTCGATACTCTGCCGGGGAGGCCGTCTATGTTGTGGCACAGGAAAGCCAAGTTCAATATCCCAGACGCGTGGACGAAAACTCGCATCACTAGGAGTATCCAGAGCGGAGCGTGAAGCGTACATGCTGACGCCATGTTGTGAAACGAATGACTGGCAGTCTGGGAATCGACTGAGCGATATGTTAAGTATGTGGAGCACGTGTCACAATGTTCAAATGTACAGAGTAAAGCAAGCATAATCGGTGTACAACCGACACGACATCATCGAGCATATTCCTGCAGGCAGGGGCAACCAATTCACGACAAATGAATTAGATTTCCTCCGCCGATCTTCTTAACAAACGTCTTTCTTGTTGACGTTAATACCTGGGGTGGTAGTGCGTATAAGAGTTGACAGCACAGATATTGTTATACCCGGATCACAGTCACATATCCACTCAGCCACGCCACACAACCATTTCTTTGTCTTCATCCTTCCCGCAGACGAGTGAGCTTGCGTTTGCCTCGTAGCAACTCAGTTGAGAGGAAAATTATAAATAACTTATGACAACAGCCATGAGTATTGTATTCAATCAATTAACAAATTTACAGATAGGCTCAGCATAGCCCAGTGAATTATTAACATCAAAATTCTAGCATATGACATATTTTACGGGCCAACGCAGAACTTAGCCAAATACTTGAAATCAAGTCAACTTCCGAGAGAGAGAGAGAGAGAGAGAGAGAGAGAGAGAGAGAGAGAGAGAGAGAGAGAGAGAGATATTGTGGATCTCCCTGTCCTCAAGGGATGAAATAGAGCTACTATGAACGCCGACTTCTTCGGTTGGCGTGTGGTTACCGTACATACCTGTCGCTAGTTCGGATCAGTAGAAACAATACTAAATTTATATGGCAATGTTTATTGAGATGTTATTCTAATAGACTATGATAGGTGACAAATGCATCTATAAATAATGCCACTTACAAGATCTATGAGTTTGCATTCTTGAATGACTCGACCAGACAAGACAATAGTCAAACAAGTACGGTGCTGTTACGTTTTCGTAGAAGAATATCTACCCGAGTCACTGACGTGAGTCAATGAACCATGTTGTTGGCGAAATGCGTGCAACCATACCGCCTCTGCGCAGAAAAGCGGTGCACGCCCCCACACCGCTGGCAATCTATGATCGATTGCCGCCCAAAAAAAATACGCCGATTCCAGCGTCACTGACGCAGATCGAGACGACGTTACAGCGATCATCGTGGCGAGAGTTCACGGTGATTCGCACGGATCACCGACAGTCGACCTCATGGTTCACTGAAAAGGTAATTAAATAGTGATACCGATGGATTTTTGTTTCTCCTGAAACCCACACACGGATATGGAAACAAAGCAGTTTTTGCTAAGAGAGTGGCCATGCACAACCATACAAGAACAGTTTAATCTTAAAGTTTAAAAGCTGTAACATTTTGAATCTTTTCCACCTTTTTTGTTCTAACTTTAAAAATACAGTTTCTTATTCTTCTCTAAAAAATCATGTTCAGATGCCTCGCGTACAAACTTGTCATCCCATGTTATTGGTAATTACTGAAGCTTAATCTGGACCAGAATTCATTTGTCAACAATAACATTGCATATTCTAAGCAATGCATAACAAGACTAAAACTTTGCATGTTAACACGATTTAAGGAAAAGAAGAAGGAAATATTTATGCTGTAAGAACAATTATCAGGGAAATACAATCAAAGAATCTTTCCAGCATCGGGCTGAAGTGACATTGAAAATTTAGTTAATTGACTTTTACTATACATTGTAATATTTCGAATTCATCGTATCGGCCACAGTCTACTTACATGTGTGTATTTCGAAAACACGTTATTCGGCTACTTAAAGCATAGACTGTAGATGGCTACTATCTATGCATAAAGGGACGGTAGCCGTGCCTTTTGATGTTGTATTCACGTTATTTGTTCTGTATGTCAACAGGATTCTTGTTCTAATCTCAACAGCATGTTGAGGTACACAGTAACTGGAATGTCAAGTCGGCTTCTATACGTATAGGCTGTATTGCTATCGTTGACAAGTGAATTCTAGTAACTTTCAAGCGACAACAATGCAGTCTATACATGTCGAGGCCGGGATGACAAGCTAATTAGGGGCGTTCAATAAACACTTTGTTTGTAATCCGGTGGCCATTTAAGGTAGAACGCGACTCGGGGACAGATATCCAGACTCTCAAAATATACAATTCTTTTCTGATGTACCACTTGTTGGGGCCCATTTTAAAGCTGTTTGACAAAGAAAAACATTCACGGTCTTAGTTTTTGCAAAAATTCAAAATTTAATTTCAATTCCCCACAGAGTTAGCACAGGGATGGCGGCCATTTTGAATTGCAAATATCACAAAATGTTGGGTAATTTGTTTGACTAGTTCGAAACTTTGCACGGTGAACCCCGATTTTTATTGTTGATTTAGTTAGAGGATGATTAAAAGTTTCATTTAGGAAAGTTTGAGCAAATGTTTAAGTCTTTCACTTTCGAAGCGCATACTACCTTAACACTGTGACGTACATTGACACTTGAATTTCTGTCCGCACCCTTGTTCAATCACTACTTAAAACATCGTACCGCACACAATGCCTGCACGGAGCATATTGATCGGTCGAATCAGTCGGGTTTATTAGACAGTTAACCAACAAAGAAAAGTTAATAAAAAGTAAAAAGTAGTAAAGCTTTGAAATTGTTGCATTCAGTCTTCCCGCGTATGTTTTCCAAATTTTGATTGGTCACGAAGCCAGAGTACGTGTTCCAATTCCGGAACCATCAGTTTTCATTATTGCTTTTTTCGTAATGGTTTCATAATGGGGTCATTTTCGCGGTGTTGATCAACTCCCCCTGGCACCCGTGAGAATGTGGCCAATCATTCAGAGAGGGCGTCGTCACTTGCGGAAGTTCAAAGAAGTTCACTGAGCTGCAGATATTTAAAGCGCGGCAGAGGACAATCACCCGCAAATCTCAAATGGCTCATTTTCATCGTAACCTCTTGCAGAAACACTTCAGGGTTTTGACTGTACTTTGACCAAATATTCGCAGTTTGCACGCATGTCGCCCTCGTCTCATTATTTTGTTGTGATAGGCCAAGGTCAACTGCCCATGATCTCTAGAAAATGTCGATTTATTGGCCGACATCGGTGATTTGTTTGACAATTCCGGAAGCTATAATTTTCTCGCCCCTTCACTTACCAAATATCTAAGTCAAGGCATGGAATTCTCGTCAAGTAGTATTGATTTGACTTCTGGAGAAGTCAGACCTGTTATCACGTGTGCACTGGAGATCTGACGTCATGGTGCATTTTACTGAGAAACTATAGACATTCTGCTGATAATGTAAATTTGGTTGGATAGCTGGGGATGTTAGTTTAAATTAAGGAAGAATGCGCCTCAAAACATCAAAGACATCAACGTCGCCCAACCGTTCTTAAAAGAAATTTTAAGCCATTATTCTCTATCAGCATCAAGATGAAAGTCGCAGGGTCTAAGTTATAAATATTTTCTGAGCCAACACTCGTGCGAGATCATTTTAAAGCTCTTTGAGAAGACAAAATTTCACCGTCTCTTTTTTTTTTCTCGTAGACTTAACACAGGGATGGCGGCCATTTTGAATTTCAATTATTGGCTAATGTCAGGTAATGTGTGTCTCTGGACATTCTATGCACAAACTTAGCCAGTCTTGTATAGGGGAAATGTTCACAGTTTGCATCATAGACAACCACATACAGTGAATTGACCTTATAGGTGAAATTCAGCGATTAAATTTCTTGTAATTCCAATGATCAAATTTCTTGTGCACATATGATCTTTTAATCACCATACTCTTGTTAGTCGAATTTATGTTATATATATATATATTATATATATATATATATAATATATATATATATATATATATATATATATATATATATATATATATATATATATGTTTGGTACATACATCCATATCCATATTATCCATATCCATATTATATATATATATATATATATATATATATATATATATATGTATGTGTATATATCGTTTTATATATATATATATATATATATATAATATCGCTCTCGCTCTCTCTCTCTCTCTCTCTCTCTCTCTCTCTCTCTCCTCTCTCTCTCTCTCTCTCTCTCTCTCTCTCTCTCCCATTCAGATAGATATACACACACCATGACTGTAGGAGCTTATGGAATACGTTGGTGCCGGTCACTGTGGTCGGCTCTACATTTTTATGTTGTTCGGGAGGGTGTCACCAAATTTTTTCCAGCGAACGGAAGAAATTTTGGCTTTCGTCGGGAGGGGGGGGGGCGAAAAAGAAGTCGATGAAATATTTTCTCTCCCCCCCCCCAAACCTTGCCGGTAATAATACTCGTGTCCTCACACTTTCACTGCGCGCACTATCTTAAAGAGAATCCTAACACCTTGACTTGCGAATCGTAAGTGAATGATCTTCTTCTTTGGAAAAAATATTAATTTTAAAGACATTCTCACTGCATGCAAGTTGTGTAAAAAATCCAACTCCCCTATATCTTTTAAGGATAGGCAGATTGCTGTTACAGTATTGTAAGTATTTTGTAAACGCTCTCGATCGTGCTGACATCATATCAGGAAACGGATCATTAACCTTTCTCAATCTACGTGCCGGGTAACAAAAACAAACCAAGGCGAAACGGTTTTGTTTTCTCCAAATGCGTGCTAGCTGTTTGTGACATGTTTGCGGCACTGCCGTTTACGTCATGTACCAGCGAGGACTGGCTGCATGTGAGCAGCCTGTATGGCATCTCATCAATTTAATCGCATAAAAAACACGTCCGTAAACTTAACCGAATAGTTCAAACGACAATGACACCTCGGCACTATTCCTTGCACGGTGGCACTCGGATTGACACGACAATTTGAAGAGTGATCAATCTGAGGAAAATTGGGCCCAATGTCCCTGGTGAAGACAAATGGTTTTCTTAGGGGGTCTTACATGGCTTTGTAAAGGCACTAGACCCCTCATGATTGTGACGATTTGTAGAAGTGTTCTGTGTTGGCCCTTTGTTCTTCAGAAAGTGGACGGCTAAATGAGTCTCATAGATCATAGAGGATGGGGGAGCTCAGGAGGACGGGGTAACTGGTTGGTCATGTACGACTTGCTGGTCCAGTGTTCAGGGGTGACCTTTTTGATACCCTTTACAGGTTAACTTCGGAGGCGGCGATATTCAAAGACTCTTGAATCGGACAGGCGCCCTGTCAGACTCACTGCAAAATTCGTAAAACCAAAGTCGAGAAAGTTTATGTTTGTTAGCTATTTAAAGCACTAGAAGACTTGCACGTAATAGGACGAATACTGAGCATTGAATGGGGACTAAATTGTCAAAATTGAATATAATACGCAAGATAATTTTGAAAAACAAATCTGACAATCTGTAGTTATGTTTTAGCCTATTATTGTGTTTTTATAGCGTAAATGTCAAAACATTGTTATGTTATGGTGCGCAACAGAAAATTGGGAAACTTGGTGCGAAATCAGAAATTCTCAGAAAACCAACTCTCTTAAATGAATTAGTAGTAAAGTATTGAAGCGCAAAACGTGTAAATGTTCAAAGGAAGTCGCCGAAATTAGACGCAGTCATTTGAAAGGTAAGGACTGAAACATCTTGGCGCCAAGCCATTCATCGGGAAGAATAGTTGATTTGGCGCCATGCTATTTCGAATCTTACGAAGCATAGATATCCATCTTGTAAACGTCTGCGGTGCTCCAGTTCGAAGGTCACAAACCAATAGAGGAACCGACTTGGGAAACAAAAGCTAGTCAGTCCATTACTACCTCCACCGAATGATTCGTACACTTTGAAATGGTATGCGAAATACGAGAATCCAGCATATCGAATAATGATTGCAAAATATAGGATAGCACTATAAGAAAATATCAATGCCACAGTTTTTAAACATTTCTGTTACTCAAATACTGTAGCACCAAGGTTGTCGTAGATAAAAATACTAGATGGTGACTTTCAGTTTTTGAAATACAAAAGCCGAATAGACCCCTACAAAGATATGACAGACGAACAGACACACAATACATTGAATCTGCAAAGTCTAGTGAGAGTTCATTACGACAGTAACACCACTAATTATTTCAGTGCATTGTAAGTAGCTACGAGCTTGTAAATGTCTTAACTTTTGATGTTGCTACCATGAAACATTTCTTAAAGCGCAGGGTTGACCAACCAGTTTTCCCGTGGTTCAAAATCTAACAATAGTTTCATCATCGATTGCAAATACAAAGAGACAAACCGAACAAACAAACAAACCAGGCGTTGTTTTATCATCTGTGTTGAAGCACCTGAAGAGATGTAGACGGCCTATATTGTGATTCTTATCTTCTCCAGTCTATTTGAGGGGCTTGAGGTCATTTAAGGTAGTATGCGCCCCGAAATTGAAAGACAGACTTTTGCTCAAACTTTCCCTACGGAAACTTCCAACCATTCTCTTACCAAATTCAGTATAAACATCAATGGTCACTGCGCAAAGCTTTGTACTAGAGAAACAAATAACCTAACATTACTGATATTCTGAATTAAAAATTGCCGCCATCTCTATGGGGAAAATACAATTATTTTATTTTTGAAAAACCAAGACTGTGAATTTTTTAAACACCAAGAGCTTTAAAATGAGCCCCATAAATACTTGTGAAAATTCGAGAGTCCGAATGTATGTTCTTACTACCTCGGCGAGACTTAGTTTTGTTTGCAACAAATTTGAGAACCGATATACCCAAATTGATCGTTTACAACCAGACAAACCACAAGGTTACCAACCTTTTTCAGGTAACCCAGTGGCAATATGTGAGCTATGTCGTCATGGCTGCACAATATACCTCGGTCGAGGCCGGGACTCGACACTTTTGATTGGTGATCACTGCATAGAAAAGTGGATGCGTACCAAGTAAGGTTATTTACATACAGGAGGCCTTTGAGGCAAGAAAATGGGGAGGGGGCATTCGGCTGGGAATCTGGTACAGGTACACCCTGGTCAGTTCAGTTTGCTAAAGGCTGATGACAAAACCATACTTTTTCGGTATTAAGTTGAGCCAAACAGTCCGAAGAGTCACGCTAGAGTTTTAAAAGAGGATTCAAAACTTTACAATTTATCAAAGTTCTTCCACTGCAAGTCGAACTCTGATACCACCGCATGACTAAATCATGTCAGTCAGCGAGAGCCCTCAACGACAGTGAAGGAGTCATTATTTTCTTTCGTCGATTTTTCTTTGTAGCAACATTTCGATAGCATAGATTGACGCACGGTCGTATCAAATGTCATTTACACTGAAGCCACCTTAGCTTGCCACCTAAGCTTCGTGATATCTTGTCAAGCAACGACAGCTACAGTTTGAATACTTCTTCAGGTTTTTGAACTTGTAGAATTATTAAAGCGTTCCAAAGATGCAATGGAAGTTGGATACCGTGTGAGGTGCAAAGGAATACCGAACGCAGAAAGTTGAAGTTTTTGTTGATATCCCTCTCGATTCAAATGTCTCGCCGGATTTTATTATTACGTAACATGACTTGAATCGGTTCTGTTCTGTAGTCATAGACTAAAAGTTGAAGTGCGAAAGTGTTCAATGAATTGGGTCACGTTGGAAGAGGATCTCTCAACATATTGGGAATAGGATGTAAAATTGCGTCGACATTTCACTCGGATTGCACATCGATCTGAGTCGTCAATCTGACAGATTCCTTAAAAGAGCGAACAAGATTGAAGAGCACTAGACCCAATAAGATCCATTTCATTTTAACAAAACAGCGTAATCCTCTCTCGAAACAACGTAATCCTCGGGTTCTCGTTGCTTCACAAATCCTTTGGAGGTTTCCTTAAGAGAACCTAACTTTTTGATAAGGAAGATAAGCCCAGTGGCAAAAAAAACCACAAGACTGAAACACTTTGGCAATGAATGCACACTTATTTTATTCATATTCATATTGAGTAAAACAACGAAATACGTATTCTAAGAAATGTTTCATCACACGGCATAAATATTCAGTAACATGAATTACCTAGGCCAACCATTTTAAAGATAACAAACTCTGAATCTGGCAAAAAACCAGTCTTTTTGAAGGATGGCAACTGTATCCCTGACAGAGTCGAATTGATACATTTTCCATATGAAGAGCGCTATCATATTATTCGGTATAATAATATTACAACACACAATCGAGATAATGTAAGATACTATTTCAAGCCCTTAATCCTCGCCCGTGTGATGTCATATACACGTGGCTTCACTTGCTTTACGTTCTGTAACAGACATCATCTAACTTATGCCAACGAACATAAGGCCAATTTTCAATATAGGAGAACAAATCAATATAACTTGTCAAAGTCCTGAACTTTTCGATTTTAACATATATGAACTTATTTCTGTGGAGATTGTGAAAAATATTAATACATGTTGTCTACTGTATTTTACAATGCAGGTGATATCACAAGACTTCTTCACGTCTTCATGTTTTCACGGACAATACAAAATCAAATATTCTAGTGCAAACTTTAATACAACTGGCAATGGGCAGCTGTTCGGAAAGTTATATCAGATTAGTAGATTATCATTATGTACGGGAACTTAGGGAGTCTGAAAGGGCTATTCTTTGATTGGCTGTCTGGAAAAATTCGACAAGAACTGTGGGTTTCAACCAACCGATTGGCTAAAAGCTTCGCAGACACACACATTACCCAACATATAACTATTGGAAAATGTACAATATTGAGTATACAAAGGCATGCAAGATTTTAAATACCATTAAAAGCGTAGACCCATTGAAATATTTTTAAAATCGACATTTTTGCTGCAAGAAATAACATGACATATCCATGGCATAAATCTGAATAAGTTAAGGCAATAAAACATTCTATAAATCACCGAAAGCATGAAACTTGATTCTACTAAAATCTTCTTAATATCATCCAATACTGATCATTGTCATAGAATATATAGGTTTAGTCTAGTTACTTCCATTCACTGGATTATGGCACAACATAGAAAACCATTACAAAGCAACTCAACATAGCACTGCACAGCGCAACACAACAGAGAGCAGTGCAACATATTGTAAAACAACACAGAATCCAACATCACAGCACAGCACAGATCAATACAGCACAACTCAACACAACATAACAAGAGAGCGCAGGGCAACACAGTATAACAAAATAAAGCATCTAGCTTCACACTACAGCACGACACGATAGCACGACATACTACAGTACAGTACGGCAAACACAACACATTATGTCAGCGGTCAGCAGACTATCAGACGATAGGATACAGCACGTACAAAAACATGTCACCACGCAGCACATCAGAATACAATTTCAAGTACGTCAAAATGTCTATGGGCTCTTCATAAATCCAGCATTGTCCAAGCAAAGAAGGCTTCGTACATTTTAAACTGTTCATACGTCTTGAACTCTTCAAATATCTAACACTCTCCATGCATCTAACTCTCTCCATAATTCTGGCACTTTCCATACTTGTAACAATCCCCAGGCAGTTAGATCTCTGAATACATCCAACGCTTCATACATCTAGTACTCGTCATACATGAAGGACCCCAATAGATATAGCACTCCTCATACTATTGCATAGCTCTCTTTACACATAACTCATCCGCCCTACATCTAACATTCTTCATACATCAACGACTCCTAAGACATCTAGCTCTCTTCATACAACTAGCACTCTTCATATATCTAGCCTCATACAAACAGCACTGTTCGTACATCTAGCACTGTTAATCTAGCACTGTTCATACATCAACCACTCTTCCTATATCCTATATTCAGCACTCATACACCCTCATACATCTTACATCCAACACTCTTCATACATCTAGCTCTCTACATCCAACCAGCACTTTTCAAACATTTATCACTGTTCATATATCCAGCTCTCTTCATACATGTAGCACTTCATATATCTAACAGTCTTCCTATATCCAGCACTCCTTATACATTCAGCACGGTTTATACATCTACCGCTGTTCATACATCAATGACTCCTACTCAGCACGGTTCATACATTCAGCACTCTTCATACGTCTAGCACTGTTCATACAGTTAGCACTTTTAATACATATAGCAATCTCCATACATCCAGATCTGTAAGTACATACAACACTCCATATATCCAGTACTCTTCATACACAAAACACCCCTCATACATCAAGCAGTGTTCCTCAACTAGCGCATTTCATATATAGATCATATGCCATACATTTAACATTCGTCATATATCTACCATTCTCCAAACATCAAAGATTCCTCATGCATCTGGCTGTCTTCATACATTCAACATTCTTCATACATCCTTCACTCTCGATACATCCAGCATTCTTCATGCATTCAGCACTGTTCATTCATCTAGCGCTCTTCGTACAGCCATTAATGTTCATACGTCAATCATAATGCAGCTCTTTCTTTGCAGTCCAGTGGTCACGAAAACGGATAGAGTGGGGATAAGTTTGTCTAAATCTTGCCTGTGAACACAGCCTTGAATGTATCATAAATACCGGATGCCTGCAAGAGGCATGTCCTGAAATCTACTTGTCTTTTTTTAACTATATGTACTCCGCATCTGGCAAAAACATCTACCTTTGAATTACTTGCAGTGTTGCAACATAAACATGGTCACTGAAATTATTTCAACCTAAAATTTGAAGTATGGTTTCACCATGTAAAGTCTGCTTTAGCGTTTATCAATCATTTAATATTTTTGTCGCAGTTTTGTTTTGAATAAAATAAACCAAGCTATCCAGGGATCTGCGTATTGGTGATGCTTCCTTGAGAATTTCTTACGTGACGCGCTGCTGAGTAGAAGTGACAGCTTTACGTGCACGGAGTATTTTATCGACAGCAAAGGCCATGAAAAGTAGGACTCCCTGTGAAGAATTAACAATGTTTGAGATGAACGTGAGAAGTTCAGCTTCTAAGAATGCAGCTATCAATGTCAGGCCCCATGTTAGACCCATCAGCAGAAACGTTTTCACAAAAATGAGAAAATGTCGTCGCCAAACACCCATTTTCCTCACGTCGCCCGTATTGTGTAGAGGACTGGAAAATGTACCACAATGAGAGCACAAAGCAACCTGCATTGAAAACAAACGACATTGTCACCGGTAGAAGGAAAAAAACAGCACAGCTAACTTATTACGGATCCAGCAAATCTCGTTTTCACCGAAACCAACATCAAAGTCTGCAAACTCCGTGAAGTTTATAAAGATTGCGACAGATACGACAACAGAAGGTGTTGTCCATTCACAGATGCTGTAGTACAAACCACAATCCGGGGATTTTGCCCCACCCGAAGAAATTTGTGAATGGAGCGGAATGTTCGACAGATGTCAAAACTAATCAGTGACGTCCAGACAAAACTGGCCAACCAGGTGTAGTGTAGAAAGACGGCGATGTAAGGACACAAACTTGGCAGTTCGTTCAATCCCATGCTGAATACCAAAGCGATTTGGGCAAACAAAAGAGAAAAATTGAAGTTGACCAGCAGCTTTTCGGGTAAACTTTTCATGGATTTTGGCACATAAAAGATGATTAAGTTGGCAACTAAACAAACAATGGAAAGCGAAGAGCATGTTATTGTCACCCAGGATTGGGTACTAGTTTTAATGCGACTGATAAAATCCCTCGGCAAACAAACTAGGGCGCTAGATGCATTTCTCACGAGTATATAAACTCCTGTTGTGAAGGTCAATGAATTTACGCCAAAAGTGAGCAGGCCTTCATTTATTTGAAAATCTTTCTTAGACAACATTACAGTATCTTCAGATTTGGGACAACTGAGATCAAACTCCTCGGATGTATTTAGGTACGTGTGATTAGGACGAGCAACAGAGATATTTGCCGATGTCTTGTTAAACACCACGTGTTGATCAACATCTAACCGTTGCCTCTTGACAACGGTTGTACAGGACTGCGATGCAAGATCAAAAATTTCACCTTCAAAGCAGTTATAATTGTGGGAAAACGAATATTTACCTATGACATTGGTTGTAAGTTGGATTTGACCTCCACTTCTTATATCAAACAGAAGATTCAAAGAAAATGCGTGCCTATTAGTGTAGTTCGTCATAAAGTTTAAACCACACGCATTTCTTTCAGTAGCTTTATTGCACATGGCACAGTGGATATTCTTGTAGTACTGCTGTTCGTTCGGAGCTTTGTGTTCAATTATGGAAAAATAGGACCGACACATCAAATGTAAACCTCTACCTTCAGAGAACGACGCATCACAGCTGTCGATATACGGAACACACGCCCTCAGTCGCCTGTCAAATCTTTCTTCCATTCGAAAGATGACGTCCACCGCAGTTTTGTTGCCGGAGTAATCATAATTGGTGGCAAGGACAAAATCTTCAAATGTGTTGATATCTGACGAGTGGAAAAGTGAATTGGAGACTAGATTGACTTTCACCTTCCATTCCACTATCTCAGACTGATTGACACCATTGCACAATGCGCAGTATATGTTGCGGTAGATTTCTGATCCAGCGGGCCACGTGACTGGAATACTTTGAACTGATAAGCCTGCAACAAAGAAACAAACACAAATAAAATACATGAGTAAAGTCGCAAGAACTGGATTACCATTGAAATTGCAACATGACAATAAATGAAGCTGCTTTCTGTACGTACATAAGCAGCTCAAACAACAGCGTCCCTGTATAGAACAACAGTAATGCTTTCGGTCCCAGGGAATAACATGCTAGTTCATACATTGTCGTAATTCAAGTCCATTCTCAGTATTGCTCTCCGACAAGCATGGATTAAAGACACTGTATCTTCTTTTACTGAGATACCACCTGTTTTGTTAGTTAGTTATAACGTTTCCAAAAGACACATCTCCGAGTTGGTATAGTCAAGCCAGACTCTTCAAGTCTAATGCAGAACGATGACCATAATTTGATGATTGGAACCAACATGCGTACTTCTATAATTATGAACTCACCTAGAGGGACTGTGGTTTCACACTTCGCCCTGATAACACTGTCTTGCCACGACGACTTGCACTTACCAACCATCCAGACATTCGTCGGTGACGTCGTGTCAATTTTTACGCATGCGTAAATGCCACTGTCGCTCAGTTCCGGCAACTCAGTTTTATCTTCGAGAAATTGGTTACGACAGACGTTTAGGTAGTCAAAACAACAGTCGCCGTAACGCAGGCATTCTTGATCGCAGTTACAGCTCCATCTATAACCGATCATGTGTTGACTGTCCCTGTAATTCAACATCTTACTGCAAAAGTCGTCGCCCGTGAGGAGTGAACATGAGTCTAAACGAATCGAATTATTCTCGTCCATGCATGGGTCGCTGCCCTCTACGGCCGCCAGACTTAATAGCAGTATCAATGATATCGCCATACGAGCCATCGTACACTTTAAAACAAAACAAGGAAAGATAGAAACGTTTATGGATCAGACGAAAAGAAAATTGATTGAACTTGGAACCATTATTGTATGACACAATTTAATTTATGATAGAAAATCGTGAAGCATCCGGTATCAATTCATGAATTTTTCACTCTTTTTGTTTTATTGATGTCAATGACATTTTCTTGTTTCGCTACTGTAACTGGAAAACCTATTAGGCACTTTAAATGAACAAGGCGTGCACATATTTTAAACATAAAATCGCTCTAAGGTTTGGGCAAATCATGGTTAGGGCATTGAATATAATCACACGTTACTTGTCATGAAAAATCGTTTATTGATATCACAAAAATGGCCAGATCACAAGAAATGTCGATCATTTTGGAGTATGTAATGTCAACGTTGTCACAGTAATGGTGAGCGGCTATTAACAGAAGCCTTCCATAACTAAATGTGTCTCCTGACGGATAGACAACCAAAAGGGAGATACCAGGGGCGCTCTGCTAACGAACAATTTCCTCATATGCAGATTTCAAGAATTGTAGCTCACATTTACTAGTTTCAAAAATAATTTATTAGTGTCGTCGCTACATTGTTTTTTTGGCTCGAGATCGACATACAGTCACTAAATTTTGGCCAGGATTGAATAGATTGTAAAGTAGTAGGATCATTTTCGCAGATCTACCGTTATAATTCAGTTTTGCATTTTTTTTTTGTCAGAAGGCGCCAAACTCAGTTCGTCCATGTGAAAGACGCTATCATCAGACATTTGAGAAAAGTCTAACAAATAAAATCAATACATTATCGTTCTAATATGTCGCTTAAGTAGAAGGACTTTTAGAAATGTCGCAAAAAGCTTTAATACCATCTGGTGAGATATAATACGATTGGGAATTGATTCCTATCACGGCAAATTAAATGTATCTACATAATAGACTATTGTCACATAGAAATTCTTGAACCACAGAATCGTCCGCCCATGGATCATGATGCGCTCCTAATAATCTGTAAGATTGTTATTGACATACCGCTGTAAAACTTAGAAATCTCTTTTGTGATCCAGTCATTCAGTTTGACAACAAATGTGTTTGACTCAATAAAAATAGACGCGTATAGTTTATTTGCAAGCTGTTTTGTAGGTATAAAATCATTATTAGAATTGTCATGTTATGTTTCAAAATATTTCACACATACTTTAGGTAGAACGCACCTCGGGGAAAGATATTCAGACTTTAATATCTAAAATTCTTTTCTGATCTACCACTTGTGGGGGCCTCATTTTAAAGCTCTAGGAGGAAGAAAAACTTTCACTGGCTTAGTTTTTAGAAAATCCAAAATTTATTTTTCCCCCATAGAATTAACACAGGAATGGCGGCCGTTTTGAATTTCAAATATCGCAAAATGTTGGGTAGTTTGTTTCGTTTGCTCCAAAGTTTGCACGGTGCCCCCCAATTGTTATTGTTGATTTGGTAAGACAGTGGGTGAAAGTTTCATTCCGGAAAGTTTGAGCAAAAGTTGAAGTCTTTCACTTTCTAGGCGCGAACTACCTTAAAGCAAAGACACATAACTGCCTGCTGAAGATAACATCAAAGTGAGATTGAACACAAAATTTTACACGTTTAAAGAGTTCTTCATCGAGTGGAAATCGAAAGGAGTCTGCAGGTTGTAGAAAGTGTAGACCACTCCTACCGTAAAGGGTGGATACTATTGCCGTATCACAGAAACATAAATTAATTAAATATATTTGATTAATTAACACAGATTAATAGAAACAAAAACATGGAGAAGACTCATGTTGACTCACCATACGCTGATATCACGAGGGTCTCGAGAAGAAGCTGCCGTATCCTGTTGATGAAAGCCCGTCTAACATTCGCTTTGCTTCGGGAGTCTCTCTTTTATCACATTTTAAACCAAAAAAAATGATGGGAAAGTCCATTAGGTGTGCAGGTAACGCAGGGTGATCAAGGGAACTAAAGCTTTTATGTAAACGCTACTATGGTGCTCTGAAAAATCTTAAAGTCACTGATTGTCAGGACACTTTTTCAACAATTAGCACTTTTGAAATGTTAATCACCTGGCTAGCAATGCGAAGTGGTCAGTATTATCGTTCGATATTGAGATCATATGGAAGCGAGCAACGCCATTGCCGTAAACAAATGACAAAGACAGTGCTCATGCACTTACTAATAGACACCACCAGCCGAAATCAACTGATTCCGTGAAGAAAAATAAATACGCACCCCTTCAGATGTAAAAACAGTGAGTAGTATTGAGACATCAACCATGACCGAAAGAAGCTATACCTTAAAAAGAGAAAAAAGAGTATACACTTAACTTTGACAAAGTAAACAACGAGGGAGGGACTGTGGCTTACTGGTGCGTCCGTTGTTGAAGTTAATTCGGTGATAATCTGGTGACAGCGTCCACAGATTAGTGATTCACCCTTGCTTGCTTTGGCGCATTAGGCAATCAAACGCATCAGACGCAACACGATGACAAAACTTCGCGAAAAGGACAAATACGTGACATAGCGAAGGAGAAAAAAATCGTTACAAAACCACATGAGTGCAAACATAAGTCCAAGACACCAAAGGTTGGTAGTATTCTTTATTGGCAATACATATCATAGTCTAACGTATTAAAATAAAATAAACCATAGCAAGAAGAACTAAGTGCTGAGACCAAAACATCCCCACCCCTACCCCTTGGGTCGGACATTTCTGCAACCCCCTATGTCATATTATTTCATATCATATCATGTCATGTTATGAAATGTTATGAAATGTTACGTCACGTCACGTAAATGCCTTATCATATCATATCATATCATATCATATCATATCATATCATATCATCGTCGCCCCTTCGAACAAGTGTACAAAGTGTTGATGTCAGCCAAGTGAACAAAGTGACAGTTTGATCTATAGTGCGACGATGCAGTTTTTGTCGTGTCAAAAGCGTGCTGTTGGAGCCCCAGTATTTTTCGCCTTCGAAGTTCCTTACAAAAATTGAAATCAAACAAATGTTTTTCACTGGTTGACGACAAAAAATGTTCATAAAATGGAATTCGGAAAAGAAGGTTAGAGATCTAGAACTGACAGGTTTTTACAGCCAAGGAGTGGAGGTTGGTGTCTGTTTAGCGGTATACGTCATATTCAC
The DNA here is from genome assembly GCF_041260155.1 of Ptychodera flava. NCBI lineage: Eukaryota > Metazoa > Hemichordata > Enteropneusta > Ptychoderidae > Ptychodera > Ptychodera flava. The sequence continues at coordinate 32,925,983 of NC_091940.1, forward strand.
GGTATAGTCCTCAATGAATGAACTTTTTTACAGATTGTTCTGTTGTTTATCTGTTGTAAGTCTGACAGTTGTCGAAAGGAGTATGTACTGTTCTTTCTGGGCATGGACACTTTTAGTCTTGGTATATAACCTGTGGCAGACTAGACGATCAGACGATAATGTTAGAGTTTTTTGTGAATCGATTGAAAACAAGCTAGGTGACAATATAAATGGTACTCCTGCTTGGCAGCAGGCGATATAAAGTGTTGAGGATAGAAAAGTGGCATTCCTGTCATCCATTGTTCATCTTTACACCAATCTGGAGGTGTAGAGCTAAACCCAGGGCCCAAACCTCGTCAGATAAAATTGTCAACTAGAAGAAGCTGGAGATAAACGAGAAGAAACAAGTTGATCGTTATTTCTATTCTAAAACAGACATCAAAGAACCGAGAAACGATATGAGAAACTAGTAACAAAAGCGGTGAACGATTTACAGGCGAAATAAGACGATAAAAAGGAACACTGGCTGAAAGGGATGAAGAGCAAGAACCGAATCTATTGGACAACTGTGTCAATAGTTATCGTGATAATTTGACATTCAGATAGATAATAGAATCAGAGGGCGAAACGTGGGAGGAAAGAGAGAAAATAATTCGTGAAACTCTGAAAACGAAGCCGGACGAAGAAAATGCAGAGAGTGAGAAGTGCCTATTGAGGGCATTCATAGATTGCACGTTAAAGATACTCGAAGACTAATCACTGTGAATGTCGGTCATACAAGACACGATTCGTAATTTTGCATAGAGCCAGGGACAATTTATCCAGACTGATGTCAGCGTGAGTGAAGATTTATCATTCCGAGGCCGACGTTATAACGTTGTCACCGAAAGCTCATCCCTTTGCTTACTAAGGAGAAGGAAGAAGGGAAAACCGTCATATTTGTCATTTGATAAATCGATAATTGATTGTAAAAATGTCAATGGAGAGAGATTCTGTTCAGGTGTTGTTTTGGTGTAGTATTGTTTGAGCATCAGGTGGGCTAGGTAGAAAATTCTACTACTTTTTTGAAGTCATTCATCATTTCATGAAAACTTGTTTCAGGCAAGAATGGTCAGTTCATTAGCCATCCACGTTTGAAAACCTACGTAAGATTTAAACTAATGCTTGAGCCTGAATTACAGTGATTTACGCTGAACCGTTGACAATAGGGGAGGTAGGTGTACTGTCTAAATTGAGGAGTTGCCAACACTGTCAGTTATAACTATCGTCTGGTGGTAATATAAGTCGATCACAAAGAAATCAAGTACAAAGATTGTCTGGAAGGAGGGCTGACATGATGGCCAAAACAACAACACCACCAGATCTACACAAACAAATGATGCGTCCTGAACAGTTAGCTGTGTGTGTGGCGTTGTTATGACTATGCATGGCTTCCTTCCAGACAATTTTTCAACTTTCGCAGAGTTGATTTCTTTGTTATTGACTGATATTATACCGCCTAGTCGATAATTGCGCCTCGCAGGGTTGGCAACTCCTAAATTTAGACAGCATATCTTGGTATTGCTTACGGTTCAATGCAAAACCACTGTAAATACTTCGCGAAATAACTTTAGGAAGTTTAAAGTAAACCTGGCGAGGCTCAGATGTTCAGAGGGATGTCACTGTACTCATAAAACCCCACTAAAGCTCTGATTATGTTTTACAGTAAAATCAAGACATTTCAATCGCGGAGGATGAATGTCATTTCTTACTGCTTTGCCTTTTAAATAGTATGACAAAAACGAATTAATACCACAAATATCATCAATTTCCGACGTACCAAAAGTGTTTTATTTTATTAAGGTGTGAGGGTGTATACATTCAATATAAAAGTGTCTTTGCACTCCAGCCTTTAAAGAAATTATTTTATGAAGGAAATACATCCAGTAAACGTTGGTAATGTTAATACAGAATGTATATGGGCGACATTTTGTCTCTGATCTACTGCTAGCTTGCACTTTTCCTTACAAAAAGTAGTAGGGTCTTTAATCCAGTGCACATTTGAAGTTAATTAGGGGTCAAGCTCCATCTTATCTTACATCTAATGTTCAAGTTGTCACTCAAATTGGTTTTTCTAAAGCAGGGCCGTCTCAGACTACTAGCCTCCGTAGTGTGAACTTAGTATGAGTCAAATATGAACGCTTGCAAGCACTGCCTGGACTGTCGATCAGTAAACCTCAGTAAGGGTAGCCTGGCCTGCTCTATTATCAGCCTATTGAACTGAATTTTTGAGATGTGTAAATGTGTAACGTGATAAGCACATGCACGTGGTATCTACATCTGATATTTTTGTGAGGCGTATAATAACGAATGGCTCCTCGGGTGGCATACGTGCTGGTAGGTTTTCAGAGAAAAGTTAAGAAAACAAACACAATATTAATACAATTACAAATAAAAAAATCATTTTCCAAAGGATTACATTAAAATTGAGCGTATGTTAATACACTTGTGTTTTTGTCTGTCTTTGTTTTTTTTCCCTGGCTGGCTGGTAGGTTTTTCAACAATCTAATGACGGCAAGCAAAAGTGTTCTTTAAATGGCCTTAGAACAATTATATGTACAATGTCCACATACAACAAAGTGACTCGAACAGGAATTTTATGGTTGTTTATTTTCTAATTTCAAGCATGGTTGCAATTGTTCACACGTCAGTATTTTACAAGTCAGCATCTTTTATTTAAGAAGTCGACGAAATTGCACAAATGTGGGAAAGGTTTTGACACCATGAATTTTAAGATTTTTGAGAGAAACAGGGATGGAGATGGATTGGTGTTGGAAAAGTAATAAACCACCTCATCTCTGACACCCAACACCTTTGTCGCCTATCTCTGGTTCTACACTAAGTTCCCTCGGGACGACCCCGTACAGCAGTTTGGCCTTTAGCTTACACCTGTGCCGCTGTTGGTTGCCCATTTTGTCACTCTCTACTCAGTGACTAGTAATAGCCTGAGAGGGCCATAATAAATTGGTAGAGAATCCGGATGGAAGAAAAAGATTAGAACGAGACAACTGCATGATTTTGAACGCGGCTCGAGGAAGATAAAGAAACCAAGCGAAGATATCGAAGTGAGAGAAATGGCAGAACGTCAAGTAGAAGATAATGGTTTGGCTCATCAACATGACCTGCATCAATAATTACTGTATGGTATATATGATACAAATTCTGGGGCTACATGAACTAGAATTTCAAAACCATGAACAAGGACTCGGAGCCTTAGTCGAGAGAATGAACGATATTGCCATCGCAGTAATCGTCAAAATGTACGGGTGGGGTAGACGGAAGTCAAAGACTGAATAAGTTCGACGCTCACATAAATTTGAAACAACTTACACCCGAACGACAGGCGCAAATCTGCGGTCTCGTTATGATGACCGTCAATTCAGAAGTATGGTGGGTGACATTGACAGAAAAGCTACATAAGAATTTGGAAGCTCCAGGGAATGTTTCATTAACCGATATACAAGACAAGGACCCAGAAGGCTAATCGACCAGAGACTGAAAAGCGCGAAACAGCATCTTGCAGAAAGAGTGGAAGAATACGCCGCTCGGTAGAGAGACAAATCCTGAAATCTCTGATATATATGCATTGTATATTAAAGTCATGCACCTGAAGGGCATGCTGAAAAAATTCTGATATATTAAAGTAATGAGCTTGAAGAGCACGCTGAAAAATATTGAACATACAGATATCTCTGATGTATGTATGCTTGATATGTTAAATTGGGCGTGCTGAAAAATATGACTTATTATTACAGTTACGAAGGGCGCGCCGAAAAATACAACTGAATGATGAAATTTGTGGCTGACACTAGCATTTTAGGCAATGATGAGCTGTTTCAAATTTCAAAAACACACTGACCCCCCTTATTGGGCATTTCAAAACATGGTGACCCCCCCCCCCCATCACCAAGTCCAAAACAGGGTGACCCCCTCCCCATGAATACACCGCCCCCCAGGCTGAAGAAACTGACCAGTCCCTATATATTATACTGCTTCCGCCAAGCGAATCCGCTTAGCTAAAGACGGTAAAATGACCATCATTATTATTGCTAGTCTCTGTAAATTTTGCCGACTATTTGTTAGTAGTTGTCGAATTTCTTGAGTTAGTCCGAAAACTATTTCAGTGATTGACGTAAGTTTCAAGGCACCTGAGTGCGAACTTCAAAGCAATATCGATATCGGGATAGCAAAATCAGTTACAGACAATCGAGGAAGAACATAAGAGTCTATTAATCTGCGAATTATATGAATCCTAGGTTACTATGAAAGTGAAAAAGGTAATGTTGTGCCCTGGTTGGGAAAGAAAAGTTGAATAAGATTTCAAAAAAAAACGTCAGATAATATAATTTAGAGCAATTTAGTAAAAAAACAAGCTCAGAAAAACGTATAGAGAAGAACGACATCACGGCGATCTTCAAACCTTTCATCATGTTTCAGTCTGAACGGCAACATTTGATGCTATAATCTATGTCAAGTGTCTCTTTTTGGTCAAATCCGACAGAGATGAATTAATTGCGATTTAGTTTCATCGCCCCGACCCGACAGGAAATAATGAAGCTCATGGGCACCTGTATTATCGTGGCATGGCCGTTCACTGCATAGGCCATTGACCGTGCATGGCCAGCAAACAATGTGTTTTTTGATGTCACGAGAGCATTTTCACGCAGTCTGTTAGCAGTTGAGTGATTTGGGGTAGGCCGAAACAGTTAGAAAAGTAGTTTTTCGTGCTCCGTCCAAATTGGATCCGCATGTTGCCGGTTTTGTCCATGGCAATCAGCAGAGCTGTGGTGGGAGGCCGTATAACGCCGGAACACACGGCATCGTACGCAGGGCTAGGCCACAACATACTTCCAAAAGAGATCATCGTAAAATACGTACTGCAGGTCACCCATTCATAGGCCTACAGTTACACAGATCCACAAACAAACAGGGAGAGGCAATCTGCTTGAAACCATGAAGTAGTCCGTTTGTCTGAACTCATCTGAGGCTCGTGTTCAGTAACCGCTGGTCAAGTATTTTGCTCAGTGGTAAGAATCGTTTATTCATTGTTGACATCGTAATCGATCCGATGGACACAACAAATGTTTGATAGTTTGCACCTTTGCGCGTCCCCTCGTGATTGGCAGCTGTTTGAACGTTAACGCTTTCATCTATTGTTCTTTGGACGCTTCGAACACAGCATCGAAGAAGTTTAGTACCGTGGCCGAAAACGACACTGACCCAGGTGTGTGAAGTTGGTTCCTAGTTCCTAGTTCCTAGTTCCTTATTCGACCCGATCTGAATAAGGAACTGCAACATGAAGTTGGTTCCCGGTTCCTAGTTCCTTATTCAGCCCACTCTGAATAAGGAACTGCAATGTGAAGTTGGTTCCTAGTTCCTAGTTCCTTATTCAAAATTACATTTTTGACCAATTCTAATCGTATTAACGCCATTTGCACTAGTTCCTGATTCATTTCTTAGTTTCTAATTCAGTTCCCGATTCAAATAACATTTTTGTCCCAGTTTACCCCTTTTCAACCAAATTTTACTGCAAATAGAAACCTAGTTCCTAGTTCCTTATTCGATGGTTCCCAGTTCCTTATTCGGACCATTCTGAATAAGGAACTGCAATGTGAAGTTGGTTCCTAGTTCCTAGTTCCTTATTCAAAATTACAGTTTTGACCAATTCTAATCGTATTAACGCCATTTGCACTAGTTCCTGATTCATTTCTTAGTTTCTATTTCAGTTCCCGATTCAAAATAACATTTTTGTCCCAGTTTACCCCTTTTCAACCAAATTTTACTGCAAATAGAAACCTAGTTCCTAGTTCCTTATTCGATGGTTCCCAGTTCCTTATTCGGCCCATTCTGAATAAGGAACTGCAATGTGAAGTGGTTCCTAGTTCCTAGTTCCTTATTCAAAATTACATTTTGACCAATTCTAATCGTATTAACGCCATTTGCACTAGTTCCTGATTCATTTCTTAGTTTCTATTTCAGTTCCCGATTCAAAATAACATTTTTGTCCCAGTTTACCCCTTTTCAACCAAATTTTACTGCAAATAGAAACCTAGTTCCTAGTTCCTTATTCGATGGTTCCCAGTTCCTTATTCGGCCCATTCTGAATAAGGAACTGCAATGTAAAGTTGGTTCCTAGTTCCTTATTCAAAATTACATATTTGATCAATTCTAATCGTATTAACGCCATTTGCACTAGTTCCTGATCATTTCTTAGTTTCTATTTCAGTTCCCGATTCAAAATAACATTTTTGTCCCAGTTTACCCTTTTCAACCAAATGTTACTGCAAATAGAACCCTAGTTCCTAGTTCCTTATTCGATGGTTCCCAGTTCCTTATTCGGCCCAGTCTGAATAAGGAAATGCAATGTGAAGTTGGTTCCTAGTTCCTAGTTCCTTATTCAAATTACATATTTGATCAATTCTAATCGTATTAACGCCATTTGCACTAGTTCCTGATTCATTTCTTAGTTTCTATTTCAGTTCCCGATTCAAAATAACATTTTTGTCCCAGTTTACCCCTTTTCAACCAAATTTTACTGCAAATAGAAACCTAGTTCCTAGTTCCTTATTCGATGGTTCCCAGTTCCTTATTCGGCCCAGTCTGAATAAGGAAATGCAATGTGAAGTTGGTTCCTAGTTCCTAGTTCCTTATTCAAAATTACATATTTGACCAATTCTAATCGTATTAACGCCATTTGCACTAGTTCCTGATTCATTTCTTAGTTTCTAATTCAGTTCCCGATTCAAAATAACATTTTTGTCCCAGTTTACCCCTTTTCAACCAAATTTTACTGCAATTAGAAACTTAGTTCCTAGTTCCTTATTTGATGGTTCCCAGTTCCTTATTCGGCCCAGTCTGAATAAGGAACTGCAATGTGAAGTTGGTTCCTAGTTCCCAGTTCCTTATTCAAAATAACACATTTGAAAGATTCTAATCCTATTTAAGCCATTTTCATTTCAGTTCCTGATTCATTCCTCGGTTTCTAATTCAGTTCCCGATTCAAAATAATACTTTTGTCCCATTTTACCCATTTTTTAACCAAATTTCACTGTGATTGGAATCCTAGTTCCTAGTTCCTTATTCGATGGTTCCCAGTTCCTTATTCGGCCCATTCTGAATGACTGAATAAGGAACTGCAATGTGAAGTTGGTTCCTAGTTCCTAGTTCCTTATTCAAAATTACATATTTGACCAATTCTAATCGTATTAACGCCATTTGCATTCTTAGTTTCTAATTCAGTTCCCAATCCAAAAAATACTTTTGTCCCAGTTTACCCCTTTTTAACAAAATTTTAATTGCAATTGTAAACTAGTATCTAGTTCCTTATTCGATGGTTCCCAGTTCCTTATTCGGCCCAATCTGAATAAGGAACTGCAATGTGAAGTTGGTTCCTAGTTCCTTATTCAAAATAACACATTTGAGCAATTCGAATTTTATCAGATCAATTTCATTTCAGTTCCAGATTTATTTTTAGTTGTCATTTAAGTCAATGTATGATTCACAATAATACTATTCCCCAATTTTACCTGTTTTCAACCAATTTCAGTACAGTTCCTTATTCGACTGATAATAAGAACCCTAGTTCCTAGTTCCTTATTCAGCAAAATATGAATAAGGAACTGCAATGTGAAAAAGGAACTGCAATGTGAAGTTAGTTCCTAGTTCCTAGTTCCTTATTCAACCCAAGCTGAATAAGGAACTGCAACGTGAAGTAGGTTCCTAGTTCCTTATTCAAAATAACATATTTGACCAATTCGTATTTTATTAGGCCATTTACATTTCAGATTTATTTTATAGTTGTAATTTAAGTCAGTTTATGTTTCACAATAATACTATTTCCCAATTTTACCTGTTTTCAACCAAATTTCAGTGCAGTTCCTGATTCGACTGATAATTACAACCCTAGTTCCAAGTTCCTTATTTGATAAAATCTGAATAAGGAACTGCAATATGAAGTTGGTTCCGAGTTCCTAATTCAAAATAACATATTTGACCAATTCGAATATTTATTAGGCCATTAACATTTCCTATTCAGATTTATTTTATAGTTGTAATTTAAGTCAGTTTATGATTTACAATAATACTTTTGGCCAATTGTACCTGTTTCAACCAAATTTCAGTGCAGTTCCTGATTCGACTGATAATTAGAACCCTAGTTCCTAGTTCCTTATTCGGCGAAATCTGAATAAGGAACTGCAATGTGAAGTTGGTTCCTAGTTCCTAGTTCCTTATTCGACCCAAGCTGAATAAGGAACTGCAATGTGAAGTTGGTTCCTAGTTCCTAGTTCCTTATTCAAAATAACACATTTGACCAATTCGAATTTTATCTAGGCCATTTTCACTTCAGTTTCTGATTTATTTCTTAGTTTCTAATTTAATTCCCGAGTCATAAAATTCTTAGCCCATTTTACCCGTTTTCAACCAAATGTCAACTGCAGTTCCTAATTCGACTGATAATTGGAAGCCTATTTCCTGGTTCCTTATTTTACTCAATCTGAAAAAAAACTGCAACTTTTACGTTAAGTTTGATTCCCAGTTCCTTATTCAAAATAACATCTATGACCAATTCTAATTGTGTTGACGCCATTTTCACTTCAGTTCCTGATTCATTTCCCATTTTCTAATTCAGTTGCCCATTCAAATACTTTTTCCCCATTTTACCCGTTTTCAACAAAATTTTACCGCAGTTCCTGATTGACTGATAATTAGAAGCCGAGTTCCTAGTTTTTTTATTTGACCCATTCTGAAAAGAACTGCAATGTTAAGTTCGATTCCCAGTTCCTTATTCAAAATAACACCTGCGAACAGTTCTACTTGTATGTAGGCCATTTTCACTTCAGTTCCGGATTCATTTCAGTTTCTTATTCAGTTCCCTATTCAAATAATATTTTTTGTCCATTGTACCCGTTTTCAACCAATTTTTACTACAGTTCCTGATTCGATTGATAATTAGAAGCCTTGTTCCAAGTTCCTTATTCTCAAAATAGAATAAGGAATTGCAATGTGAAGATTGTTCCTAGTTCCTTACTCAATATAACACATTTGACCATTCTAATCGTATCGAGGCCACCTTTACTTCAGTTCTTGATTCATGTCTTAGTTTCTAATTCAGTTCCTTATTCACAATAATACCTTTGGCCCATTTTACCCGTTTTTAACCAAGGTTCATTGCAGTTCCTGATTTAACTGATAATTAGAAGCCTGGTTCCCAGTTCCTTATTCAAAGTAACATATTTGACCAATTCAAATTGTATTTAGGCCATTTTCACTTCAGTTCCTGATTCATTTCTTAGTTTCTAATTCAGTTTCCCATTCAAAATAATACTTTTGGAACATTTTACCCATTTTCAACCAAATTTCACTGCAGTTCCTGATTCAACTGATCATTAGAAGAATAGTTTCTGGTGCACAATTATTTTAACTTGCATGTTTATTATTATCCAGAATTTAACCAAGTTCTTAGGCTAGCCCACCATTTGTAAAACACAAAGACAACAATCATGTAAAAAAAGGCTTTGCAGACAAACTTTATAAACTGAAAGCAGAGAAATCATACTGTCAGTTGTCAACAAAAGTAATAAACTATCTCCAGAAATGCTTCAGTTATGCCCTAAGTCAAAACAACAGCAATGTGAGTGATCTAGAAAGAAACCTTAGGGCAATAGTCCCCCATGCATTTGGTGATCACACTAATTGTGATACAAAGTGGTGCCAATATATGAAAGATCCAGCTCAGTATAAGCACAAAAGCCTCCCATACGGTAAAGATTTGTGTGGTGAAGATCTAAGGAAGGACTTAGATAGTATCTTGAATTTGTATATAGCCAATTCGAGTGACCTTGCGAGATTAGGTTCATCACAAGGAAACGAAAGTTTGAATATGGTGATAGCTTCAAAAGCACCGAAAGCCAAACACTACAGCAGTTCTAACAGCTTTAATATGCATGTGGCTGCAGCAGTTGCCCAGAAGAATATAGGACATACATACATTAGTAAGGTTGGTAAAAGAATGACTCAGTGATAGAGTGAGAAGCTAGGTCAGTTTAACATTACTAGTGAATACCATATAATGTTAAAAGTATACGGTCACCTATTTGAATTTAGTGACAGTTACAATGGAAAGCGAAGAACTAGCCAATCACAGATTTCAAGTTAGTGGCTGTTTTTTAAAAACAGAGTCCTCACATATCCATTTTGAATACCCTAGGTGACTATATCTTTAAATGCTTATTTTGTTAGACCAGTAACCTTGGCAACAGATCGTTATAATTTTCTCTACCTAGCTCAGCATGGCAACCAGTCAGTATAACATTAAATTGACCCATTACATTCCCAGATGCTGTTCATCCCAAAAAATCACAGTTTGGCAATCATAATGAGGAATATAATAAGACAGACTGAGAACCTGCATACATTGTAATTACAATATATTGTACTCTGCAAGGGAAATGAAACTTTTAAATAACTTCCATGTGAACCAGTCAGTTACTTTGCTCAACTCCAAACAGGCAATACGCTTATTGTTATTGCTTGATTGCAGGTTCACGAAGAAAATTTACTCTCACCAAGTAGAACATGCCAAATTTATGGTGCCAAATTGGATAAGAAAGTCCAGGAAGTGAATGACAGAGTTAAGACCAAGGAAGGGAAGTTGAAGCGGCTACAGGTATGTTGACGTGAGAGAATTTAAAAATAAATTAAAATGAATGCCACAAACAGTGTACATACATACAGAGTGAGACAAAGACAGACAAGCAGACAGACAGCCATAAATAACATGGTTATTTGTAAATATTTCTTATATGAGAACCACTCACTAGATCATACAGTTTTTTTGTCAAATTTTATTTCTTGTACTTCAGCAAAAAGAGAAAAGAGCCCAGAAGATAGCAGCCACTGAGGTTCGAGAAGGGAGTACGTATGAAAAGGATATTGGGCTGTCCATGTCATCAGAAAAATCCAGGGTTGAGATTCCAGAGCCTATTGTAGCACCTGAACTTGTGTCTCTACCTTCAGGATCATACACACCTGTGATATTTGATATAGAAACTACATCAGCATGTAAGTACAGTGTGTAAGATCAGTTTTGGAGTTTCTATTGGCATGTTTTCTTGAAAGCTTTTATTTGCATTTTATTGTTCTGCAGTTTCATGTTTGACTCTAAAATATCCTATATTAAATCCAAACTAGTTAGCACACACCAACACTTCATTGTATTTATCAGTGAACATACACGGTATTTGGAAATTATCTATGATTTTGAAAGAGTGCATTAGTTGTGGTTGGCAGTGTCTTTTCTGCATTTTACTAGTTATCCTTAATGAATTAGGTCAGAGTAATTAAATTCTTAGTTTTGTGTCCACCAAAATTGTTAAAGGAACACAGGTAAGTGGTCCAAAAAACACCCAAAATTAACACACAACAAATTTGCCCTTTTGGCAGTTTCTTTTAACAAGAGCACACATCAGTGGGGTAAACTTAAGTAGTCTTGTAGAGGTTACACTGTTTATGTTGCAACATGATTCAATAATACTAATATGACTAACTGAAGAAGAAAATTGCATTAATTTAAAAGTCAGACATTGTTTTGGGACAGAACATCACCAAAAACATTTTTTTTGCTACAAAATTGCATTCTTTTTTCTCAGTAAATCTCTGAAAACCTATGCATGCGGACACAAACAAAAAATTACTTTAGTCTTAATGGCAAACACAGGTTGACAAAACAAAGTATGCTTGGGTTTCATAGAGATGTATGTAGTTTGAATCAATTTGGTGTAAAAGTCATGATGCTTGTTGATATTCCATATGAAAGTATTGTTCATACAAAAAGTGAACATAGTAGATAGAACACATTATTCAACTTCAGTAACTTCCCGACTGTAACCAAAATCAATGTTTTACACAGCCTGGATTGACTCTATATTACTATTCAGAAGACTAAACTTTTCATGTTTTATTTTTATTGAATTTCAGACTCAACTGCAGAAATCACTCAAATTGCAGCTGTGTCAGGAGATTCCCAGTTCAGCCAGTATATTTGCCAACACAGCCAATTTGTCGCATTGCCAGTGAAAAAACTCGCCTTACTGTGAAAAATGGTAAATTGTACTATGAAGAAACCCAGTGACTACAGTTCCCGAGGAGACATGCTTGAATAATTTTATTACATTTATCTGTAGATTTGATAATCCAATTTTAATTGCACACAATGCTCGATCTTTGGATTGTAGGTATTTATTGCAAGCCATGAACAAATGTTCCTTGACAGATAAGTTTCTCACAAGTGTGTGTGGATTTGTAGATTCTTTACCTCTGTTCAGATCACTTTATCCTGACAGGTCTTCATATTCCCAAGAAAGTCTTGTAAATGACTATGTAGGGCAACACTATGAAGCTCACAATGCTGTTGCTGATGTTCTTATGTTACAGAAATTATTGAACACCTGCGGGGTTACTGTATCATTGATGATAGAGAGAAGTTTTACATCACAGTGGATGATCCAATATCTCAGTTACAAAAAACAACAATGTACTAATTACAGCACACTAATCTCCCTTGTAAATAATAACATTTTAAGTCAGTCTATGGCAAAGAAAGTTGCAGGATCTGGTCTGAATTACAGACACCTTCACATAACATACCAAAGGGGTGGATTGGATGCCTTAAGAGAGTTGTTTACTGAACATGATTGTAATGGTTCTGTAAGAGTAACAAAGTCAACCCAAATAATAAAAAGTGTATATGATTTTTTTCACTCTTTTGCCAGTGATGTGAAACAAAATGTCCCATGAGGTAACTATGTTATTTCATTATGCTTCTGACTCTAAGAAAAGGTCATCTATAAATTTTCACTGTAAGGCCAAAAAAAAAGAGAAAAAAAATGTTTCTGGTCATTGACATGTGGCAAAAATGATGCTGCTTTTTTGCTAACAAAATATTGTAATTGGGCCATACCCATGTTTGGTATGGTATATTTCATCCTAAATGGTTTATTTGAGCCTTTCACACCAGCCAGCCCACTGCATTAAGGTTTATACTCGTATAATTGAACTAGATATAGCATTTAAGTGAGATTACCCCACAATTCTCCTCGGTTGTAGACAAGGATATTAACCCCTTGACTACCTGTAATGCTGGAAATCCGGCGCCATAAGAAATTAACATTTACATTTAGTGAGAGAAAGTTCTGGCATGATGTATTATGAAATTTGCATAATTTATGCACAAAAATCTATGCAAAAATCAAAATTTTATATATTGATATTTTTTTTTACAAAACTAATTTATTAATTACAATAAGTAAATTAAATTATCAACAATACACAAATTATTTTATAATTAAAACTTGATATAACCTTAGCCTGTGGTAAATGTGAATATATTGTTGGTGGTAGTCAGGGGGTGAAGTTGCACTTCATTTCAATGCATTTCTTTGCAGTTTAATTCTTTGATTGTCATTTTTATAAATATTAAGTGAAGTTATATTGCAGTTTTTTTCAGGCAGGCAAGACTGTCATCAGCTTATCGTTGTAAAGTCATGATATTTCATCAGTTTATGTAGATTTCTTCTGTTGTATCCATTCATAGAAATCTATATTCTTTTCTTGACCATCACAAGTGCAGAGTCCCTGTTCTACTGCAAAATAATCCCAATAACTTGAAAAAAAAAAGTCTGTTCGAATATATTGTTGAGATTGCTATCTCCTTCAAACAGAAATGGTAATTTTTATGAATATTACAATATCTACTCAAAACCATGAGTGTAATAACAATATACAGTATTAGCCATTTAACAAAATAATTATTAAGGTACTCTGTCTACAGAAGAGATTTTACACTTCAAGACTTATCTGTGTATGATATATTTCACTTACTGTGTATGCATGGCAATATGACACAAAGAGATGGACAGGCCAACAGAAAGTAATGAGTCTATATATGTATCTGTTTTTGTTTATCTGTTGGCATATCTACTGTTTGCCTCTGTCTGTTCTTTTTGTATGACCCTGGCCAAAGTATCTTCAAACCTCTGGCATTGTCTTGGTATCCTGGCTTGGTCAGCTCTGCCTTTAAAAACATGTAAGTTAATTGTAGAGATTTCAGCCAGGGTCAATGATACAGAAAGAATAGAGGCAAACAAGTGGAGACGGTATAGATACAAACAGATCCCTAGTTCTGTTTTGGTTGACCTGTCTAGATCTGCATTTTAACTTTCAACAGAGTTTACAGTTTACATTTTACTGCTAGAAGCTTTCTGGGTGTGAAATATAATTAAGAATGTACAAGCGGTAAAAAATGAAAGTATTGTCATTTCCTAAACTGTCGATTTTTTAATTCTTGGATTCTTCTTTGTAAGCATGATCAAAATGTGTAATAAAACATGGGTTTCCCCGCGCTCGTTTGAGCTACACAAGACCATGAATTGTAATATTTTTTGAGGATAAATGCTGAGTCAGCATTTTTCTACATGGCCGAAATCATTCAATGCCGTTATCTTAAAATTAAGCTTAGTGACAATACAGTATTAGCGTATCACTGTTATTTATTTCTTTTGACTAAGTTGTTTGCAAATTTTCATTAAAATGACAATAGTAGCAGTTGCTTTTCCAGCAACTCTCCATGCAATCCTATCAGAAGAGACAAATTCCATGCTTGGTTACAAATGTAACACTCATATCCTTAAATAATAGTTAACATCTTTTTAAGATTTTTGTTTTTGAGTCATATATTTAACCACATTGGATTAGGGAGATATGCATGATATCATTCTTGTCTAGGAATGTTACATGACATACACACAGGTTTATTTTCCGAATGTATTTCCAAGTAATTCTGTGTGTTCTGAATAAATGTGACATATTCTCATGGAACATATTGCATTGTGGTCTATTTCATTCTTTCCATTTCATTTCTATTCCAGTGGTCTGTTTCATTCATTTCACTGTTTTCTTCTTTATCATGACATATATTAATACTTGAAATCCTTGCAGAAATGAAAGATATGGTAAATTTCATGAAATAATTGAAAATTTGCTTGACAATGGTAAAATTAATCCACATATACACTGCAAGAGTCAATTTTTTTCTATCTGATCAAATTAAAAATTGTTTGGACTCAATGATAAAAGTTGTTGGCATTTTAAGAGCGTCAGACATAAAATAGCTGCATCAGAGTAAGCATCATGAATGCATGTGAGCATGGCTGAATTTCCCATAGGGTCCCAAGGAAATAATTAGGACCCTAGGGGGTCTTAAAATGACCAAGATTAACAGGCTGTTCCAGTATATAATTGCGGAAAAGTATCATTATTTAAAAAACAGCTCTGTCTTAAAGTTTCGTTTTGATGTTAAATAGTAGTGACACACTTGACCTCTGATAGACAGTCACAAGACCCCCTAAGTCAGTGATATTTTTTAAACAAGAGGGGTTGAAACCTCCTGTAGTGGCCCTGCATTGTATAAAAAGTTAGTTTACCTGAAAAACAAAGATGGTGACCCACTTTTTAAATTGTCATAATAATCACATTGCTTTGTTCTATTACTTAACCAAATTTCATCAAATTGACATGATTTTTGCATAGCTACAGAAGTTTCAATAATAGACAATTAATCAAAAGTCACATTTGTAATGTTTTCTAGTTTAAAAATCTCATGGAAAGATAACAAATCTTCAATAATCAAATTTTTTCATCATTTAAATGACGAAATTATAGTTACAATGCTTTTCTTTCAATTTCCAACTGCAAAATTGAATGTAGCATCCCATTTTCTAACTAACGTGAGATATTTGCAGAGCTAGGGAGTCATCTTTTGCAGTACGTTTCCATGGAAACGAGCACGGTGACCCCTATTTTTTATTTCATTTTTGGAATTCTTAAATGGAAAAGAATGTCTCTGCAAATTTTCATAAAATTGACATGATTTTTTAATTTTACTGAATTTGTAATCCTTATCCTTAAGTGTAATCAATTAAGATATTCCTTGTCTAGCTAAGGTTTCTATAGCATAAGTACATGTATTTGGAGTTTGGTCACCTCTCGATCTTATGGCTTACACATTCAGTCATCACACGCTTTATCAATACTCTACTATTTTTGCTGAAATGCTATCATTTTATTTCGAATTTAAGTCCATAGACTTGGAGCAAGTCTAACAAGTTCTCAGAGACCCTCATATCTCTTGGCTGAATACAAGTAATAAGTACACTTATTTACCACTCCTAACATACAATTATAATTGGTTTGGGTAGCACACAAAGATGAACTGTTTTGCTTCAGCATGAGCTTTCGAAGACAACAGTCTCCTTTATCACATGCACATGGAGAATGGCCCAAGAAGCACAATTAGCCAAATGTATTGTGGGGATAGGAAATCCAATGGAAGATGTCACAGTAAAAATAAAGAGTTTTCAAAAAGGTGTGATAACACTGTATGAGGAGGACAATGGCTCAAAAAACATGTCAAGTGACAGAAGTACTGGCGAAATCAGAAATCACTGCCAACACTTGAAGAATGGACAAATAATCTGTTGGTTGTGATTTCAGATTTCCCCAGTACGTCTGTCACTTGACACATTTCTTTAGACATTGTCCTTTTTACACTGTGTTTTCACATCTTTTGACAACTCTTTACTTCAACTTTACTTTTACTTGTTACCTTTCATTGATATCCCCAATACATTTGGCTAATTGTGATTCTATGTCCAATCTTCAAGTGCATCTGATGAAGGAGACTCTTGTCTTTGAAAGTTCATGCTGAAGCAAACAGTTGATCTTAGTGTGCTACCCAAACCAATAATAGTTGTATACAGTCAGATTAACAAGGATCTATTTAAACCACTCCTAACATGAAATTTTTCCATGAATTTTTTGTGATACTTTCTGATAAAACCGCAAAGTTAGTATCTATGCTGAGACGCTGTTAACTCAGCCTGAGGCTGATCTGAAAGTTTGGCACAAGGATAGCTATGGATCTAGAACAGTTGTCAGTCGATGATAGTTACATAAAGGCACTTCTTGATCCCGGAAAAAGTGAAAAAAGAAAGTAAAAAAGACATCGAGCTGTAGAGAACTGCAAATTAATTACGTCTTTATCAACCCCCATCAATTATTTTATTCTGAACAAGGAACGCATCTAGCCGAAAAGTAGTTACCCTGAAACTTTGTCCACTCTGGCAAACGCAACTCAATAAGCAGCTCTATTGGGATGGTGGGGGGGTGGGGGAGTATGGTGACCATGTGCCGTCTGTTTCGGAAACAAAGCAGAGTAACTCGTTTGTAATTAAATATGCCTGACTGAAACTTTCATTTACTGTAAAACTTATTTTGTTTGGCATAGTCGTCCGACTTGTGACGCTAGGTCAAAGTCAACATTAAAGCCGCAATTTTCAATTCCAGGTTCTCGCATTAGTGGAGTTCTCCTCCCAGTCAAACACTTGGCCAGTATGATGTTTGATTTCTATACCATTAATTACGCAAATTGATCTCAACCTTTTGGCTTCTTTTGCTTATCCTGCAAACAGAGTTTATACGAGGTTAGCGTTTGATTGACGGTCGGTTCAAATCGCCAGCGGTCATTGATTCCCCAACACCAACGCTCGAATTTCCTAAAAATATCGTCTTCCAGTTGCGTTAGAATTTGAATGTAACCACAGAGTTTGATCGGCAGCAGCTTCGCGCTGACTGCTTGGTAGTTTTCTGCCCTGTTGCGGCCGGAAAAAATCTAAAAGTGGCATTTTCTGGAGCGTGTGCCCGCGTGTTGCCTATTTGGTGTCCACTACAAGTGAACGCAACCACGGCTTCGCGCCCTTTTAAAAGGAGGCTCCGCCTTTACAAATGAAACATTGACAAATGAATTAACTTCCTGTTCTACACCAAATTTCGATATTCAATTTATTCCTAGCATATTGCCAAACGATGGTCTTTACATCTTCTCACTTGTTTCGTGCGAACATTGCATATGTGCCGGATTTCGAGCTAATACGCGTTTCGCTCTCTGATGTCATCATCAAATATAAGCTGGCCGCGTAATGCACGGCGTTACATGTAAAATCCGATGTTGGAAATGCCAACTCTAAAACGACATTCACGGAAAGAAATATGACGATATTTCAGAATTCCTTCTTCGATTTTGACATTCAAATTCGATTGGCCTGAAAATGCCACGGATTAATAAATATTGTTGTTCTCTCGTGTGATTGCGACATAGGCAGATTGCACTGACAAGTCAAATGGCAGAACTTCAGAAGATGTTTAACTGTCATCGTCAAGTATTATCATGTCAATAAAGACATTTGGAAATCAAGGGTTTACATATACAAAGGAATCATACAGCCATTACATTTAGTTTAGGTAACTTTAATATATAACTTTAACTTTTAAATAACGTAATCTTTCTATAACACAAACAAGTGTAAACATCAAGGATTGTCGAATCAACTGTAAAACAAGTCTCAACCTCAGCCACTGTCCAGGCACAATTGCGGGGGGGGGGGGGAGTAAACTAATTGTTTGAACAGATAGTATCAATCATCTCCTGGAATATTTTTCCCAAGAAAGGTCGATCAAAAGGTATACTTGATTTAAACAGTAAATTTAGTTTGTGTATACCGTATTTCAACTTTACTGAAATTGTGAGAGAAAAGCATCCAAGAGATGTGATTTTGATCGACAGAGTTCACAGGACCGTCAAGTTAGTTTACCGATGTTGTAATGGTAACGCATGTAGCATACTGCTGGCTGGCAACGCGCAATGTGACTATGATAATTTTTTTCTCACAATCCAGTAATTGTCTGGGCAAAACCAATGCATTTTCTACATTTAGAAAAAATAAACAAATGACATTGTGCTAGAACAGAACATTTGTTTAAAACCAACCCTTTTTTAATGTATTTTTTCATTTTATTTTTACATATTAATGATACTACTATTGTCAAGGACACACAGTTGTGTTGTTGATCATTTAACACGGTAACAGGCAGATGTATTGCCGATCGTTTTAAGCTGTTTTTTGATGGACTCGTCCGTCCGATACACTTAGTGTCTAGCCTGTTAAAATTAAGGGTATGTTTAAAATTCAATTTTATTGGGTGTCATTCTTAGATAGAGTATGTTACAAAGTAAATTACTCTTTTCTAAAGGATGACATGCACCATTCTTGAATCCTGTATTTCTCAGTATTTCTCATTGAAGATGATGTTTTTGACCCAATAAAGTATATGTTTTCTTTAAACTCTATATCTGAAAATTATAGAAAATGTATTTATTTTCCAAAATATGTGGATTTTTTCTTGTTTTGGTCAAAAATACACATTTTTGATGTTTTTACTTTAAAAATTATAAGTATAGAGGGAGTGGTCTGCTTGGTGATCTGTAAACAGCAATGAACAGTAGAGTATCTTAGGAAAAAAGTGTCTCAGAATTTTTAAATTTGTTTTAGTTTTTGTGCACAGTAGGGTGTGAAAGTGACAAACCTGGAGTTTTTCAATAAGTCACCGGAGTTGTCACTTTCACATCCTATTGTAAAAAATTCAAACGGAATTGAAAATTCTGAAACACTTTTTTCTTAAGACACTCTACTGTTGATTGCTGTTTACAGATCACAAAACGGCCCATTCCCTCTATACTTTCGCGTATTTTTGACCAAAACAAACACACACAGAGACATTTTGGAAAACAAATACATTTTCTATACTTTTCGGATATGTAAATTGTATCCATGACACCATGGCAACGACAATCACAACGAGGCGTGCTCGGCTATTTCCGTAAATGCCGAGTGGTTCAAAGTGAGAAAGTGATTACTTCTTCGCTTTTTTTCTGAAAATACGCCACTACATGCATGAGAAAATGTTCCAAAGAGGTCCCATTATGTGTAAATATGTTTGTTTTCTGTATAACCACAGCAGCAAGAGCGTCACTGCTATGTTTACCACAATAGACAAAATCGTATGAAAACGTGGCGAGATCTACCTTTAAAATTCTAAAGTGCAGTAAATTCTAACATGCCTGAAACACATTTAGATTGGTCAAATGAGTTATTTTGAATCAGGAACCGAATCAGGAACTAGGAAATAGACTACTTTTTCATCAGTTGACTCGGGAACTGCAGTGAAATTTGGTTGAAAATCACACAATTGGGCAAAAACATTATTTTAAATCGGGACCTGAATAAGAAACTAAAAATTAATCAGGAACTGCAGATGAAATGGCCTAAATACACTCAGGATGGTCAATTGTGCTATTTTGAATAAGGAACTAGGAACTATGAACCATCTCGATGTCGAAGCTTCTTATTTAGATTGAGTTGAATCAGAAACTAGGAACTAGGCTTCTAATTATCAGTTGAATCAGGAACTGCAGTGAATTTGGTTGAAACAGGTAAAATGAGACACAAGTATTATCGGGAACTGATACAGAAACTAAAAAATGAATCCGAAACTGAAGTGAAAATGACCTAAATAAAATTAGGTGAAATGTGTTCTTTTGAATAAGGAACTAGGAACCAACTTCACGTTGCTGTTCCATACTCAGATTGAGTAGAATAAGGAACTAGGAACCATCGAATAAGGAACTAGGAACTAGGCTTCTCATTGCAGTGAAATTTGGTTGCAAACGGGTAAAATGGGACAAATGTATTATTTTGAATCATGAACTGATTTAGAAACTAAGAAATGAATTAGGAACTGAAATGAAAATGGCCTAAATACAATTAGAATCTCGATGTCGAAGCTTCTTATTTAGATTGAGTTGAATCAGAAACTAGGAACTAGGCTTCTAATTATCAGTTGAATCAGGAACTGCAGTGAATTTGGTTGAAAACAGGTAAAATGAGACACAAGTATTATCGGGAACTGATACAGAAACTAAAAAATGAATCCGAAACTGAAGTGAAAATGACCTAAATAAA
The DNA here is from genome assembly GCF_041260155.1 of Ptychodera flava. NCBI lineage: Eukaryota > Metazoa > Hemichordata > Enteropneusta > Ptychoderidae > Ptychodera > Ptychodera flava. The sequence goes on from NC_091940.1 coordinate 32,946,913, forward strand.
ATTAGGTGAAATGTGTTATTTTGAATAAGGAACTAGGAACCAACTTCACGTTGCTGTTCCATACTCAGATTGGGCCGAATAAGGAACTGGGAACCATCGAATAAGGAACTAGGAACTAGGTTTCTATTTGCAGTAAAATTTGGTTGAAAAGGGGTAAACTGGGACAAAAATGTTATTTTGAATCGGGAACTGAATTAGAAACTAAGAAATGAATCAGGAACTAGTGCAAATGGCGTTAATACGATTAGAATTGGTCAAATATGTAATTTTGAATAAGGAACTAGGAACTAGGAACCAACTTCACATTGCATTGCCTTATTCAGAATGGGCCGAATAAGGAACTGGGAACCATCGAATAAGGAACAAGGAACTAGGTTTCTATTTGCAGTAAAATTTGGTTGAAAAGGGGTAAACTGGGACAAAAATGTTATTTTGAATCGGGAACTGAAATAGAAACTAAGAAATGAATCAGGAACTAGTGCAAATGGCGTTAATACGATTAGAATGGATCAAATATGTAATTTTGAATAAGGAACTAGGAACTAGGAACCAACTTCACATTGCATTTCCTTATTCAGAATGGGCCGAATAAGGAACTGGGAACCATCGAATAAGGAACTAGGAACTAGGTTTCTATTTGCAGTAAAATTTGGTTGAAAGGGGTAAGCTGGGACAAAAATGTTATTTTGAATCGGGAACTGAAATAGAAACTAAGAAATGAATCAGGAACTAGTGCAAATGGCGTTAATACGATTAGAATTGATCAAATATGTAATTTTGAATAAGGAACTAGGAACTAGGAACCAACTTCACATTGCATTTCCTTATTCAGACTGGGCCGAATAAGGAACTGGGAACCATCGAATAAGGAACTAGGAACTAGGTTTCTATTTGCAGTAAAATTTGGTTGAAAAGGGGTAAACTGGGACAAAAATGTTATTTTGAAACGGGAACTGAAATAGAAACTAGGAAATGAATCAGGAACTAGTGCAAATGGCATTAATACGATTAGAATTGATCAAATATGTAATTTTGAATAAGGAACTAGGAACTAGGAACCAACCTCACATTGCAGTTCCTTATTCAGAATGGGCCGAATAAGGAACTGGGAACCATCGAATAAGGAACTAGGAACTAGGTTTCTATTTGCAGTAAAATTTGGTTGAAAAGGGGTAAACTGGGACAAAAATGTTATTTTGAATCGGGAACTGAAATAGAAACTAAGAAATGAATCAGGAACTAGTGCAAATGGCGTTAATACGATTAGAATTGGTCAAAAATGTAATTTTGAATAAGGAACTAGAAACTAGGAACCAACTTCACATTGCAGTTCCTTATTCAGATGGTCCGAATAAGGAACTGGGAACCATCGAATAAGGAACTAGGAACTAGGTTTCTATTTGCAGTAAAATTTGGTTGAAAAGGGGTAAACTGGGACAAAAATGTTATTTTGAATCGGGAACTGAATTAGAAACTAAGAAATGAATCAGGAACTAGTGCAAATGGCGTTAATACGATTACAATTGGTCAAATATGTAATTTTGAATAAGGAACTAGGAACTAGGAACCAACTTCACATTGCATTGCCTTATTCAGATTGGGCCGAATAAGGAACTGGGAACCATCGAATAAGGAACTAGGAACTAGGTTTCTATTTGCAGTAAAATTTGGTTGAAAAGGGGTAAATGGGACAAAAATGTTATTTTGAATCGGGAACTGAATTAGAAACTAAGAAATGAATCAGGAACTAGTGCAAATGGCGTTAATACGATTAGAATTGGTCAAATATGTAATTTTGAATAAGGAACTAGGAACTAGGAACCAAACTTCACATTGCATTGCCTTATTCAGAATGGGCCGAATAAGGAACTGGGAACCATCGAATAAGGAACTAGGAACTAGGTTTCTATTTGCAGTAAAATTTGGTTGAAAGGGGTAACTGGGACAAAAATGTTATTTTGAATCGGGAACTGAAATAGAAACTAAGAAATGAATCAGGAACTAGTGCAAATGGCGTTAATACGATTAGAATTGGTCAAAAATGTAATTTTGAATAAGGAACTAGAAACTAGGAACCAACTTCACATTGCAGTTCCTTATTCAGAATGGGCCGAATAAGGAACTGGGAACCATCGAATAAGGAACTAGGAACTAGGTTTCTATTTGCAGTAAAATTTGGTTGAAAAGGGGTAAACTGGGACAAAAATGTTATTTTGAATCGGAACTGAAATAGAAACTAAGAAATGAATCAGGAACTAGTGCAAATGGCGTTAATACGATTAGAATGGATCAATATGTATTTTGAATAAGGAACTAGGAACTAGGAACCAACTTCACATTGCATTGCCTTATTCAGACTGGGCCGAATAAGGAACTGGGAACCATCGAATAAGGAACTAGGAACTAGGTTTCTATTTGCAGTAAAATTTGGTTGAAAAGGGGTAAGCTGGGACAAAATGTTATTTTGAATCGGGAACTGAAATAGAAACTAAGAAATGAATCAGGAACTAGTGCAAATGGCGTTAATACGATTAGAATTGATCAAATATGTAATTTTGAATAAGGAACTAGGAACTAGGAACCAACTTCACATTGCATTTCCTTATTCAGACTGGGCCGAATAAGGAACTGGGAACCATCGAATAAGGAACTAGGAACTAGGTTTCTATTTGCAGTAAAATTTGGTTGAAAAGGGTAAACTGGGACAAAAATGTTATTTTGAAACGGGAACTGAAATAGAAACTAAGAAATGAATCAGGAACTAGTGCAAATGGCATTAATACGATTAGAATTGATCAAATATGTAATTTTGAATAAGGAACTAGGAACTAGGAACCAACCTCACATTGCAGTTCCTTATTCAGAATGGGCCGAATAAGGAACTGGGAACCATCGAATAAGGAACTAGGAACTAGGTTTCTATTTGCAGTAAAATTTGGTTGAAAAGGGGTAAACTGGGACAAAAATGTTATTTTGAATCGGGAACTGAAATAGAAACTAAGAAATGAATCAGGAACTAGTGCAAATGGCGTTAATACGATTAGAATTGGTCAAAAATGTAATTTTGAATAAGGAACTAGAAACTAGGAACCAACTTCACATTGCAGTTCCTTATTCAGAATGGTCCGAATAAGGAACTGGGAACCATCGAATAAGGAACTAGGAACTAGGTTTCTATTTGCAGTAAAATTTGGTTGAAAAGGGGTAAACTGGGACAAAAATGTTATTTTGAATCGGGAACTGAATTAGAAACTAAGAAATGAATCAGGAACTAGTGCAAATGGCGTTAATACGATTACAATTGGTCAAATATGTAATTTTGAATAAGGAACTAGGAACTAGGAACCAACTTCACATTGCATTGCCTTATTCGATTGGCCGAATAGGAACTGGGAACCCGAATAAGGAACTAGGAACACATCGATAAGGAACTAGGAACTAGTTTTCTATTTGCAGTAAAATTTGGTTGAAAAGGGTAAACTGGGACAAAAATGTTATTTTGAATCGGGAACTGAATTAGAAACTAAGAAATGAATCAGGAACTAGTGCAAATGGCGTTAATACGATTAGAATTGGTCAAATATGTAATTTTGAATAAGGAACTAGGAACTAGGAACCAACTTCACATTGCATTGCCTTATTCAGAATGGGCCGAATAAGGAACTGGGAACCATCGAATAAGGAACTAGGAACTAGGTTTCTATTTGCAGTAAAATTTGGTTGAAAAGGGTAAACTGGGACAAAAATGTTATTTTGAATCGGGAACTGAAATAGAAACTAAGAAATGAATCAGGAACTAGTGCAAATGGCGTTAATACGATTAGAATTGGTCAAATATGTAATTTTGAATAAGGAACTAGGAACTAGGAACCAACTTCACATTGCATTCCTTATTCAGAATGGGCCGAATAAGGAACTGGGAACCATCGAATAAGGAACTAGGAACTAGGTTTCTATTTGCAGTAAATTTGGTTGAAAAGGGGTAAACTGGGACAAAAATGTTATTTTGAATCGGGAACTGAAATAGAAACTAAGAAATGAATCAGGAACTAGTGCAAATGGCGTTAATACGATTAGAATGATCAAATATGTAATTTTGAATAAGGAACTAGAACTAGGAACCAACTTCACATTGCATTTCCTTATTCAGACTGGGCCGAATAAGGAACTGGGAACCATCGAATAAGGAACTAGGAACTAGGTTTCTATTTGCAGTAAAATTTGGTTGAAAAGGGGTAAACTGGGACAAAAATGTTATTTTGAATCGGGAACTGAAATAGAAACTAAGAAATGAATCAGGAACTAGTGCAAATGGCGTTAATACGATTAGAATTGATCAAATATGTAATTTTGAATAAGGAACTAGGAACTAGGAACCAACTTCACATTGCATTTCCTTATTCAGACTGGGCCGAATAAGGAACTGGGAACCATCGAATAAGGAACTAGGAACTAGGTTTCTATTTGCAGTAAAATTTGGTTGAAAAGGGGTAAACTGGGACAAAAATGTTATTTTGAATCGGGAACTGAAATAGAAACTAAGAAATGAATCAGGAACTAGTGCAAATGGCGTTAATACGATTAGAATTGATCAAATATGTAATTTTGAATAAGGAACTAGGAACTAGGAACCAACTCACATTGCAGTTCCTTATTCAGAATGGGCCGAATAAGGAACTGGGAACCATCGAATAAGGAACTAGGAACTAGGTTTCTATTTGCAGTAAAATTTGGTTGAAAAGGGGTAAACTGGGACAAAAATGTTATTTTGAATCGGGAACTGAATTAGAAACTAAGAAATGAATCAGGAACTAGTGCAAATGGCGTTAATACGATTAGAATTGGTCAAAAATGTAATTTTGAATAGGAACTAGGAACTAGGAACCAACTTCACGTTGCAGTTCCTTATTCAGATTGGGCCGAATAAGGAACTGGGAACCATCGAATAAGGAACTAGGAACTAGGTTTCTATTTGCAGTAAAATTTGGTTGAAAAGGGGTAAACTGGGACAAAAATGTTATTTTGAATCGGGAACTGAATTAGAAACTAAGAAATGAATCAGGAACTAGTGCAAATGGCGTTAATACGATTAGAATTGGTCAAATATGTAATTTTGAATAAGGAACTAGGAACTAGGAACCAACTTCACATTGCATTGCCTTATTCAGAATGGGCCGAATAAGGAACTGGGAACCATCGAATAAGGAACTAGGAACTAGGTTTCTATTTGCAGTAAAATTTGGTTGAAAAGGGGTAAACTGGGACAAAAATGTTATTTTGAATCGGGAACTGAATTAGAAACTAAGAAATGAATCAGGAACTAGTGCAAATGGCGTTAATACGATTAGAATTGGTCAAATATGTAATTTTGAATAAGGAACTAGGAACTAGGAACCAACTTCACATTGCAGTTCCTTATTCAGAATGGGCCGAATAAGGAACTGGGAACCATCGAATAAGGAACTAGGAACTAGGTTTCTATTTGCAGTAAAATTTGGTTGAAAAGGGGTAAACTGGGACAAAAATGTTATTTTGAATCGGGAACTGAAATAGAAACTAAGAAATGAATCAGGAACTAGTGCAAATGGCGTTAATACGATTAGAATTGGTCAAATATGTAATTTTGAATAAGGAACTAGGAACTAGGAACCAACTTCACATTGCAGTTCCTTATTCAGAATGGGCCGAATAAGGAACTGGGAACCATCGAATAAGGAACTAGGAACTAGGTTTCTATTTGCAGTAAAATTTGGTTGAAAAGGGGTAAACTGGGACAAAAATGTTATTTTGAATCGGGAACTGAATTAGAAACTAAGAAATGAATCAGGAACTAGTGCAAATGGCGTACTACGATTAGAATTGGTCAAAAATGTAATTTTGAATAAGGAACTAGGAACTAGGAACCAACTTTCACATTGCAGTTCCTTATTCAGAATGGTCCGAATAAGGAACTGGGAACCATCGAATAAGGAACTAGGAACTAGGTTTCTATTTGCAGTAAAATTTGGTTGAAAAGGGGTAAACTGGGACAAAAATGTTATTTTGAATCGGGAACTGAAATAGAAACTAAGAAATGAATTAGGAACTAGTGCAAATGGCGTTAATACGATTAGAATTGGTCAAATATGTAATTTTGAATAAGGAACTAGGAACTAGGAACCAACTTCACATTGCAGTTCCTTATTCAGAATGGGCCGAATAAGGAACTGGGAACCATCGAATAAGGAACTAGGAACTAGGTTTCTATTTGCAGTAAAATTTGGTTGAAAAGCGGTAAACTGGGACAAAAATGTTATTTTGAATCGGGAACTGAATTAGAAACTAAGAAATGAATCAGGAACTAGTGCAAATGGCGTTAATACGATTAGAATTGGTCAAAAATGTAATTTTGAATAAGGAACTAGGAACTAGGAACCAACTTCACATTGCATTTCCTTATTCAGAATGGGCCGAATAAGGAACTGGGAACCGTCGAATAAGGAACTAGGAACTAGGAACCAACTTCACATTGCAGTTCCTTATTCAGAATGGGCCGAATAAGGAACTGGGAACCACCGAATAAGGAACTAGGAACTAGGTTTCTATTTGCAGTAAAATTTGGTTGAAAAGGGGTAAAATGGGACAAAAATGTTATTTTGAATCGGGAACTGAATTAGAAACTAAGAAATGAATCAGGAACTAGTGCAAATGGCGTTAATACGATTAGAATTGGTCAAATATGTAATTTTGAATAAGGAACTAGGAACTAGGAACCAACTTCACATTGCATTGCCTTATTCAGAATGGGCCGAATAAGGAACTGGGAACCATCGAATAAGGAACTAGGAACTAGGTTTCTATTTGCAGTAAAATTTGGTTGAAAAGGGTAAACTGGGACAAAAATGTTATTTTGAATCGGGAACTGAAATAGAAACTAAGAAATGAATCAGGAACTAGTGCAAATGGCATTAATACGATTAGAATTGATCAAATATGTAATTTTGAATAAGGAACTAGGAACTAGGAACCAACTTCACATTGCAGTTCCTTATTCAGAATGGGCCGAATAAGGAACTGGGAACCATCGAATAAGGAACTAGGAACTAGGTTTCTATTTGCAGTAAAATTTGGTTGAAAAGGGGTAAACTGGGACAAAAATGTTATTTTGAATCGGGAACTGAATTAGAAACTAAGAAATGAATCAGGAACTAGTGCAAATACGATTAGAATTGGTCAAAAATGTAATTTTGAATAAGGAACTAGGAACTAGGAACCAACTTTACATTGCAGTTCCTTATTCAGAATGGTCCGAATAAGGAACTGGGAACCATCGAATAAGGAACTAGGAACTAGGTTTCTATTTGCAGTAAAATTTGGTTGAAAAGGGGTAAACTGGGACAAAAATGTTATTTTGAATCGGGAACTGAATAGAAACTAAGAAATGAATTAGAACTAGTGCAAATGGCGTTAATACGATTAGAATTGGTCAAATATGTAATTTTGAATAAGGAACTAGGAACTAGGAACCAACTTCACATTGCAGTTCCTTATTCAGAATGGGCCGAATAAGGAACTGGGAACCACCGAATAAGGAACTAGAACTAGGTTTCTATTTGCAGTAAAATTTGGTTGAAAAGCGGTAAACTGGGACAAAAATGTTATTTTGAATCGGGAACTGAATTAGAAACTAAGAAATGAATCAGGAACTAGTGCAAATGGCGTTAATACGATTAGAATTGGTCAAAAATGTAATTTTGAATAAGGAACTAGGAACTAGGAACCTACTTCACATTGCATTTCCTTATTCAGAATGGGCCGAATAAGGAACTGGGAACCGTCGAATAAGGAACTAGGAACTAGGAACCAACTTCACATTGCAGTTCCTTATTCAGAATGGGCCGAATAAGGAACTGGGAACCATCGAATAAGGAACTAGGAACTAGGTTTCTATTTGCAGTAAAATTTGGTTGAAAAGGGGTAAACTGGGACAAAAATGTTATTTTGAATCGGGAACTGAATTAGAAACTAAGAAATGAATCAGGAACTAGTGCAAATGGCGTTAATACGATTAGAATTGGTCAAATATGTAATTTTGAATAAGGAACTAGGAACTAGGAACCAACTTCACATTGCAGTTCCTTATTCAGAATGGGCTGAATAAGGAACTAGGAACCGGGAACCAACTTCACGTTGCAGTTCCTTATTCAGATCGGGTCGAATAAGGAACTAGGAACTAGGAACCAACTTCACACACCTCACAGCCCTCTTCAGTTTGTAATGCGTCGTTCTGTTTGAGCTGCGTCCTTCTGTTTTGACCTGCGCTCTTCAGTTTGTAATTGCGTCGTTCTGTTTGAGCTGCGTCCTTCTGTTTTGACCTGCGCTCTTCAGTTTGTAATTGCGTCGTTCTGTTTGAGCTGCGTCGTTCTGTTTTGACCTGCGCTCTTCAGTTTGTTGGCTGGTCCCCACCTCAGTGACAAGCACAAAGAGGCAGGTAATGGGAAACCGCCATGTATCGAATTACGAAATCTGATTGGTTGAATCATGGGCGCTGTCATTGGCTGTTCAATTTTACTTGCAAGTAAAGCTAAAATTATCACAGCGAACGTGGCTAGAATTTAATCGAGGATTTAATTAACATTCTTACAAGTTTTGAAATATTGGCAGGTACCAGACTAGACTAAAAAGCACGCGATAAAAAATGATGCACTATGTGCGGGCATGCGCAATCAACAACTTCCGGGAGACCAAAAACTGTCTCATTTCAAAATGGCGGTTTGCCGGTATCTGCGTCTTACTACGTGCTGCGTCTAGCTAGTCACGTGAGACGCAGTGATCAGCGAATTCAGTTTGTAATTGCGTCGTTCTGTTTGAGCTGCGTCGTTCTGTTTCGACCTGCGCTCTTCAGTTTGTAATTGCGTCGTTCTGTTTGAGCTGCGTCGTTCTGTTTCGACCTGCGCTCTTCAGTTTGTAATTGCGTCGTTCTGTTTGAGCTGCGTCGTTCTGTTTTGACCTGCGCTCTTCAGTTTGTAATTGCGTCGTTCTGTTAGACCTGTGTCGTTCTGTTTGATCTGTGCTCTTCAGTTTGTTTTCAGCATAACACGGAAGTACTGGAGTAAACATTTTGTAACAAACATTGAACGGTCACTTGGAGAATACCATTGCAACTTGGCATGGGTGCCCGTGGAGTCATAGGTAGTAGAGGGAGAGCAACTCCACATATCGTTCACATATTGGTTGTTTGCGTTTAATGTATTATGGTGTTTATTTTTTGTTTCACTGTCTTGTGTTCAGAACATAATAGGTACGGCGAGACAGCTGAATATGAATGTAAGTGCAGTCTGTTCATTGGCAGAATAGGTACGGCGAGACAGCTGAATATGAATGTCAGTGCAGTCTGTACTCCAGAGTTGAGACACTGCGTACGACACTTACGCTATGTTTCGAAAGTTTGCCAGACTTTCTTTATCAATCGCCTAAAGTCAGGTTCAGTGGATAAATTTCGTGGTATAAGGGGAACACCATTTGATTTCGGGGGGGGGGGGGGTATGGAGGATTTTGAGAAAAAAAAAATTGTCGCCAGGTGAGATAGAAGAAAAAAAATTGATCCTGCCATGGCCTGAGAAAAAAAAATTGTCATAACAGACAGAAGTGAAAAAAAAAATTGTCACAAGCACCAGAAATTAGCAAAATTTGGAAACCCTATTCTCATGTATTCTTTGCCGGCGCGCCGCCATAGGCGGCGCAAATGTTTTTACCACAAGCAATTCTTATGTTTTTTTCCCAGCACTTATGATATAAGCATGCACTACATAGGTCTACTTACACCTCAGTGCACTCAATGTTTTCCTTCCCTTTCCTGACCCAAGAAATCATATTTCAGGATTTCTGTTGCAATATCTAGATGGCATAGGCACTACATCTAAAGGGGACTTTTTGACTTCTGTAAATTGTGAAAATTTTAAAACACAAGACAGGAGTCAATAAACTAGTGTTAAAATCAATATAGTATTCTCTCAATATAAATATATTAGGAAGATGTACAAGTTGACAATGAAAAATTGAGGAGCAACAAATGTAATGAAATACAAGGGAGAGGGTCACTAAAAACATTGAAAACTTCAGGGGGCGTTACTCAAAATGTGGAGAGGAAGAAGGGGGACGGGTTACTCAATTTATTTTGGCGAAATAAATTGAAACACATCTCAAATTGCACCATTGCACACATCCATTTCTCAAAATTTTCAATCGGAGAGGGGGACACCCCCTCTCGTGCTCTCCCTCCCCCCCCCTTGGCTCTTCTAACAGTGTTACTGGTAAAAGACAAATTTAAAATACCTATCGGATTGCACTACACTGCACCGTGGCGCACATCAATTTCTCAAAATTTTCACAGGATCTAGGACAAAACTGAACTGTTGTGAATTCATCCTTTATTATCACAGAAACATGTTTTCATTTACCTCAGTTTAATGACCATTTTGACAGTTAAACATACCATATTCATGCTTTTCATTAGAAGCTGGCAGCTGGAGAAATGACACAAGAAGGTCACAAATTTTCCGTTCCTGTATATTTATTTATCTTAAGTCTCTGGCAAACAGAACTGTTTTTCACAAATTGTATTGTCATTGTTTGGTTATTGAATATTGTGACACAAACACTGATCATGCATAAAATGTAAAAAATATTGCAGTGTTCAATGTCATGTATTTTCAAACAGTTTTACCAAATGCAAAATAATCTGAAACTCATCTCAGATTGCACCATTAAACACATCAATTTCCCAAAATTTCCAATACGAGAGGGGGTGCTCTCCCCCTTGGGGTGTTCTAACAGTTTCACTTAGTAAAAAAATTAAAAAACACCTCTCAGATCGCACCAGACTGCATCTCAATCGCACCAGACTGCACCATTGCACACATCAATATCTTAAACTTTGCATGCAAGATAGGGGAAAGTCCCTGTGACACTTTTCCCTAAGCTTCTCACGTGTTCTCTCCCTATACTTTAAAATTCTGCCCGGTCAGATATCCTAGTGAAAACCTTGTCATAATACCCATCCAAATTAAACAATATACTATATGGTTAGATACTGCTTGAGCTTCTATATCTTTATTTTATTGTGACTTGCAATTTCATTTTGATGGGTTCACCTTTTTTGAACCATCATGAGATAACTGATGATAGTCTAGCAGAGTACATCAGGATTTGAAAGGTCTTTACTGTTAAATTGCTGTATTTTGTAAATTTTACAAATACATGTATTTGTATTTAACTTTTCTAAGGGGGGGGGGGGATCAGTCAAAATTTCAGAGTTAGAGAGGGGAGTTACTCAAATTCATCATGGTTGACGGGGGGGGGTGTCACTGAAATTTCTGAGTTTCAGGCGTAGTAATAATGACGGCTCCCTTATATACAACGCATCACAAACTTGATGACAAAGAAAAAAAATTGCATTGCTACTCCATTTGAAAAAAAAACTTGATGCAGCTCTGACAGTAGAAAAAAAAAATTGCTGTCACTGTGACAGGAAAAAAAAATTTGCTCCCATACCCATTTCCTCCATACCCCCCCCCAAAAAAAAATCAAATGGTTCTCCCCTAATGGCAGATTGTACGTATTCCAATGTTGTCCCACTGAAGGTTTGTTCTTTCATTCTGGAAGCTAGGATGTCTAACTTTGTTCTACTGTGTTAAAGGTTGTGTTCGTATCGTGTTTACTAGACTGATATATGTATATATAAAAATATATATATATATATATATATATATATATATATATATATATATATATATATATATAATTTACAAACAAGAGAAAACGGTACGAAAAAGACAACGGAAACAGAACACAGACAAAAGACAAAGAACAAGGATAGCACTTACAAAAAAAACAAAAACATTCTCAATCTATGATTCAAAGTACATTATATATATATATATATATTATATATATATATATATATATATATATATATATATATATATATATATATATATATATATATATATAATTTACAAACAAGAGAAAACGGTACGAAAAAGACAACGGAAACAGAACACAGACAAAAGACAAAGAACAAGGATAGCACTTACAAAAAAAACCAAAAACATTCTCAATCTATGATTCAAAGTACATTACCAGAATATGCCAGCGGGTCCTATACTTTTCAGTTGTGCTATTTTTGTAGGAAATGTTTCTCTCAACTTTGTGCTTTTGTTTGACCTCCGTTATAAATAAATAGAACGGAGGAATTTTCTTTTTTGTCTACACTTTTAGACAAGAACTGTTTCCCTAAGATAATGTGCACAGTAACAACATGTTTTTACTGTAATTTAAATAGCAGGGAAAGAGGTTATGCCTCCACTGGTACCCTTGGACGAGGCTACCTCGTGGTCGTCATCATCACTTGCCACACATGGTAGAGCAGACAGTTTACATCCTGAGCATTTTTGAGCAATTTTATAAGAAGGAAAGTGAGGGCAACTTCACACATCGTTTCTAGCTTTGTTAAATGATGCGGTACATTGAGTCGATTAATATGTGTATATACAATCTCTCTTTCTGCTAACCATAGTGCGTCACTCTTTTCTTATTGATCTTCTGGCGGGGATGTTGCCGAATGAGTCAACTATTCTGAGAAATTCTTCGGCAGATTTCACATCTGATAACATTCGAGTGGTGTCATCTGCATATTGTGCAATTTTAACTGATTTTGTTCGATTTGAATGCCCTTAATTGTTTTGTTGTGACGAATGGCGATGGACAAAATTTCTAAACAAAAAACAAGTACGGTGAAAGAGTATCACCTTGTCTTGAACCGCTGCTAACTTAAAATTAACCAGAGGTGACACCATTATTAATGACTAAAAATATCGCAGTATAAAACTTTGACCATAGAATAAAAGATTCACCAAAATTAAATTTCTTTAAAGCAAAGTATAGGAAAGGCCACTCGATAGAGTCACATGCCTTGGCAAAATAAATACAAAGTAGAATACCAGGAATATCGTTTTCTTTTGTAAAGTGTATTGAGTCTAAAATCTTGCAAACAGCGGCACCGATGTAGCGACCTTTCACATATTAACCAGCTTGATTTGGGTAAATTATTTCCGATAAAACTTTGAAATTTGAATTAAAAGGGCCTTGGCAACAATTTTTATAATAAAAGTTTAAAAGAGAAATAGGTCCCCAATTTTTCAGCTACAGACGATCTTTTTCTTTTTTATCAATCAAAGTAATGGTTGCTTGTCTTTGGGAAACTGACACTGACAACTCTCCATATATGGACGTGTACATATAGTTGAAAGTCAGTAAAATTAAATTACCATACACAAGGGCCAGAACCGCCATTCCCCGGGCTTTTATTACTGGACATGTTTTTCGAAGCTTGGTAGCACTCTTCGAGACTCAAATAACCCTCACAAATATTTGTTCTGTAATTCTGACAGTAAAGGAATTGCAAATCGCCAGTGAACTCTTCTGGCTTTTCTTCAGGAAAACAATGTGTAGTCTGGTATAAATTTCGATAAAATTCTTTCTGCGTGTTTAAAATTTCATTTAAATCTGTAGATGCTTGAAGTTTACGAATGTGATTTTTGTAACGATTTCTCTTTTCAAGCTTCAAAAATAAGCATTGCTTTTTTCACCAAGCTCATGTCATCTTACTTTTGCACGTTGAGTAATACCTTGTGTTTTGACTTCGTAAATATCATCTAAAGCTCTCTGAACTTCATCAATGTCTTGTCATGTTTTTCTATTTCACTTTCTTGATTTCGAGGTCCTTTTTTGTTGCTCAAGCTTTTTTTTCTTGTGTCTTTGACACTTAGCCCATTTTTGCTGTATTTTATACAAAAGTCCATGATTTTATACTATTTAAGCCTTGGATCAAGAACGTCAGTGAAATCTTGTCCCAAATATATTTTTCATGCTGCAAACCTTCGAGCAACCAATAATCGCATACAGAAGGAACAGAAGTATGCGATACACTTACAAATGCCAGACTTCACAAAAGCTACAATAGATGGCACTCCGATTCACATGAGCATACACAAACACAACAAGACCAAACCGTAGACATAGCTTCCGTAATTGAACAACAAACTTCAGTGGAACAACATATTAACACATAAAATCAATCAATCATTCAACATGTCTCACCAATCAAAAATGAATTTTAAGTGACTGATGAAGAAATCTCTGTTTTCGAAACGTAGCTTCAAAGGATCGCAGTGTAACGCTAGTCTCTCCGTTCCAATGTGGGTTAACAGCAAGACACGTAAATTACGGGTACGTCTCGCCATGGCTAATCAACCCTTTACATAAAACAGCTAAACATTATATACACACACATAGAATCATACACTAAACGCAAAGAATTCATATAGAACGATGTGAGGAGTTGCTTTCCCTTTATTACATTCGCCATGGCTAACAAATACTCCCATAAAACAATCAAACATGATAGTTGATACACACTCACAATATACACAATATCATACACAAAATGCAAACAACTCAGATATGAACGATGTGTGGAGTTGCTTTCCCTTTATTACAACAAAACAAACTGAAGAGCGACGATCAAACAGAACGATGCAGTTCAAACAGTACGACACAATTACAAACTGAAGAGCGCAGGTCAAAACAGAACGACGCAGCTCAAACAGAACGACGCAATTACAAACTGAAGAGCGCGGGTCAAAACAGAACGACGCAGTTCTAACAGAACGACGCAATTACAAACTGAAGAGCGCAGGTCAAAACAGAACGACGCAATTACAAACTGAAGAGCGCAGGTCAAAACAGAACGACGCAGCTCAAACAGAACGACGCAATTACAAACTGAAGAGCGCAGATCAAAACAGAACGACGCAGCTCTAACAGAACGACGCAACTACAAACTGAAGAGGGTCTGTGTCGTTTTCGGCCACGGCAGTTTAGGCATCAAAAATCAACTTAAAATGGAAAAAATGAGAGAATTTCGCCAACAAGGTGATGCCTCAAGTATTCACAAAACATAATATGTTGGAACAATGCTTTAATTTACACCATGGTTGTTGAAAGCTCCGGATTTTCGGGAGCATTCGTTGAAGCTGTTACCATGTGCCACTCATATTGGATTACGAATACCTAGGGAGATAGGGGGTATTTATAGGCTCCCCCTGCCTTTAACTCTATGGGGAAAAAATAAAATTTTCGATTTTCAAAAAAACTAAGAGTGTGAAAGGTTTTTTTTTACACCAAGAGCTTTAAAATGAACTCCCAAAAGTGCTAGATCAGAAAAGAATTGTAAAAGTTTGAGAGTCCGAATGTATGTATCCGAGGCGCGTTCAATCTGACGGGCTGTAGGCACGTACTGCACAAGACAACCAAATACAAGACGATTTAATGACATAACATACAGTAGATTAAATACATGTATAGAGATAAGAATACATTTTTCTCGGAGATATTGTCAAATCATGGGTCATCATAGATACTGGGGTAGTATAACTGATAAATGATAGAGTAACTTGGAAATTTTATGGTGGTGAAGTTGGTCACACAGCTCCTTCATGTTCATTGTTTATAGGGTGAATAAACGGGCCAGAGCCTCACTTACAGGGACTGTAATAAATCAACCATCCAAAAAGATAAACCCGAACAAAGTACAAAGAAAAAAGTAAAAGAGAAACAAAAAGGACAAAATAACCAACGATATTCTCTAAAAAGGATGAGAAAATAAAACACAGAAAACGTCCATAAGATTAAAGCATTTAAACGTGATTTTAAAAAATAACTACAAAAAATGATGATGATACACAATACAATTTTGAAAAAAAATCAAGTTTAATATACCTACTGATCAATCATATCTTTATTTCACTCTATGTTTTCATTGTAAAATGACAAATACAGTTGGCCATAAAGGAATAGAAGTAAACTGTGCCCATACATTCCAAGAAATGAGCTCTTCTAGTGTACCATAAGCCTTAGTCAACATATTTTGTGAACAGTGATACACACACTACCTACAACATGTTGAACTGTCCAGTATTCAGCTTGCCAACACAGCCTATGTATGTGTACGTACTGTGCATTGGTATCATTGAGAATGACTTTCAGTCTTGACTCTAACTCAATAGTGTTTACATATACAGAGTCTGTCGACAAATTGAATATTGTGTGTTTCAATGTGCTGTAGGGAGACAGCAAGAAACTGTATTTGATACTTCGAATAGAAATACTGAAAAAAAAATTATCAACACTGCAGCTTCTGCCCCGTTACGAGGCCTTTATATTGTTTTTTCTTATTTTTCAATTATCAGGATATCATTAAAGTTTCATTGGTAAAATAATAGGGAACCAAAATATTTCAGGTCCCCCCCCCCCCCTATACGCGGAGCAAAACTTTCACGTCCCCCTCTGCTACCCTCAGAATTGTCGAATCCCCTCACCAGTATTTGTGAATGCAGCCTAACTAAACATCTCTAGTATCTTTCTTAAAGCATCCTGTGTCAACGTTGATGATCTTGTATGCATCTACTTTAGACATTCATACGGGGACTGACACGAATAAACCTTCCTCAACCTTCCAACCTGTAACAGGATATCAGATGTTGTAAATAAATCGACAAAAGTCGTAGATGTTTTGCGCCACCAATGTTCAGATAACATATAACTTCTGTTTTAATGACCTGGCATCGTGCGCCCGCCCTGCGTGTGTTGTTGATGTGTCTTCTGCACTCTACACACATACGTCCCAGATATCATGCAAACTTGAAGGTAGTTCACTTTGTAAGAAAACATTTTGAAGCTGTTGTACCACGGGCTACCTAAGTTCGATAAGTGCACTGTCGACAAGTTTCCCAGTAACTGTTCGTACTGAGAAAGAATAGACGAGAAGCGCATCAAGATTTGTGATTGCATGTCCTTGAAAAAAATACTTACGACAAACAAACACGGAAAATAACCATTGTTCCATACCCTGTTTTCGTCAACCGATAATAGGTCATTGTCATGTGATTAGTATATACATATTCAACGGTATTTCTCTTCGCACTGAAAGCGTTACACATGTCCTCTGTCTCTCCTTGTCTGTATGCCTGTATACTTATCCCTCAATCCCCCTGTCTGTCAGTCAGTCAGTCAGTCTGTCTGTCTGTCTGTCTGTCTGTCTGTCTGTCTGTCTCTGTCTGTCTGTCTGTCTCTGTCTCTGTCTGTCTGTGTGTGTCTGTGTGTCTGTCTGTGTGTCTGTCTGTCTGTCTGTCTCTCTCTCTCTCTCTCTCTCTCTCTCTCTCTCTCTCTCTCTCTCTCTCTCTCTCTCTCTCTCTCTCTCTCTCTCTCTCTCTCTCTCTCTCTCTCTCTCTCTCTCTCTCTTTCTCTCTCTCTCTCTCAAAACAAGACCCTACACCTCTAGTCAGGTCATTTGCTTTTCAAAGCCTAGCAGGAGCAGCAGCAGCAGCAGTGTCTTATCTTTGTAAACATCCGAAAATGCATGTAATTGTGGTAAAGTAGCTGTCAAAAAGTCCTTTTTACTTTTAACCATGCCCCTAGTGATTCATATTGTTCCCTCAGAGTTTTCGAAGCTAAAAAATAGAATTTAAAAAAGCCTATCGCATTAGATTTCCCGCCAAGAGTTATCAACAACTGTCTGCGTTACGGACCGTTTTATTTGAATCTGTAACTGGGTAGGTTGTACAGAAATTGAGTCAAATCAAGGAAATTTCAAAAAATGCTCAAAATGAGATCGGGAGATGGCTGACTGTCAAAGCTACTCAAATTTAGTAAATAGAAGGTGCATTTCACTTAGGACTAAATTTCGAAATTAAAGGAAGAACACATGTTATTTTCTTTTTCTTTGTTTGCTATAAGAATGCGTCTTTAGATTCCTTGCGGTCCATAAAACTGAAAACTACCAGTCAGTAAAACAAGACTGAAATGCTGTATGGTTCAAGGGAAAACTGTAGATTTTCAATTTGGCTGGACATGAAATGAAACCGCCGATTGTAGCAAACTGTACACGTCGTTACTTATCCGGGCCCCAGTCGCGAAAAGAATGGATTTCTACAGCATGGTCATTTGTGTAGCCTACCTTTTATCTATACTGAGCCATGACATAATAGCAGAAGCTTATGGTGATAGAACGGACATGTAGTTCAATGTCCGCCCAGATGACCACACTCATCCACAGTCTTCAACAGAAGTCGACTGACCTTCTGATCAACTTAAAGAAGACGTCCCCTCGTTTCTTTCGGTAGCGATGGAGGGAAGTTACTCTTTCGAAATATCTCAAGTAAAGTATGTGAATTTTGCGATCGTCGATTGGATGAACATCAAATTCTATGTTATTATTTACAACAACTGGATTTCAATTTCAACTTGATTAGCATTACACGCAACAAATTGACATCTGAGATATCAAATGTACGTCTTCTCAAGCACACCAGATTTTTGAATACTTGTTTAGACTAATGAGGGTATATGATTTAGTGACATCAGTTGTTTTCCAAAGTATTGATTATATACCTCTAGTTGCTATGTTTTGCGAGCTTGTTTTGATATGTACTGTGTACATACGTATTGTCTATTGCACTGTTTTAAAGTTGATATTCAAATCCTTGAATGGCCTCGCAACCCTTTATTTGACTGGCATTTTTCATCGAATTTCACCGGACATCCGTGATGCTGGTCATGGTAATTTGTATCTTCCAAGAGTCAAGACTGCCACACCCACAGGTCAAAAGCCTCTCTTTTCAAGCTGAAAGTACTTGGAATATAATTCCCCTTCGATTAGAGACTGCTTAACTTTATTCATAAAGTTGGATGATTATCCTATCAATGATGAAGTTATCAAATGGGGTTCAGATTTAGATCGTTTCTTTTTTGTAATGTTATGAAAATCTTACTCTTTCTTATTTTGTGCATTTTCTCTATGTACATATTTTTTATTTATCCGCATGTACTTTTTCGAGCTCTTAGGCTGCGTTCACAAATAATGGTTAGGGAGGAGGGGGCTTGAGGAATCGCGATTTGAATTTTTTTTCAGACCCCCCTCAATACTGTCAAAAAATTCAAATCCTCCATCCATCAGATCAAAATTTTTCAAATCCCTCCAACTGTCATAATATAGTAGCATATTTACAAGGGATGTAAGAGCAGAAAAAATAAACATGCATTTCGCAGTTCTGCTCGCAGATGTTCGACACCACCTTTTTAACATAAATATTCTGTAGTGGTTACAGAAATGTTCTCAGTAGTTTGTAGAGGCATGTTCCTAGGTCGATTTCTTAAATTGATTTTTTTAAATGAATCAGTGGACTTTTAAGATTTTAATTTATCAGTCTAAGCCGACTTGAGCTAATCCAAATTTGATTGGGTCAATAGAACCCGCTGAAGAGCGCCTAAAATGACGATCATGAGACAGTATATAAATTGTGAATTCGACATTGCCAAATAATGGAAAACTGAGCACGGTGACCTACTGAAGATTTTTTTATAAAAAGTACAAGACATATATGACCTAGATGCTACTTATTAGGTGAAAAATAAATAATGCAATTAATTCACACATTTTTTCAATTACATTAGAATCTTTACTGTTCCAAATTTTACTTTTGTGTTATTGTACGATGAGAATGAGAACATTTCATTCACTGAATGAACTTGAAACGAATTGTTTTATAAATTGACTTTAAGTGATTTTCGTGAAAAACATTGACTTTAAATCAAGCGTGTTGACTCCATCTTTTTTCTTTAACAGTTGATTATTCTAAAAAACCAGAATTACAAATTCCCTAATTAACGCAAAGACGTAACAATAGCTACAATTATTCTGATCGTACACCCTTAAGCGAACAATATTACAAACATAAAATTATGACCGCAAGTCGTGCGGACGGACGATTCCACCGAGTAATATACATGTTTGAACGCAAAGCTAAGCTACGTATCCCTGAGAAGAAACCGAAAGAGACAATCTGAGACAAAGCTCTTCTTTTATAAATATAACGGCACCCAGTGCCGCTCCCGTGGTCCTGTACAAAAGTAACAGATTAACATACGCGATCAGAGCTTTAAACACTTTTACCACCCTTGTTTGGGCCAAACCCATTGTTATCATTGGTGATTGCGAATCTGTTCAACGGAAAATGAGATGAAAAGGTTAAACCGTTGATTTTGAAATAAAGCCACATTAGCTTGGTAATGCAATACTTGAATCGAGGTCAAAATAAGACTTTCTTCGCAAACACGCTTTATTGCCCGTCTTTTTCACAATTGCGCATGCCATGCCTTCTTCATTTAATATTTGCTTCATGTAAGGATTCATTATTATCGAAATATATTTTTTTCTTTCATGAAATCGTTATTGTCGCTGTGGGTTCATATTAGTGTTGCATCTGTATGCGAAATGGTACAATTCTTAAAGTACCCTTCAATCAATCAAAAAAGTAGAAAATCTCTTTAACAACTTTAGATATGTTTTTCAATATCTTTCTATTTTTGACATCTATATACGATAAGTTGAACCATTCGTCTGATGATCGCTACGAAGGACACGTCGTAGCGTAAAATTCTGAGTAATGTCCAATGTTCTGATTTCAACTTGTCAATATTATATATTATAGCCCAAACATGGGACTATGTGCCCGAGGGTAGGTGACCATTTGCCCGACGTAAGGAGGGCAAATGGCCCCGAGGGTACATAGTCCCTTGTTTGGGCTATAATGTTTTTATTACATGCCTCTCTTACTCAGTTTGCACCAAAAATAATTACGTTTATTGGCAAATTATAGTCAACTTAATGCTTTATTTTCATTTTAGACGAAAAAAGGGTTAAAAATAGAACGATTTTCATCATCGAATGGCGCAATGATATATTTAAACTACTGTTATGCAGTTTATCAATATTTTTATGCGAAATTTTCCAAAAACCAGATTTCTGTGCAAAACATGACATTTCAAGACTTTTACATCCAAAAGTTCAACTACACGTTTCACGCTCAGGGTCAGCCAATGCAGCTGTTCGTGAAAAAAGATGTTCGCAAGTGGTTCGTGCGGTGGCAAGTTCAACTTCATCGGTGAGTCTATGATGATTTTGTCATATCGCAATGGCTATCGCCATCGCTCAGCAGTTATACGCTAAAAACAGTCAAATATATGACATATTAAAAAAATACACACTATCATACACTCAAAACGCAAACAACAAAAATATGAACGATATGCGGAGTCGGTTTCTATTTCTTACAACACTTCATCAACTGCACTTATAAAAAAACGTCGCGAGTCAAAGTTGATTGTAAACAAGATTTTTCAATCCAAAGTAAGATTCAGTCAATGCGAACCTGAAAGATAGCAGTCATATGTTAATGAGAGGGCAGAGGAGAAATTTTGTCGTGGGGAACGAGAACTTGGGAGTTTCAGTGGTGGGGAGAGGGCCACTGTGAGTTTTGGTTGTTGGGAGGCCGGGGAAAGGGGAAATATCTGCAGGAGGGGAGGACTATTAAAATTGTGATGGATGTGAACAGCTTTTATTCCCGCCGAAATGTGTTTACCTCAAGTCTTTGCTACACTATATTTAAAATTAAGATAGTATGCGCCTCAAAAGTGAAAGACTTAAACTTTTGCCCAAACGTTCCTGAATGAAACTTTCAACCAATCTCTTACCAAATCAAGATAAAAATTGAGGGTCACCGTGCAAAGTTTGGTACTAGAGAAACACATAAGATTTACAGATATTTGAAATTCTAAAATGGCCGCAATCCCTGTTAACTCTATAGGAAAAATACTATTTTCGATTTTCGAAAAATTAAGCCGGTATAAAGTTTTGTTACTTCAAGAGCTTTCAAATGAGCCCCAACAAGTGGTAGATCAGAAAAGAATTATTCAAATTTGAGTCTGAAATAGGTTGATTTGCTGCCCCTTATACACTGAGCAATGACATATCATGACACGCTTACGGTGACGAAGTTTGGTTTCAACAAAGAACATGTGACCACACTCACCTGTTTGTCTTCAAAAGAAATCGACTGACCTTCAGATGAACTATAAATAGGCAAGGACAACAGAAGTATCGGTGCATTCAATCGGTGATTCAATGGATGTTAGCGAAGACGGAACATTTATAGCAGTTGGCCTTCAGAGGTTAAAAGAGTGTTATTATATAAAGCTCTCACAGTTTTCGTTGGACGAAACCGACTTAACGTGAATAGGTGTTCAACTTTGAATTGTATTTCTGCAGCGCGCGCTTCCCAAACGTACAAAACTGTCTTCCAATAGCCATTGAGGGGGTCCATATATATACACATAATCACAGAGTAACATACACAGAGTGGCAACACTTGCATGCCTTTTGTTCCATGGTCGTCTCTGTAGACTATTGGCTTTTCATATTAAAATGAGCTTAAAAGGTGTTAAACTTTTTGGAGGCTTTGTTTGTGGTTGATAATTACACGAGATTATGCGAATTATACGACGAGATGGCATCGTACTACCAGTCGCGTAGCAACCATAGTTACTTTGTGAGCTCTCAGGCCAGAAATACTGCTTCACGCCGATCAAACATAACACGCCAGCAGATTCATAAACATGTCCTTTCTTGACGCACGTGTAAAAGACGGTATGACTGACCGTAAACCATTGAGTAAAACCAGACAGTATCGATAAAAGACTTTCAAATTTGGTTCAAACACACTCATTATATATTCATAAAAATATGAGAGGAATTTTTAAAACGGTAAAACCCACTTTCCTGAAGCTCAAAACACTCCCGTTTTCGCCAGCACATCAATTCCGATCAGCACCACAGGACAACAACAACACAAGCTTTGTCGAACATACTTTCGCTTAACAATTGGTGAAAATCCGAAAATTACCGAAGGGTGCATGGTCGGCACTCTTCGGAAAAGAGAGCCAAGAGCTTCGTGAGGCGAGGCAAACATGGATTGCTTACGTAACCGCTTCACGCCTTAAACAATAGCTGTTGCCACTCTGTCAATGTTATTACTCTGTGACATAATGTATTGGATACGCCGTAAGCGATTATGTCACGTGTGATTAGTATTCGCGCTCAGTAACTTTGAAAGTACTTCAGAGCAGAAGGGCGGCACAACCCTGATCAACTAAAGAGCTGATTTTATCAATACTGTTCATATTTCATAATTATCATCTTGCATAGACTATGTACGCATTATCCGCTTGTGTAACAACGAGATCAAACGGCTACGCTATACAAGCAAAGAACGGTAGTTTGCGGCTACTGGGTGAACAAACTTTTCTTGACCTGAGTTCATGCAATTTCATGTAAACAACATATATACACACGCGCGATCGCGAGCCTGGCCGTTTCAAAAAAAACCCCAAACAAACAAACGTGGAGCTCCGTTTAGGGTGACGGGAGCGGCCGTCTGCGCCTCGTTATAATCAATCAATGAATACTGCAGGCCATATTGGTTTTAACGTCACTGTCGGTCGATTTGTGACTAACAGTCGAATTTTAACAGTTGCATTAAAGTAGAAAATTGCTTCGCCATTTCTGTATCCGCTCTGGGTTATACTGACTGTTTTGGAGCATGCGTACACTCAAGTGACGACACACATATTAATTACGACAAAACTTCCCGGTGTTCACGATGAGACTGCACGATTGCAGCAATATCAAACCGGTATAGCGTTAAGGGACTGGTCGTTTCTCCGGCCTGGGGGTACCGGTGGAGTCATGGGGGGTCACCCTGTCTTTGACTTTGGTGATGGGGAGGGGGTAACCGTGTTTTTGAAATGCTCGGGGGATCAGTGTGTTTTTGAATTACAACACGGTCATACTTGCCTAAAATACATCGTACCAGCTACGAATTTTATCATTCAGTTGCATTTTTCGTTCTCATTGGTGCAACTATTTTCCTTTGTGTCACACAGGTTTTCAGTAAAAATGTTTTTCATGACAAAATACTAGTTAACAAAAGGCAGTTTTTGTCGCTATTTGGTGTGCTTTAAGGTTTCATATTAAAAGAAAAGGTCCTCTCTGACACTGTGCACATCGGATTTGACTACAACTTACAAAATAGCTTTCTATGGCTTGTCTAGAGATGTAATAGGATGGCTGGCAAGTGTAAACACCCACCAAAGTCTTTGATTTACAGCTGTTCTCTCTTTGATATTAATGATTGACATCCATTTATGTACAACAATTCTGGACATCAGGTTATGCATAGTAAGAGTGAAATACATTAACAGTTCATACTGAATTCAAACTTTAACATTAAAACATATATATATATATATATATATATATATATATATATATATATATATATATATATATATATATATGTACACGTGTGTGTGTGTGTGTGTGTGTGTGTGTGTGTGTGTGTGTGTGTGAGATATTTATATTTCACCTTGTGTTTTACCTTTGTAATGGGGGTTCACCCTGTTTTCGAAAGTTGAAATGGGGGGGGGGGGTCATCCTGTTTCCGAAATTGGAATAGAAGGGGAGTCAGCCACTTTTTGACCTAGCAAAAAATAATCCACCGCCCCCCCCCCCCAATAAACTGACCAGTCCCTAATAGCTCAATCTTGGCGTCAGAAAACACATCAGCAGAGTTACATTTCGATACTGACATCTTTATTCGTTGCGTCTCCTTATAAGGACATAGACGGATCGGTGAGTAATATAGCACACTCACTAAGTCGGCTGGAGCCATTGATTGGCTCAGTCATCCAACCTAGGTATACGACAGAGCCAATTAAATCTCTCAATTGATTTGAATCAGAATTGATAAATTGCTAGAATTAGGCCTACGCCTTACGAAATTGTTTTTGAAAAGCAACATCGTATCAGGGAGGAGATCAAAAACAAATCCACTCCTTGAATGTTATCATGTTTTCATCCGATGTACTTTATATGAATACAACAATATCACGTGACATAGCAGGCGATTACAACTGTTCTTGCCAACATTTGAACATCGTAATCTATACTCACACACGGTTATACGAAAACGGGGGACAGCAAAAGTCATGTGCGTGCATCATTAGTGCAATTCACTCGCTAAAATTAAGATCAAGAAATTGCCAGAATAGTTTCAAAATGATCGCAAAGTCTACATAGTTTCACGCCCCGATATAAGAGTACATCAACCCAACAACTGATTCACCCTTCCCCGGACCCTTTCGCATTTTAGTCGCTTTTTACGGTGACTCGCCGGTACTCAGTCCTGCCGAAGTGTCGCTTCACAGCCGTGGCCGCTTCCCTCTGGGTTTTATACATTGAGCATATTACACGCAAAAGCATACCGCCTACACTGTAGATAGACCCAAACGCAATTGTTAGAAAGAGGCAGCATGTTTGCGTGCTTTGTGTTTGTGCGCAGTGCGCTGGAATTGTGCCAACTCCGGCAATGTGTCGTTCGTTAACCCACTTTCTGGACTCTTAGGGATCGTCGAAAAAGTTGGCAAACCGGACTCTGAGCCGCCGTTATTGTCAGTGCGCCAAACGCCGCTCCCGATCGACACTGATCTGCTGGTCATCACTGATCGAGTGTGTTATTAAATATGCGAAGGGGTGCTTAAATGATGAACAACGCGATATCACAATTTTTAGTTTTGAATTGGATGGCTTTGAGTGGAAAAATTAATTATAACCCACAACATGGAATATCCAGTGCCGGTCTTGTTCAGTCTTTGGTATGAAATATTTAGTACCGAGACACCATCTTGCCACGAACATTTTTTAGGCAATATTTTACCCGGAATATTATTCTTTTGTGTGAAAATGACCACATTTGCTTCAAAATTAAGTGATGGTTATGCAAAGTTTTGTACCTGGCCGTTGAAGTTTATTACAGGAATGCACACACATACAGGAGTAGCAAGTTGCTTTTCTGATGCACAGCGCAAGCTCCGGAGTCGAACTTCCAAATTCTCTCACCCCTAGTCCGACGAAGTGGAATGAGCATCACTCGTACTCGATAACACTGACAAGTTCTCAGCGCATAAAATGCCTTCTAATTTATGGGTGACTGGCAAAAAGTCAAGGCCGTGGCCATAAGATTATAATTTCCTAGGGGTCACCGAACCATTGGCTCTTGGAAGGGATGATCAAAAATGGCGGAAGAAATCTACCCCTACGGCGAAAAAAAATGCTGTGGAATTGCTGCAGATATTTTCCGATTTCAAATTTTTCACGGGGATGTTAGCAATTTAAAAAGAACTGTGCAGTGAGCGAGGGCAACATGTAACGGAGACATCGAATTCCGCTCTTGGATTCAGCCTGCAAATCGCTGTCGTCTTGTATACAGTATGTTAGGGGAAACACTGCCTATAACCACTATAGCGATTTTATTTTCAACATTAAAATCTACATTCATATTAGTCAATTTCGAGCTAATCCTCGATAAATTTTCCGATCTGCAGTTCTTCTCTGATCAACTCTCTTCTCTAGCTATTTTTAGTCCTTTAACGCCGTCTACGCGGACACACGGTGCCAGCGTAAGGGCGAGGTATCAGATGTGTAGTATTTAAGTTTTTTCACCCGGTCACTATGATGTAATGTGCGTCGTGTCCCCCTGTGTTGTGTTGTGTTGCGTGTCCCGCTGTGTTGTGTTGTGGGCGGTCTTTTTGCGCATGCACGCTCATATCGAGCTTCAAAAGGTTGAGCTTCTACATGCAACTTTCAACTCGAGTCGAACTTTCTTGCTAACATAAGGTCAAATATCGAAGTTGCCTATCTAATGAATTAGGCCTATAGAGATTATCTGTGCGGACACGGCCGGGAAGTCCTGGTACAGGGACCATTGAACATATAAAATATGATGGTGTTCCGGTATATGTATTCTCTACACAGGACAGTACGATCGAAACACCACAGGAACCACACAATAACAATACAGGCGCCGTCCAATTACCATTCTCAACACATAATGTCAAAACAACGCTTATCAGGCTTATGAACTCGCTTTTATATTTGGCCCAGACCGAACTCCCCATTTACTGGCTGTCACACGCCCTAGCGCGAAGGCCTGCTAGAAACTCGCTATAATTAACCGATATACATGTAACAACATGAGACAAATAAATTTGTTCTCGAGTTTCTACACTGCTGTTTACAGAACTGCGGCAAGTGTAGACGATCCCTTGCGGGGTGTTTCCCAACAGCAAGTTGTTTTGCATTGCTGACCTTATTTTCGACGCCTATTGATAAAACTTGTTTACGTTTTCCGCATTGTATCGCTGAAGCTGCTCCGCTCAGTGCGCCTTCAACGTGCTCTGATGGCGTCATCCTGAAAAAAATGTTCGTGCCTGCTTTCTCGCTAGTAATGTGCTCTTTAACACGGAGTATAAATAGACGAAATGAAAATGTGTTTTCTTTTCTTAAAAGAGTAATACCTTTGCATGTCCATTAAGTATTTCACGAGCATGTCAAGGTCATGAGCAACAGATTCGAGTAAGGCACACTGTGGATTATATTCATTATATCTGCTGAAGCGACCAGAAATGATTGGGTGCTTTAGAAAATCGAACTTCTGTTTAGGCGAGACACCGATTCTCCATGGAAAAACATCCAGAATACTACTTCTGCGTCTGGTTAGGCCTTTGCTTAAAATTAACAATTGGACCGAGAAACCAAGTGCAGAACCCGGCCAGTTAGCGTACCCACAGAGGGACTGCGGCGTACGTTTTGCTCCGGATTGAGTGTCGAAAACAACAAGCGCATTTTTGTTTCTAGTCTCACGGGTAAAAATAAATGAAGACGTTTCCGACAGATCTAACCTTCCTAATCAGCCATTTTACTGGAAATACTTCTTAAATTTGGCGTCTGCACGTATTTCATTCTCCGACGCCTACTGTTTTTTACAGAAAAAAACTTGCATCAATGTATCCCAGTAAGCAGTGTGCGCCATATGGCATTCGTTTCCAGATAGTTCGATAAGTTTTTTTTCAATATTTATGTTTCCCTTTTCCTGCGAGATAGCAAACATCTTACACGTCTTTGCCCGGCGTTACGATCTGTGGGCACGTATAATGATCACGATATGCAAGAAGTTGCATCCGCGTACTTTTCTTTTACGGAGCGAGGGCTGTTGCATGTGTAGATCGCGGCGGCCATCGAAGTTACGAGCACCGCTATGGCTTCCTCTCAACATCGTTGGGATCCGCATAGGGCTAGCTTAGCTTTGAAGTAACGCAACCGCGGAATGGGATGGATAGCGGGCTGCTTGCGATCACCAAGAGCTTACCGGTCATTGGTCGATCGTAATTTATTCATGTCGTTATGACGACGGCAATTCAGAAAGATGGAGAATAGTATACTACAAGGTAGTAATGGGCGAGTGCCAACTACTATCCAGTCCGATCCAGTTCGGTCTAGCAAACCCTAGTTGCATAAATATTGAAATAAGTCTGGATAAATTTGCATAACGTATAAAATGCATTAACACTACAAAATATTTTTCAGAGCGGTTTACAGCGAAGATCGGAAGTGTGTGTGTTGATTGCGTCTCGGGCGAGCAAAAGAACTTTCAGCAAGCTTCCAAGATGTTGAGCCGAATTGTACCGAATATTTGAAGACAGCTGTTAAGCAGCAAAGCGGTTAGTCAGTTACCTAGTCTTTTTAGAATTTTTCAAATAATATTTTTGATTTAGGACCGTTTCTTTATGTAAAAATGCTACCGTGATACTGTGGTAAATTACTCAAACTTGACACGCAATTCTCAATGCCAATGACAAAATTTAATGGATTCTAGGGTAGACAACGCCTGCAAAGTCTTGTTGTGAAAGTGCAAAATGAAAGTTCTCAAAAAAGTAAAAAGAGGGAAATCTGCACACAGAACGTTGTAGGCGCGAACTCAGAGAGAATTGATTGACCGCTGTCAATCAATTTTCCTGATCCCACGCCCAAGGACGCTCACTGTGTCAGGCTCCGGTTTGCTGACGAACTTTCGCGAAAAAATAGTGTATTTTAAAAACCCACGTTTTCTGATATGAAATGATTGTATTCCTCTGATTTGCGAAAAAAAAAAATAATATTTCTTTTTTTTTCTTGGGCGGAGTATTTGCTCTTCGGGAAATTTGTTCGGGTCGCACTGAGACACTTGTTTTGAAGTTTAACTGTACAGCGCGAAACGTCGCAAACCGGTTTCTATTCACTATTGGTAAACTAGCTGGAACCAGTTTTGAAGCATGTTATCGTTTTCGCTCGATCGGTACTGTGACAGCGGGCGTATAGTGATCAGTTTATCATGGATTATGGTTGCGAACACAATTTTGTTTCAATTATCTTCTTTCAGAAACGCTACTTCTTAAATGAAACAATTCAAACTTCTTCATCAATCAAGTCGGTGCATTGTGCAGTTTAGTGATAGTAAAATAAAAATGAAAAGTGAATGTAAAAAGACACAAATACCTGTTCTCATTCTGTATTTGACCGAGGATATGCCTCTGTCAAGTGTTTTAATATAAATTGAGTCGACAATAGTTTTTCCGTGTATAATTCTTACATTTCAAATCGCTGTTTACAATCTTACAATCTTGGAATTTAGCATTGCGTCACGAGCCTTTTCCGGAATGTATGCGTAACCTCTTCCTGTACAGGTAGCACAACCGGTTCTTGCGCAGTTGTTCTGCTCACATATTGATTTTCTTGATTCGTCGACAATAAGGTTTTCTGTCAGACTCAGAGCAACTTTTCCTTTTTGCGTATTTTACCAACCGAATGCCGACCACATTCATAACAACAATGAACAGTCAATATGCAGGCCATTGAACTTTCAAATAGGCTTATCGCTGGCTGCGTGGCCTCGTTCTGATGTACCTTGCACTTGCTCGCAAGATGGCCGGCCGGGTGCAGGTGCTAGGCGGGGTGGTGCACGGTGCATGCTGGCATGGCGGTTTCACACATCGACGCGTACGCGTAAGTGATAGATGTATCCATATGGAGCCGGAGGTATGCGCGATAATTGCAGCGAGATATTTGGCTTGCTTGCGCATGGACCCGACCGTTCCGAGACGGGACAGCTCGACAGGGTTGTATGGCTAAAATGTCGCTGTCGGCAGTGTTCGGCTCGTCGTCTCTCTGAATACTCACTCAGATCAGGACCGGGTATGTAGTGTACAGTTTGGGTAAAAGGGAGTACTAGTATGTACATCAGACACCCGTCGCCCATGACACCCGTCGCCCATGCAGCTGTGGTGGCATCAGGCGCAATGCAGCTTTTCTCTTCAGATGTAACGTAAAAATAATGCTGAAATCTTAATAAATAATTATGAAAATGACATGCACTCCAAAGGTGTAACAAATATAACATGTGCCAGTTTTATGTGTGCGAAACCAGACAATCAGCGAATGTATCATTTTTGCCCTAATTACTATCATTGTTTTGCTTGTACTTCCATGTGTTTGTTTATCATGTAAATTCAGAAAGAATATCAGTTTTATTATGAGCTCTACCGTCATTTTTAGCGTTTGCTACCAAGATTACGCAGTGCTAGTATAACCATGGAAGTCTTTCTATCTCCTTGGTAATGGTATAACAAATTTGAACCAGCGAGTGAACCGCTGTCGTCATTGTACAACTACAAGTCTACGTCATGTTATAGTGTCACGCGAGGGTACATGTGTTTCGAATTCAGTGATCTGTGGTGGTCACACGTAATCTCAATGACGTATTAATAACTGATTGGAATGACAAACACAACATTGAGTCATCCGTGTTGTTTACGTCCTCCGGCTAAACATCATTTCCAACTTCCGAGGCCAATCAACACCATTATCTGATCGTGAATGGTGTAATTTGCATATTTGCCATATCATGTAATGACCTTCCGCGAACCAAAATGTTACAAAGGCGGATCCCTTTTATTATATCGGCCAGAGTTGCACCAATAGCCCATGGACACTTAAGCGCTCTACCGACACGACTGACCGCAGTTACATCGTAACTACACTTTGCTCATGACTTGTCAGAGAGTAAACAGCAGTAAGACTTGCATGTGGCCATGAAGCCCAATAACGAGTCCGTATTTTTCCTTTCCTTGTCACAGCTTTGGCTGCGCTGAGCCCCAAAGTAGAGGAGCTAGATTTCGAGTCGGTACAGATGCCCCCAACTGACTTCAAACCAGACAAGTACACCGTAAGTTTTCACCCTCACATTTTGTCTGGTACAAAGTGTGCACAGTGCAAGAATATTTGTGTATTAAACTTTTACACATTCCTATCTCAGCCATAGTTTTTTCAAAGTTAGCAAACATTACGCCAACAAATCCATTAGATTTGTAACTCAGAAAAGTTTCAAAGGGAATGATCTTAAAGGTACAATGCGCCTCAAGGACAGAAATTCTTGCTTTCAAATTTTGTCAATTCTCTTCTGATCTACCACTTGTGTAGGCTCATTTTAAAGCTCTTGATGAAAGAAAAGTTTTCACTGTCTTAGTTTTTTGAAAATCGAAAATTTTATTTTTCCCCATAGAGTTGCCTCAGGGATGGCAGCCATTTTGAATTCCGAATATCGGTAAATTTTAGTAGTTTGTCTCTCCAGTACCAAATTTTTGCATGGTGACGCCTGATTTTTATTCTTGCTTTGGTAAGAGAATGGTTGAAATCAAAAGTTTAAATCTTTCACTTTTGAGGTGCAACTAAACAAAACATTTCAGTGTCCATGCCTACCATAAAATAAAGAAATGCAACATGCTACTTTGTCAAAAGCTTTACTACACTACTGTCACTAATCTGTGTCCCCTGTTGGTTTAGTCAGTGCCTTTATCTTTCATTCTGAGAGTAAAAGGATGTTGAAAATTATCAAACAAAAGTGAAAAATGGAAGAGACTATTTTCAACTACCAGTGCTGTCCCTGAAAAGCTATGATGATTTTGATATTCCCCGAAGACTTGTATGCTACTTCGTATGACTTCGTTTCAGGGAATCACATTCGAGGAAGCAATGAAAGTCCGCAAGGAGAGGCTGACACCATCGTTGATGACATACTACCAGAAACCAATCATGTTCGTCCAAGGTCATGGCCAGTGGCTGTATGATGAACGAGGGAGACGATATCTTGATCTTTTTGCAGGTATCAACACAGTCAGCTGTGGGCATTGTCATCCGTAAGTATTTTTTCTAAAAATTCACTCACCCTGTCAAACTTTCTTTTCTTTCTCACAAAAGAAACTTCATTTG
The DNA here is from genome assembly GCF_041260155.1 of Ptychodera flava. NCBI lineage: Eukaryota > Metazoa > Hemichordata > Enteropneusta > Ptychoderidae > Ptychodera > Ptychodera flava. Next base: position 32,979,047 of record NC_091940.1, read on the forward strand.
AAGATTGCAGCTTAGTTATTGTAAAACTTCAAATGGAGTTTTTTTGCTTCATTAAAATTGATAACTGCACCTTTCCTATGAGGAAATCTTAACCCTTTACTCAGAAAACATTTTTGAAGCAATGTCAGTTCAGTCGTACAGTTTTGAGATATAATGAGTGATTGTTAAATCTGAGTTAAAAGGGAGGGATTCCCGTAGAAAAGGTACGGTTGAATTCTCAATACTCCATGCTGAGTAGACGTTTGTTATTATTGGAAATTCAGCTCTTTAAGTGTAATGCTTTCTACAAACACAGTGATGGCGCAAGAAAAAATTATTGCTTGGCGCTAAACATGTTTTTTGTCAGAGGATTAAAATCATTGTTCAGTAAATTGCTTGTTCACCTGCCAAGCTGTCAGTTTGCAATTGGCAGTTTGCCATCCTCTGATAAAAGACTGATAGCGACCATAAAATAAAATAATACTGCCACCATAGGCTTCTGCTGGTAACCTTCATAACTCCGTTGTACTACATTCAATCAGTTCTCAGCCAATTGATGGGCCTCCGCGGACTCTGCTATTTATGATACAACTGGAACTGATCAGCTTACAAGGAAAAGTGAACTGTCCACATTTACAAAAAAATTTTTGCATAACCCCCTCACCCTCCTCACTCCCACTCACATGATATGACTCACCGCCACTTATATCATGTATGTTTAACCCACTCACCAACATGGTTGGGTCCAAACCCACTGTTATCAGGGGTCATGGCGGACCTGTTTACCGGAAATTAGGGTGAACAGGTCAAGTCAGCATAGCAATTTTCAGTGTATCTTCACATCCCCACAATGACAGGTATGTGGCAGCCAAAAGGTGGAACCTTATCTTCAGTGAATTTGTGGACATTATTTGAACTTTTTGTCTTCTGATCAATTATAGTTGTAAAGGAAATGATTTCAGCAGTTCGTTGGCGCATGTACATCACTGTAGCTTGACATGTTGAGCAGTAGAAAGTATCTGTGCGCAACTCCAAAAGAATACTGACCAATAGAGAAACCAAAAGTTGTATATTTATGAACTTTCTCCACAAAAGATGACAAGAAAATTGTAATCACAAGTTACAGAACCAGCTGATTCAACCTGCTTTGGAGGCTGTGTCATGTGATACTCAGATTGTGATGACAAACTATGTATGAAACGACATCAGACTGCAATTCAGCATTTAATCAACAGTCATTCAGACATATATGAAAACAAGTTTGCTAAGCTGACATACAGTCCACTGTTCATGAATGCATGTTTCGTTGCAGAGATGAAAACTGTGAATGGTATTTACCCCAAAAGCAAATGTAAAAATTCCATGAGTCGTCATGCAAGTTTTGTCAAAAAAAATTCCCAGAAAGGGAATCAGTATATACATTGCTTGGTGAACCTCCTGTTATGGAAAATATCATCTCCGCTGATACAGATTATATTTGGCCAGCTTCAAAGCCCTCTAATTGCTGTAATCATTTCTGTGTAAGTTTTGATTCTTTTGTGAAGCAGAGACCACTCGGGGTATGAATTGGCTGTAGCAGTGGATGGAATGTCAAATAATTGAATAAGTCCCCCTCTCCCGAACAATAAGTGAAATTTTGAACAAATTTGGCATGTTGCATAAAACTACTGCTTTCCAAAGGTGTTTTGAATGTGACACCTTCATCAGTGCTTTGAGTAAAGCAGGAAAAGAAAAAGAAAAAGCAAAAACTTCATGTAGAATAAATTAATAATTTTGGCTTTACTTAATTTGAAATTACCCATCGGCCATATTTAACATGTAAAACAACAAACAATCAATCCAAAAAACCCCCTCATGATCATAATCTTCTAAGAAACTGGTTTGATTGCTTAAAATTGGACAAATTCATGATCCTAATCAAAACAAAATTGAAATTTCTGACATTGTTGGATTTTTAAAAATAGATAAAGAATTTGCTTGGTATAATTCAATGCTTGAAAAGTTCCTCGCAACATTTTATTTACAAAATCCAGGAAATCAGTTTTTGCAACAGTGATACTGGTGGGCCAATGGAAAGAGAGACCTGTGTGTGAAGCACCCCTAACTCCCTCACTGTTAGCAAACATCATCCCCTGAGGTAGCTTTGCAAGCACTGAAGGTGCCAAGCGCACGCAAATCTTAAATTCTAATCCCAAAATGGAGAACCAAAAAGATGTGATATTTAGAGAGAAAGTCTCCTACAATATTAAGCAATCAATCTAGAAATATTGAAATATATTCAAAGAAAGGTTAAAAAATTTTAAAAAGTTGTCAATGTGGTGGTGTTAATGGCTGCGTCAAGTGACCCCTGGGAGTCGTGTGCTTGAGAAAGAGTCAGGAAGCTGTCTGGCAGTTGTGTCGGGGTCACCACTAATGCTCATTGCCATGTGTTCTCAATCTTTCTACCCAACAGGAAAGTGGTGGCTGCTTTAGAAAAACAAATGAAGACGTTGTGGCATACTAGCAACATATATATACACCCAAAGATCCACGAATATGTCACCAAATTAACTGATAAGCTACCAGGGGATTTGAAGGTAGTGGACAGTAGTGGTGCTTTCATTTTGCATGTGCTTCTGTTCCAGTGCTGTCCACTGCAAATTTATACTATCTTTTCAAATTTCCATTCAATGATAAGAAAAAGAAAAAAAACCAACACTTCATGTGCTTCAGTTGTCTGCCAAGCAAAAATTTACACTTGCCTTTTATTAGCTATAAAACACTTTTTGCTCTGAACATAGAAGTAATTACAGTTACACCTGTCTGACAAAAATAAGTGTCCAGAATATTGGGCATCGTATTTTCAAATGTTTGATAATTTACCAAAATTTGATATAAAATTCGCAGAAAACAGAAAAAAAATAGCTGTGCAGTACACCTCCCGGCATGTCCCATTGTACTGGTGTTCTCCAATGGTGAAAACTCTTGCTGTATGTGCATGTCGACAGGTCTAACGTTATTATGGTGTTTGTATTTTGAGATGACTTATATATTTGGCATGATACGACAAAATATTATACTTACATAGCTATTTCACAGCCATACCATTATTTTACTGTTTCACTACAATGGCACAGTATCCCACATGGTCCAAAGGGGGCAAATACATCTCCTTACGTGATATGTTGTATCGCTATGGAACTGATCATCATGAAGTCTCTCTAAAAACGCAAAAAAAGGAAACTTCCCCTCTGCTAAAAAGTTAATTGAACTAAAATTGTGACAATAATATACTGGCTGTGAAAAAGTTATAGTAATTGTGATGCTAAAGAAAGAAAAAAATCAGAAATTTTATCATGAAATTCTCAAATACAATTTCTGTCAGAACTGGAACTTCATACTGAAGCACATGAAGTGTTAGTTATCAAAGATAAAGAAATTGTCACAGGCATAAAGAATATTATTCAATATCTAGCTGTATTCTGTCTCTGCATCACCTGTGACTATACTCTGGTTGAGGCTGGGATGTAGGTCTGTAGGATTTTGCTATTCACAGGATTGGTATCGCATCAACTATAGTGGCTGAGCTAGGCTTCTTAAAAATATATATCAAGCTTTGTGCTATAGTTCATTGTCCAAACTATACAAAATTTGAAAGTTCCTATCTATTTCATCTACACAATCCCTGGAAGGGTGCTTTCTCTCTGTGATCAGTTATTACGGCTGTCTTTGAAAAAAAAAAAAAGGAAAATTATGGAAACCCTAGAAACAATTGAATGAAAACAGTTCAAATCTGTTATTCAAAATTTTCGTAGACTTTTATCCCCATTTGCATATGATCTCAATGCAAGGCTTCCTGGTATAGCTGCAGTTTATATGGAAATTGATCAATAATAGAATGTCCGAACATGCCTGATACGATGTATATTGTACATGCATGTATCAAAAATACCATCAGACGGAAGCATAGAATCAGTTACACTTTTTGAATTCCTATCGTTTTGTTATCATACATTTGCGCCTACTTTTGTTTTAACACATTTACGTATTCATGAGGAACAAAGAACGCGCACAAGGCTTGATAGCAATGTACAGCTGTTAGGTATTTCAAGTGTTAGGTGCTGATGATGGTCAACGTATCCAGAAGTGGCAGCAGAGTTTGCAGTCCGGGCAATGCAGTCATCCATAGGTCGGGGGAAATGGTGGTGCGTTTGTTCTGCAGTGCTCTCAAGATACCGCATCAATCGTTCCAGCCAGAATTCATTTCATTTTTCAGAAAGCTGTTGTAGCGGAGCAGTTTTGAAGCAGTTCTATTTTTCTCCAAATCCGGCGAACCTCTCTTGAATTTTAAAAAGGTGCGGAATAAAAAGAAATCTGCATTGTGTGCTTTTAACCCTTTCACAGGATCTTACAGCAGTTGAAAGGGTTGGCTGGCGTTTTTAGGTTTAAGCGGTAGTTACAAAGTCATGTCACACGAACCGTCCGGAGGATGTGAGGAGTCTGATGTTTTTTCTAAACAATTTCAGGTGGCATACATCGTGAACAGTGGATCTGAAGCCAATGACTTAGCTATGTTATTAGCAAGACTTCACACCGGCAGCTTTGACATCATTTCACTGAGGTATGCAATTTTCATTTTATGCCATTTGTTTGGACTCATTTTTGAAGTAAATGACGTTTTACTGTCTTGTGTTTGTGAAACTGGCAAATTTTCCCATAGAGATAGCACTGGCTACAGCAGCCATTTTGAATTCAAATATTGATAACTTTTATGTAATTTGTTTCTCAAATTCCAAAGTTTTGCATGCTAGCTGACCTCTTACTTTTATTCTTGATGATGAGAAAACGTGGTTACAAATTTCCTCGAGGAGAGCTTGAACAAAAAGCATAAAACTTTCTCTGTCGAGGCAATATTACATAATTTATACTGAGAGGATCTTGTTTTTGGTAACAAATAACATACATTTTTGATCAGAATATCTTTTACAGCATTTCCACACAACTTTTTACTCAGAAATTTGGACAATTGTTAAAAATCTTGGACGAATAGCACAAAGCTTTTAACATTTTGTGCAAATTAATGAGAAACTGCATCTGAATTTTAGGGGATCCAGTGTCGGCTGTCCTCTGCAACAAGCTATGAACCATTCTCTTTTTTCTTTTATTAAACCCTTTTGTTTCTCTGACCCTGACACCCCCATTTCTCAGTGTAAAGGTCTAACTTTGCAACTCAAAACAAATTAAGATTGTGCAAAAAGTTTGTGGTGGTGATGCTGAGTCCAGGTTTGATTTACAGCTACAATCAAATTATCCATTTGAATATTAGTCTTCAGAATCCAATGTCACGTTATTTGCAAGAACATGGAGTGAAAATGTGGAATTACCAAATATGATTCTGTACTGCCATATTTAGACGTGTTTTCATGATGATCAAAGATCTAGAATACAAAAGTTCAATGTCAGGTATATAACTGCCAACATTACTTGCGTGTCTCAACAAAATCAAACGTATTTCCTTACAATAATATGTGCTGAGCTAACTTTTTAAATTTTCCATCCATGGCTCCTAGGAGTGCCTATCATGGCGGAAGTCCCTACCTCCAGGGATTGACAGCGTTGCAGACCTGGAACTACTCCTTTGCTAGAGGCTTTGGTATCCATAACAGCATGAATGCTGATGTATTCCGTGGACCGTATGGTGGTGCCCATTGCCGAGACTCCCCTGTGCAGGTATGTCATCCACATTTTGTTAATCCTCAAAGGTAAAGATAAAATCATATTTTCTTTTTCTCTGCATTTTCACCAATTCTCATGATCTAGCTATTCTAAGAAGTACCAATTGACAGAAGCTTTCATTTGAAGGATGCCAATACTTGTCATTCTTTGACAGTTCCAAGATCCTAATCATCATGACATCACATACTGTTAAGAGCTTAGTGAACTCGCACACCCCAAGTATATCTCCAAAGTACCAGCATATATCCCTCTTTTACAATGATTTTTTTGCATGTATTTCCAGACAATCCGTAGCTGTGACTGCCCGTCCGGACAGTGTCAGGCTAATGACAAGTATGTACACCAAGTAGAGGATCTGCTGAACCATTCCTGCCCCAAGAGCATTGCCGGCATTTTTATTGAACCCATCCAGGTGAGTATAGCGTGGAGATCAAAATTTATCCAGTTGAACTTCTAGGTGTGATACATCAGGAGCAATCTAGAATTAGCTATTAGGATTATCAAGCCTAAACAATACAATCAGCATGTTTTAAGTCATTCCATGAATTCAGAGTTTTTGATATGGACAAATATGAATACTTTCATGGTTATGTTGAGATGGTACATTGCCCTCTTGTAGGACAGCCTTTTGTGTTGTTAAAATTTTCTCCAATTTCTTCCAATTTCTTGTATCTGTATAATACTTGTAAATATTTGTTCAGTTCTTGCATTGGTACTTGATATAAGTAACAACCCTTCACATTTTCTGTATTTATGACGTTTACAGTGTTATCAAAGGGGATATTTTCTTTTCATTTGTTGCAATGAAAATGTCTAAACAAAACACAGGCAAGTTTAGTCAAAGTGGGATGTACTCTTAATGGAAAATTGTCGCTTGATTATCTTTCAGGGAGCTGGTGGAATTAACCAGTATCCCAAGGACTTTGTGAAGGGTGCTTACACTGTAGCTAGAAAGAAGGGTGCTCTCTGCATTGCTGATGAGGTACAGACTGGCTTTGGTAGAATGGGTAGCCACTACTGGGGATTTGAGACACATGGTGTCATGCCAGATATTGGTAAGTGATATTAGGTCCCTGTCATTGAAATTTCTTGTATGATAATCCAGTGTTCAAATATATAGACATTCAGAGCCGAGTCAGTGAAAGTCTGATAAAAAGAAGTTCTTAATCAATGTGACTTAACCTTTTCAACAATTGACTGTGCATATACCTAGGGTAGGTGAACATATGCACAGGGATATTAGGGCAAAATGTCAAGTCAGTTCTCAGGGATACCTAAAGCCACTCAGATCCCAATATTGTACACGTAAACTGTCTCTAACCTGTGACATAATTCTTTTACAGAGTTGCTGAGACTCATGTCAATAATTAGGACCAGTTTATCTGGTCATTGTTATTCCTAAATTTGTCTGATAACAGATTCTTTAATGACCCCTTGTTTTAATCTGTTATTCTTTTTTGTTATATTCAAGTTACCATGGCAAAGGGTATTGGTAATGGTTTCCCATTGGCCGCTGTGGTTACCACACCAGGTGAGAATCTGCAGCTATCATCATGGTTGACTCTATGCTGTAAAATAGTCATGTAAAATAGTCCAAAGTCATGAATAGGATGTGATCAACGTATGAGCATAATAGCATACAATGACTGTAATCATGAAGCTTTGACCACAAATCTAAAACAAGACTAATTATCTGTCTGTAAAGTGCCCACCAAATGTGATGTTTTGTCCTCTACAATGTGTAATAAGTAAACTTTTATTGACAGTTCAATCTTATCATTTTTCAAGATCAGTAGCTGTAATTACTTGACTGTCAAGGATCATTTAATTTCCATTCATGATATTTACATTTCACCTTTTGTATTCCAGCAATTGCCAAGTGTCTCACAGAAGCCCTACATTTCAACACATTTGGTGGCAATCCATTGGCTTGTGCTGTGGGATCTGCAGTCATTGATGTATGTAACTGTGTATTTATATTAACAATAAAGGAAGATCATTTCCATTGGTTTATATGCACATCAGATAACATACAAACACGATCAAGCCATTATCAAGCCCTGGAACATGAATATTGGAAACATTGCATCCCCAAACAGAATTTTGTCTGACATGGCCTTGAAAATTTCTAAGTTTAACTTTCTCCATTTTGTTCTTTGCATAGAGGAATAAAGGTTGTATAGATGTCAATATGAATGCTTTCACAGGAAATTAAAATCAAATCTTTGAAAAGTTCCCCTGCTTGCAGAAAATATAAAAGAGTGTGAAATACTGTCACTGAAATCGCTAATTATTTGAACATTTTATTGGTGAAGACATCAAATTTATTTCAAAGCTGAGAATGTGCCAGTGATAATCTGCTTTAGATTGGCATTTGTCATTGCTAATGTGATGAAAAAGTTGAGTTTTCAAGTGAGTGATGGACCCATCAAAGTGAGAAAGCAAGGGACCCTGTCACAAGTAAGGAATCTTTGAATTTGAATGAGTTGAGATGATCCCTTATTCTGTTCTCATCTTTGCTTTTGAAGGTAATTGAAGAGGAAAAATTGCAAGAGAATGCAGAAGTTATCGGCACGTATTTGATGAAGGAGCTGGAAAAACTTCGAGACGAGTTTGAAGTTCTGGGAGATGTCAGGGGGAAGGGCCTTATGATTGGCATTGACCTTGTCACAGATAAGGTGAGGACAGTTAACTCATGAATATTCATGTACATGTATAGACACCAACACAATGTGGTTCATAGTTGAGTTTGCGTTTATACAGCATGACCTGGTCTTTGAAGGGGATAAAATGGTATTATGGTTCTCAAAAATTGGTATACAAATTCATTTGCCAGAGTAAGCAGTTGTTTATTAACAATAGGAGCACTCTTTCATGAAGTAGACTTTAAAGTTTTAACCAAACTTTGAAAAGTTGCGAAAGTCCATATGCATGAATGCACAGATGGTTATTCCAATATCAAACAGATTGTGAAATATTTTGGTACTCTACTTTCATCTATATTTCGCAGTTACATTATGAAAGGTCAAAGTTCAAGTCCAGCAATAAATGAGGCAATGATTTGAATGTGTGCATTGATGATGTGCTCTGTGTGTGCACTGATCTTTCCCTCTCTCCAATACCAGGAATCACGTTCACCACTGCCAGGACCTGATGTAACAGAAATCTTGGAAGAGACCAAAGATATGGGAATCTTACTGGGAAGAGCCGGGCTGTCTGGAAATGTAAGAAATTCATTATGTGTTCAATACACAAAGTGAAATGGCACAGCATGCCTATACATAGTGTAAATTTGAATGCGGAACACCATCCCTATACATATAATGCTCAATTTTAGGCCAATGAATATGCTTCATTGATAAATGACTCATTGGTTGATTTGCATATTCAAACAATGCTAATTGATAATCCTTGCATAAATGAATACAATTACTGAGGAAAATTTTAGGAGCAGATAAATACCTAACCTTTACACCACAGTGTACACATTTGTCAGAGCTATTAGGACGATTTCTCGTCAAACGGGTAGGTTACCATTTTGATGGAGTCCAAGCAGAAGAATATAGGGTGAACACAGTCCTAGCAGTATTAAATGTTCTGTGGTATCAATATTGAAAATGGTAGTCTTTTGGAATCATGGCAATCTATTGCTTGGTGAAGGATCTTTTCTGTCTGAGAGAGCTATTCTTACTGTTTCTTAATAAAGATGAAAAGAAAATTGAAAAGATTGATAAACTCAACTGGAAAATATACCAAGAACTTTTGGAAAAAATTTGTAATGATTTCTTCAGCTTCAATCTGGAGATCCTCTATGAAAATATTTCCATTGGTTTGAAAGTTGATTAGCAATAGCAATATCTCAGTGATTTCTCCAGAGCCCGCATTTGTGCAAATCCCCCACACATTTATACAAATTCCTACTTAATATGAGCACAAATTGCATCAGAAAAAGAGCAAGAAACAGGACTGGCATTTATTTTATATTCGGTCAATGCCATCTTAATTTGCTAATACCTTCAAAAATCTTAATTTACATAACTTAAATTTACATTATTTATTATTGTGCCCATGAATCCTCAAAGTTTCAAGCCACAGGGGATATGTCCCACTTCCCTTTGACAGAAACATGGAGAAGACGCTGATATCTGAGGATGATTTATTTTTGCTTTTTTTGTCATCCAGGTGCTTCGAATCAAACCACCCATGTGCATTACAAAGGCTGACGCTGACTTTGCGGTCGACGTGATGAGGAGAGCTCTCGTCAACCACACCAAGAGGAAACCATTCTACCAGCAGAATGCGCCAAACAAACGCATCGTCACCAAGCGGAAAGTTGACATGTACGTGAAACCATGAACCAAAAAAACACTGCATATGCAAAAAAATTGCAAAGTCAACAGAAGTTATGGTTGAATCATATCTAACATAAAACTTCAAACAGATTGCTATTCTCAACAGACAAGTGGAACAAAATTGGAATATTTTTTCCTTCTTTTAGTGCATTTGTTCACTTTAGCAACAAAAATATTGCCCTACTCAGTGCTAAGCATTGCTTATAAATGAAAATATCTGAATATGACAAATCATGGCAATTATTATGCCGTATTATTATGCCATCTCTCCCTTTTTTCTTCACAAACTTTACATTTTTATCATTCGTGCAGCATTACCAAAAAAGTATGCATGAGCAAAATGCTTTTTATTTCTGATATAAAAAAATTTGCTCATTTTGAGGGGTCAAATTTAAGTTTAGAAGTATATTTTTTCACTGAGACTGGGAAAGATGACACTGCACTGACAGACAGGAATCTGTGACGCTGACAAAAAATGTTAACACGTTATCATGAAATGCCTGTTTTGGGTATATTTCTATGCCGTGGTATTTTTCATTGGTCAACGTATTCTGTAAATCCCGCATAAGAAAGTAACCTTGAGACTAAGTGGTTCATAGTTGCTGTTGTTGCCCAGCGTAGGGTCTCAATTTTCAAAAGATCCACCTGGTTTTACTTTGTAAATAAAGTCAAGGGTTTCAAAGATGTTGCATTTTAAACATTGTATGTCATGACCATAGAAATGGATTAAACAAAGGAATAGCCATGGTTTAAGCACAGATGCTAGAGCCAGATCTCGCTCCAGGTCTATTAAGTGATTTGAATCAGTGGTATTAAAGTTAGTTTTCAAAAATTTCCCTGACTGCATCCGCCATAGGGAACTATTGTCCAGCTCATAAATTGTACTCATGGTGTCAGTTTTAACCCTGTAAAGTCTTTAGATGAACACACAAGATACCACCTGGGGCATCTGGTCATGATATATGCCAAGAAAAGTTGCACATACGTAACAAATTTTGGAAAGTACATTTCTTAAGCAGTTTTATTCTGTACATACATGTATGTCTTCTAGTTGTAAAATTTGAATTAAAGAATACTTGTTATATACTTCAATCGTTTACATGTCTGTCTTTCCCTGAATTTTGGGCTTCAGATTTCAAATGAATGAGAGACTGGTGTTTACATTGAATATAGCGAGTCAGTGTGTGACGGTCAACAGTATCTTGGGGACCTAGATTCACCTTCCTGCCAGGGACTCATGCTAAGTTG